>NW_028327174.1:124872097-125190389 GCF_987537825.1 Furipterus horrens | reverse complement strand
ACTGAGCCAAACCAGCCAGGGTCTTCTGAGAAATGAATGATGGCTTTTAATGTAAAATTATTACATTTTAAAATATACAAATATACATACATATGTTTTTGACACATGAATTAAAGATATCTCAAAGAGGTATATTAACAGTATGCTTCACAAGTAATAGTGGCACTTCCATTATATGTATTTCAATATGTTCCAGTCCTCTGCAACTATGAAAATCTCCCATGGTAGCTTGTATTTTGACATATTTGCATATCCACAATTTAGCATCTTGTACAGTGTCCATCTACACTATTTTTCCTCAGAAATTCAAGTGTGAGGAAAGTTAAAACATATTTACTGCAAAGAAGAAGTTTCTGTATCAGAGAAAAAACAGCTCAAGGAAATGAACTCAGTGACTTCTACAAGAAAAACATGTGAATTTAATAGTATAAAGGGAAGGGTACTGCCCATTAGCCCCAGACAACTTAAATAGCGAGGAGCAAGAAATACACTTGGAGCCCAAATGATTTTGGGAAACATATTTGCAACTATTGCAATAATTTAGAGAAGAATTTTAGGTAAAGATAGTAACTGTAGACTATTTTTTCATGGCTTTAAAATTCATATCTGTCCATGTTGTTAAAAATAATTATTTAAAAAACCTAGTAAGTAATTTACCTATTAAAATTTTAAATAAACTTACTTTGTTGAATTTTAATTGATACATAAATTTTCAACTCATTGAAAATCTGACTTTTTATGAAGTTGTTAATATTTCAAAAATGCTCATGTGTACCAAACTTCTATAATTAAATTATCTGGCAGAATGAACTATTGTTATGTAGAAGATTGGCTTAAAAACCTAATTCAATGCTATATTAGTGAAGTCTCTTCCTCATGGGCTATAGTTAGAAAGCTAACAGAAATCATGTAAGGTATAAAAGGAAATTTATATCTACTTTATGAGAATAATTTTAATAATCTGCCCACAAATGCCAAGGTGACTAATAGAAAAAAATTATATTCAGACTTCTGGCCAAAATGGAGGTGTAGGTAGACACACTGCATCTCCCTCACAACTAAGAAGTAATTTACAACCACTTCAAAACTAAAAAATCCCAGAAGATCCAGAAAAATCAAACTACATAAAAGTTCAACAAACAAAAAATAAAGAAGAAATATTCATTCAGAAAGGTAGGAGAGGTGAGCCATGACAGAGAGAACAAGGTGCAATGCTGTGAAAGCAGCTATAGGGACAGTGCTCGGCAGCGACAGCTGGCCATGTGGCCAGCAGCAGCAGCACAGGGACTGTAGCTGCAGTGAAAAGCACATTCATATATTTTAGACCTGGGAAGTGATCCCAGCCCCAGACCAGATTGTGCAGCACACATTTCCAGCACAGTGAAAATAGAGCCACATGGCTTCTAACTGTAAAAGCCAGTGGGGGTTGGGGTGAAGGAAGAAACTGCTAGTCTCTCAAAGGAGGCAGCATATGCAGTACAGGAAAGGGGAGAAATGCCTGGAAAAGTGGTAAGTGCAGGGCAAGCAACACTGTTTGTTTCAGACCCCTCTCCACATATAGCGCCACAACATGGTGAAATGGCTCACCAGCACTAATGAATACCTAAGGCTCTACCCATTACAATGTAACAGGGGAACAGCTCTACATAAGTCACAGAGACAAACACAGAAAGTTGTCAAGATGAGGATAGAGAGAAGTATAGCTCAAAAGAGGTCAAGGTTCCAGTGGGAGAACTAAACAACAAGAAGATAGCCAACCTAACAGTAACACAGTTTAAAGCACTGGTGATAAAGATGCTCACGGACATGACAGAAAAGATTGATCATGACAAGGAAGAAATGAAGCTATACTAAGTGAAATGAAAGAAAATCCACATAAAACTAGTGATGAACAAAAGGGAACCAAAGTTCAAATCAACAAATTGTAACATAAGGAAGAAATATATAGTCAACCAGTACAGAAGAAGAAAACAAAAATTTAAAAAAATGAGGAGAGTCTTAGAAACCTCTGGGATAGCTTTAAACATGCCAAAATCTGAATCATAAGGGGTACCAGAAGGGGAAGAGGAAGAACAAGAAATTAAAAATTATGTGAAAAAATAATGAAGGAAAACTTCTCAAAAATGGGGAAGGAAATAGACACAGGTCCAGGAAACACAGAGAGAGCCAAACAAACTAGACCCAAAGAGGACCACACCAAGGCATAATTAAAATGCTAAAGATTAAGGATAAAGAAAGAATCTTAAAAGCAGCAAGAGAAAAAAAGAGAGTTATCTACAAAGGGGTACCTATAAGACTATCAGATGATTTCTCAGTAGAAACTTTGCAGGCACAAAGGGACTTGCAAGAAGTATTCAAAGTGATGAAAAGCAAGGACCTACAACCAAGATTGCTCCATCCAGCAAAGCTATCATTTAGGACAGAAGGGCAGATAAAGTGCTTCCCAGACAAGGTAAAGCTAAAGAAGTTCATCATCACCAAGCCCTTATTATATGAAATGTTAAATGGACTTATTTAAGAAAAAGAAAATCAAAACTATGAACATTAAAATGACTACAAAATCACAACTATCAACAACTGAATCTAAAAAAATAAAAACAAATACAAACTAAGCAGACAAACAGAGTAGGAACAGAATTATAGGTATGGGGAGCATGTGGAGAGGTGTTAGCTGGGAGGGGAGAGGGATGAGAGGAGGGAAATGGTGCAGGAATTAAGAAGCATAGTAGAAATGTGCAGAACAGACAGGAGGATATTAAGAATAGTACAGGAAAGGGTAAAATCAAAGAACTTATATACACAACTCATGGACATAAACAAGAAGTGGGGTGGGACTGCTGGAGGGAGGGGGTGCTAGGCAGAGGGGAGCAAAGGGAAAAGAAATTGGGACAACTGTATAAGCATAATCAATAAACATACAAAAATAATAAATTAAAAAATAAAAAAACTGATATTCACAGTCCTATTTGAAGGCATTGATTCTGTTTATTTCCACTGTTAAGGATTCAACTTTATAAGGTAACACTTTAATTGCATTTAATTTTACTATGAAATTTGAAAGAGGACCTGAGATTTTTCTGGTTGTATTCTTCATAATATTAGCTATTTATTATATTCTACATGGTATCCATTTTTTCATATAATTATAGTTTTCACAAATATAGAGATTGAGCTCTACCACTTTAAGGCTCCCAAAGGTATTATTTACTTATACAATTAATAGTTAATTTAATTAACTGATATTTTTGTTTGTTTACTTATTTATTTAACTTATTTATTCATTCCTTACCCAAGGATATTTTTTTTATTCATTGTTTTTAGAAAGAGAGAAAGGGAGAGAGGATGAGAGCGAGAGAAACATTGATGTGAGAGAAAAACTTCAATTGGTTACCTCCCTTTTGCACCCAGACCAGGGATCATACACTACCAGACCAGGGATGTAACCCACAACCTAGGTATGTGCCTGACCAGGAATCAAACTCACAGTCTTTTCATTTCAAGACAATGCTTCAACCAACTAAACCACACAAGCCAGGGCTAATTAATTGACTTTTTAAAAATTAATTTCTGTGTTCAGAGCTGCTCTTTTACTCCTTACTTTTCCTGTATCCAGTATTTCTGCTAATCAAAAAAATTTTAATCTTCTATTTTAACTTAATTATTAAATTACAGTTTGTATAAAATGATAGAGTAGCAATTTTTAAACATGTTCAATATGGTACTCTGGTTTATTTTCTTGAGAGGTCTATTTTAATTGTCATTTCTTCATAATCTGCCTTTAAATCTCTTTTTCTCCATATTTGATGTTGTTTCTACTTTTATGTTCAAAGCATTTTTTATATTTTTATCTTAATTCATATAATAAACTTGTATACTCTTACAGATATTTTGCAACTCGAGTAAAATCTGTCATGTTGAACATTTATTTATTCTACTTGTAAACTGAAGTGGACTTTTTTTCTGAGAACTTGGGACTTTCTTCATTCCTGAAAAGTCTCTTACTCTCTTCCCTTACTGTTCTTATTTTGATCAAATTTATGCAATCACTCAGTTTAAAAGTCCTATGATTACACAAGTTTCCCTGTGAAAATAATTGTTTCCATCAATGACCTCTTATATTTTTCTTTTCAAAGAAAACCACCTTCCCCACTTTTAGCAGGTTGTTTTAGTATTTACTTCTACACCTTGTGATATTTCTAACTGATGTCTTCATTTCTAAGCATTATCAATATTTAGTTGTCACTATAGAGGGTGAGAATTTAGCCTTCCAAGAAGATGGTGGAGGAGTGAGGTGAGGCTGCACTTTCAGGCTTCCAAGACCCATCTGTAGTTTGGACTAATTGCAGACAGAACATCTCAGTGAGCAGATGAACACTGGCAGGAGGCGAGCCTTGGCACTGCTGGATTAGAGAAAAACCATTTGTGAACAACCTGTTTATTGAGAATAGCGGAGGAAAAAAGGACGAATTGGGATTCCTGACTGGGGTGGCTGCCCGAGCTGTGGCTGGAAGTACACAAAGGCTTTTTGGCGACGACAGCTTCCCCAGAGGGAAGGCAGGAGGAGAGCGGATCTCTGCTGGCTGGCAGAGACAGGACTCGACCAGGTGGCATTGGCACTGGAAGATGAGAGACAGCGTGCTGCTGTGCAAGTGAGAACGTAATTTTTTCTTTGTATTTTTCTCTTGTGAACTGCGGAGAGAGAGGGAAAGTTTGGGGGTGATAGGACATTCTTGAGGAGAAAAGGTGCAGAAGTGCGCTTGCCCACTCCCCAACCATCCCTTTAGGTCACGCATAGGGAAGTGCCCTCATTCACTGGCTAAGGTGCGTGGGGCACATGTCCAGGAGCCCCTCGGACACACCCCAACAAACATAAGATCAGCGCCCAAACAGGTGCAGGGAGGGCCCTATGGACACGCAGAAGACCATGCGCAGACACCTCTCCCAGCTCCAGTGGGTGCTAGGCTGGAGCGCAGACCACTTACTCAGGCTCTGCCTGTGCCCACCCAGGTGGGTGCAGGAATGACAGGCAGCTGCAGCATGGGAACAGCAGGCGGCAGTGACTCACAGACACACACTTCCACTGTGAACAAGTGTCCAGGGCCCCACTCTAAGAGACAAGAGACCAGCTCCCAGAGCGTGGCTAGGCAGGCCTGAGGCAGGCTCTTGAGCCGCCTTGTGCATGCAGGGGTGCACGCACAAGGGCACCTCAGCTAGCTTCAACAGGCACCAAAGGAAACATGTAGTGCTGGCCACCATGGGCGCACACCACTGCTGCAAGGATTAGGAACCTCTGACCCACCTCATTAGACTAGGTGTGGACGCAGAAAAATAAGACGACACACAAAGGCTAAACAGAGTAAAAACATTCTTTTAGTTTTTCCTTTTCTTTTTACTTTTTCTTCCTTAAAGGGGAAGGGAAGGGAGGAAAAGGGGAAAAAATAACTATATCTCTAATTTGTTTCATACAATCTCTCCTTCTCATCCTTCTTCTTTAATTGTTGTTTATTTGTTTGTGGGTCTAGTTTAGCCTCCCTTTCACTCTAAATAAATAGAATATAACTACTATATAAATCCAATACTATATAATCCCACTTTCCTACTATAATCTGCATTATTCTCTCCTTTTCTTCTATAGTTAATAACATACAATGTAAATATTACCTACTGTCTTGCACAGTCTCAACTATTATTAAACTATCATTCCCTCTCTCAAAAATTATATTTTTCCTCCCTAAAAACAACTCTTATCTATTCTTCCTATAGTATAAAAGCTCTAATCTCTCTACATTTCTATTAATACTGGCTCGTTGGCTGATGATAGCTGGATAGAGGGTGGGGTATATTTTTGAGGGTGTGGGCCTCATGCCTGGGCTGTGTGTTTATGTTTTTAACAGGATCTCCACAAAATAACTCAAGACAAAGTGGATAGAGTGACTCTCAATCAACTAGTCAGAAGGAAGTTCCTAACAAAGAGCATCTGAAATATAAACAGATAGCATAAACAAATGACATGAAGAGTAACCCAAGAACATCAGGCTCAGGTGATCAAAGAGACTGCACCACTGAAACCCCCAGATCTCCCATAAAGAATCTCATACCACAAAAGTGGGAAGTCAAAGCAAACAAACCCAAAAAACAAAAACAAACAGAAGAAATCCAACATGGTAAGACACAGAAACAACTTCTCAATGAAAAGAAAAGAGGAATCCCCAGAAACAGAGGTAGATGGAATAGACATAGCCCAAATGTCAGACATGGAATTCAAAACTATGGTGGTGAAGAAGCTCAATATACTTGACAACCTTAAAAACAACTATGACAACCTCCAAGGAAGTTATCAACAACAGCTCCAAGAAAATTACAGGGAACTTGCAGAGAACTATGCCAGCATAAAAAAAGACATAGAAACTATTAACAAGAACCAGAAAGAAATGAAGAATTTATCTCTGAACTAAAAAACACAGTAGAATCAGTCAAAAGCAGACTAAACGAAGAAGAGGATCAGATTAGTGACTTTGAAGATAATGTAGAGAAAAATTCCCAGACAATATAGAAAAATAAAAAAAGATTGAAAAAGTACGAAGAAGAGGTAAGGGAATTACAGGATAGCATAAGAAAAAACAATATCAGAGTCATTGTAATCAAATAGGGTTCAGAAAAACAAGAAATAGATAAACTGGTAGGAGAAATAGTGACAGAAAATTTTCCCAACCTGATGAAAGAAAAAGTTATGCAAGTCCAGGAAGCACAGAGAGTTCCAATGAAGAGAAACTGAAAAAAAAACCCACTTCAAGGCACATCGTAATTAAAATGACAACATTCCAAGACAAAGAGAGAATCCTAAAAGCAGTAAGAGAAAAACAGAAAATAACATACAAGGGAGCTCCAATAAGGCTATCGACCGATTTCTCAACAGAAACACTACAAGCCAGAAGGGGATGGTCAAAAATATTTCAAGCAGTGAAAAACAAAGGCCTACATTCAAGAATACTCTACCCAGCAAGACTCTCATTCAAAATGGAAGGTGAAATAAGGAGTTCCTCAGACAAAAGAAGACTAAAAGAATACATCTTCTCCAAACCAGCATTGCAAGACATGCTAAAGGGAAGGTTTTAAGAAAAAAGAAAAGAAAAGGAAAAAGAAAGGAGAAGAGGAGAGGAACAGAGGTACAAAAGGAAATGAATAAATATGTGTCAATAATAACCTTAAATGTAAATGGATTAAATGCTCCAATTAAAAGACATAGGGTAAATGAATGGATAAGAAAACAGGACCCACATATTTGCTGTCTACGAGAAACACACCTCAAAACAAAAGATTTACATAGATTGAAAGTAAAGAAAAATTAAAAAAATATTCCAAGCAAACGGACCTGAAAAAAAAGCTGGGGTAGCTGTCCTCATATCAGACAAAATGGATTTCAAAGCAAGGGCAATAAAAAGAGACAAAGAAGGGCATTTCATAATACTTAAATGAACAATCCATCAAGAAGATATAACACTGATAAACATATATGCAGCCAACATAAGAGCACCCAAATACATAAAGCAAATACTAGAAGACCACAAGAAGAACATTAACAACAACACACTCATACTAGGGGACTTCAACACTCCATTATCAACAATAGACAGATCATCGAAGCAAAGAAACACCAAGGATATACAGGCATTTAACAACACACTAAATCATATGGACTTAACTGATATATATAGAACTTTTCACCTCAAAGAAGCAAAATATACATTTTTTTCAAATGCACATGGGACATTTTCAAAGATAGACCACATGATAGGACACAAGCCTCAACAAATTCAAGAAAATTGATATCATATGAAGCATATTTTCAGACCACAATGCCTTGAAACTAAAAACCTCAGAAAAAAAATCAAACACATCCAAACTCATGGAGAATGAATAACATGCTATTAAATAATGAATGAGTTAACAATGACATCAAAGAAAAAACCAAGAAATATCTAGAAACTAATGACAATGAACACACAACAGCCCAAAACTTATGGGACACAGCAAAAGCAGTCCTAAGAGGGAAGTTCATAGCAATACAGGCATATCTGAAAAGGATAGAAGAATCTCAAATAAAAAATCTAACCCTAAAGGTACAAGAACTAGAACAACAACAACAAACAAAGCCTAGGGCAAGAAGAAGGAATGAAATCATCAAGATCAGAGCAGAACTAAATGACACAGAGACCAAACAAACAATTCAAAAGATCAATGAAACTAGGAGCTGGTTCTTTAAAAAAATAAACAAAATTGACAAGCCTTTAGCCAGGCTCATCAAGAAAAAGAGAGAGAAGACTCAAATAAACAAAATCAGAAATGAAAGAGGAGGAATCATGACTGATACCACAGAAATACAAACGATTGTAAGAAATTACTACAAACAACTGTATGGCAAGAAATTTGACAAACTAGAAGAAATGGACAAATTTCTAGAAACATATAACCTTCCAAACTGAATCAAGAAGAAGTAGAAAGTCTCAACAGACCAAAAACAAAGAAGGAAATTGAAACACTAATCAAAAATCTCCCTGCACAAAAAAAGCCCTGGACCGGATGGCTTCACAGGCGAATTTTACAAAACATTTAGGGAAGAACTAACTCCTACCCTCCTAAAACTATTCCAAAAAATCCAAGAAGAGGGAAAAACCCCAAACTCTTTCTATGAAGCCAGTATTACCCTAATCCCAAAACCAGGTCAAGACACAACAAAGGAAGAAAACTACAGGCCAATATCACTGATGAACACAGATGCTAAAATCCTCAATAAAATATTGGCAAACAGGATCCAGCAATGCATCAAAAAGATCATACATCACGATCAAGTGGGATTTATTCCAGGGATGCTAGGATGGTTTAATATTCACAAATCAATAAATATAATACATCACCTAAATAAAATGAAAGACAAAAATCACATGACCATATCAATAGATGCAGAAAAAGCATTTGATATAGTACAACACCCATTTATGATTTAAACACTCAGCAAAATGGGAATAGAGGGAGCATACCTTAACATAATTAAGGCTATATATGAGAAGCCTGAAGCCAACATCATACTCAATGGACAAAAACTGAAAGCATTCCCCCTGAATTCAGGAACTAGACAAAGTTGTCCACTCTCTCCACTCCTATTCAACATAGTGTTGGAAGTCCTAGCCACAGCAATCATACAAGAAAAAGAAATAAAAGGCATCCAAATTGGGAAAGAAGAAATGAAACTATCATTATATGCAGATAACATGATACTATACCTAGAAAACCCTATAAACTCCACTAAAAGACTTCTTGATATAATAAGTGAATTTGGCAAGATAGCAGGGTACAAAATAAATATACAGAAATCTAAGGCATTTCTGTACACCAACTATAAAATATCAGAAAGACAAAAAAGAAAATACCAAGAAAAATAAAGTACCTAGGAATAAACTTAACCAAAGAGATAAAAGACCTGTATTCTCAAAATTATGCAACATTGAAGAAATTAAGGAAGATACAAATAAATGGAAACAAATACCATGATCTGAGGTGGGAAGAATCAACATCATCAAAATGGCCATACTATCCAAAGCAGTTTACAGATTCAATTCAATCCTTATTAAAATCGTTGGCAGCCGTCCGTCTCGAGAGACGATGGTGTAGCTTCTTAAGAGTCTATCTGCACCGCCGAGAATGGCTGTGCAGTCCGACTCGGGAGTGACACGGTATCTGTCTCCTCCCGTGTTAAATCGACATCTTGCGATGACGCTGGAGTGTCCTCTCCAGTGAAGCTGAAGCTACAGAGCCTGGGCAGGGTGATATGGAGGGTCTGCTGTTGCCCATGCAGCAGACCCCCCCTCTCTTCGCAGCTGAAGGATCCAAGGGAAAGACGGAGTCAATACAGCTTGGCTTCAGGTGCGCCGCAGGAGTTGCCGGTGTTGACTACAACATCAAACCGCCTTAGGGACTCCGGCTCCGGATTTTCTGTCGGGGTTTACTCCCTTAGCCTTTCCCCTGAAGAGGTATGCCGCAAGGCAGCGGAGGTTTTTTGGAGTCAGAGTTTTCCTTCTCTGACCTAGAACAAATACTCCAAAAATTTGTATAGAACCAAAAAAGACCCTGCATAGCAAAAGAAATCTTGAAACAGAAGAATACAGCAGGAGGAATCAGGATACCAGACATCAAACAATGCTACAAAGCCACTGTGCTAAAACCGTCTGGTACTGGCATAAGAACAGACATATAGACCAGTGGAACAGAACAGAAAGCCCAGAAATAAATCCAGGAATATATGGTCAACTAATATTTGATAAAGGAGAAAGGAACATAAAATGGAGTGAGGAGAACCTCTTTAACAAATGATGCTGGGAGAACTGGACAGTGACTTGCAAAAAAATGAAACTAGACCACCAACTTACACCACACACGAGAATAAACTCAAGATGGATCAAAGACTTAAATGTAAGCTACGACACCATAAAAGTCCTAGAGGAAAACATAGGCAGGAAATTTTAAGATATCCCACATAACAATATCTTCATGGATACATCTCCTAAGGCAGGAGAAATAAAGGAATAAGTAAGCACAATTCCTATATACTTTTTGTTTTTTCCTGTATATTCATATATATAATAACGTTTAGCCTATAGAGTAAAAAAAAAAAAAGAAGAATTTAGCCTTCCTTCCTCCATCCACTTGCCTTCATCATACACATACACATACCAGTTTGTGGCAGACACACACTAAGATAACCCCCTATGATTATATCGTTATGAAACCCCCTTCCCAAGTGCAGGGAGAACCTGGGACTTGTTCTAGTCCATAGCTTATGACAAAAGTTAAGGGTTTTTACTGATCAAAAAGAAGAATATTCTTGGGAGGATTAACTTAGATAAAATTCCTTCAAAGAGGGACTGAGATAAACTCACTGAAATCAGACATGCTTTTCTAATAACCTTGAAGAAGGAAGTCGCCATGCCTTCTAAAGGCACAAGGAAATGATTTCTCAACAACCTCAGAGAAGTGGGAAGTGGGGTTTTCCTCAGATGACAATGCAGCCTGACCAACACTTTATTGAAGCCTTGTAAGGACCCCCAACCAAAGGACAGAGCTGAGCTCTGCTTATACTTCTGACACATGAAAACTATGAAGTAATAAATAGGTATTGTTCAAAGCCACTAAATGTTACTCAACTATAGAAAATTCATACTCCTTCTCTTATTAACCTCCCAAATAGAGTTTTGGTCTCATTGATGTTGAATATTCATATGATTATAATATGCAAGTGCTTTTTATAACTATATAAAACTATGCCACCTTTTCTTTTTGCAGATGAGCTAATCATAGCTTCCCTTCCCGAATTCTGTTTTTATTTTTATTTAATTCATTTTTTCTTTGTTATTTTTAAAATTTTCTTTTTAATTTATTTTTTATTATTGTTCTACTACACTTGTCTCAATTTCCCCCCATTGATCTCTCCTTCCCCATCTTCCAGCTCCCACAGTCAATCCCACCTTGCTGTCCATATCCATGGGTCATTTATATTGGTTCCTTGACTAGACTCTTCCCTTATTTCCCCTCTTCTGCCCCTCCGCCTCACCCCTCCCTTCTGATCACTGTCAGTCTGTTCCTTGTTTCCATGACTCTGGTTCTATTTTGCTTGTTTGTTTGTTTTGTTCATTAGGTTCCTGTTATAGGTGAGATCATATGGTATTTGTCTTTCATTGCCTGGCTTATTTCACTAAGCATAATACTCTCCAATTCCATCCATGCTGTACAAAAGGTAGAGGTTCCTTCTTTCTTGCTGCTGCATAGTATTCCATTGTGTAAATGTACCACAGTTTTTTGATCCACTCATCTACTGATGGGCACTTAGGCTTTTTCTCATACTTGGCTATTGTAAACAATGTTGCTATGAATATAAGGTATTTTTAAGTTGTCTAATTTTTCTTTCAAAATTAAAATACATTAAGTAGGTTATCAGTTTTATTGCACTAGGTCTATTCCAGAGATTTTTTTATTTGATCCAATCAGAATTGATTTTCCTCTAATTCTAACATATGTTTATCATACTATTTCCTCTGTTCAGTATTAACTTAAAGATTCCAGACTTATTTCTTGTGCTGCCTTTGTTTTTTCCAAATTCACATGTATTTCTCTATCTTAGCTTACTACCTTGTTTGCTGAATTATGTCTTCTACATGCTTCATGCCTTTATCCTACCTATTAAACTCACCAACATTTGGCTGGGTATGCAATTGCAATTAGGAATAAATTTTCCTTAGAATGATAAAACCTAAGTGGCCTAACTACCTTCTAGTATTGCTATTGCAAAGAGCAAATTTATTCCAATTCATATTCTTGTATATGTAATCTACCTTATTTTTCCCCCTCTCTGGTAGTTAAGAAACTTTGCTTAATCTATAGTGTTTGAAACTTCAAATTGATATGCTCTGAATAGTTTAAACCAAGATATTTTGCTTTTGTAAATTATTTCATTTATGTTTTCTTTTTCTCTTTTTATATTTTATATTAGTTATGCATGGGGGATGCTTCAAAGAATAAACTCACAACACCATCTTCACCAGAATAAACTTCTGTATGATGTAAAAAACATGAATGCATAACTAAATTAAATAATTTTATATTTAAGGTGCTGAAATATATTCTTATTTAGAAAATTATACTGGACCAATGAGACATAAAAACATTAAACATTTAAAATCTGAATTTGCACAAAATATTTTCTTACTACAAAAACTCTGCTTGTCTCCTACTGAAGTTCACCCTTATTGATTTTCAATTTCTTTAAACTAAGTGAAGAAATTAGATTGTATATTACCAAATTTATCACGAGATGACTTTAAAAGTACTTAATAGAATTTTGAGCTCAAAGGTCACAATTAAATTTAAAAATGTCTTTTTATTCTAGCTATAGAGAAAAAGAATCTTAATATTTGTAAAAGTGCTAAGAATAGAAGAATTCAATGGAAAATTTAAATCATGATCTATATTGTCAAAGGAAAATTATTTAACCATGCAATTTTGCTAAAGAGAAATTATAAAAATATCTCAGAATATTATGGATTATTCTTTCATTTTGTTTCTGAGATACTAAATATAAGGTATTGAAGGGGGGATTTTCATTTAGTTAACATCTTAAAAATAATGAAAAATGGTAATTGAATGTTTAATACTCATTTTTCCTCCAAAACAAAGAATTAAATAAGACAAGAAAGAAAATGTTTTATTCCTAATAGTCACAGGGATGTAAAGTATAGCACAGGAAATTTAGTCAACAATATTGTAATACTATGTATGTTTCCAGGTGGATAATGGAAATATCAGGGGAACACTTTGTAAAGTATGTAATTGTCTAACCATTATGCTGTATATCAGAAACTAATACAAAATAATATTAAGTGTAAACTATAATTTAAAAAAATAATTTAAAAATAGAGGTAATTAACAAAAAAAAGCAAAAGAATATCAAGTATGCATACCATAATTAGGAGACTTATTTAAATTTTATCAAAAATGCAATAAAAGTGCTGTAAGATAATAGGTATGTATACAAATATATTCTGCATAACTTTTTAACTGTGGAGTAGAGAAATAAGTGAGATATATACATTTTTCTTTAAAATTGTGACACCTAAATACACTAAGAAAGTGTTGTCAGGGTTAGTTAATACACATAACTGTGGATCAAGAGAGCTGACAGAAATTTACATAAGAGAGAGCTGGAGAATAATATTGTTCCCACCTGTATAATTATCATAAACCTATACTCGAAGACTTTTTTATGTGACTGAGATAGACAGGTGTTCATAAACAAACCTGAGATCTTTGAATAACAGGTGACAATATCTTAATTTTGAACATATTCTTCATGAAGCAATGATTACATTGGTTCATACTTCATTATTTTCTGTATCTAAAATATTGTTTATTATGTAATTGAAGCAAAATGGATATTTTTATGATAAATCACTTACATAATATCAATATATGACCTGATAGAGTTATCTTTCAAGTCCAGCTATAATGACATCAAGACAGGGGTCACAGAGAAAATCTTTCTTTTTTATTTGACCAACTTCTACCTTGTACCTTTGTATAAAACCAAAAATAGCATGTATAAGGAACAAGCAAATTTACTGTAAAAACAGAATACAAAGATCAAACTGAGAAAGTATTTATAATACAGTGATAAAGTTTATATACTAAAACCAAAATAAAATAATTATAAAAATAGCAGGATAAAGATGGTCATCTTAATAGCAAAATGCACAAAGTCTAGGGATAAATAATTCATAAAATAATAAAAAACTTTAGTATTATTGGTGATCAAATCAGTTTTGAAATAGTTTTTACGTATATTAAATAGGCAAAAATGAAAAAATCTCTAATAGTAGGGTGGGACATAAAAGGCAATATCATATATATTAAACATACATCTCTAGGGGGTAAATTTGGAAATAATTTTAAATACAACATCCAGTAAATAGTTTGATTAAAAAACTGGGTTAAAAATTAGTGATATGATAAAGAATAATTTTTATATGATAACAAGAAAAATAAAGAAAAACTTCAGAAATAAATCTATTAAAGAAAGTTATGATCCAAATATAAAACAAACCACAAGTAACATGATTCAGTGATGTTGTATAACTACATTTGACTGTGATTCAAGATTCTTCTTTAAGCTTCACAGGTTTTTGTGGCTTATAATTATTATTTTTTGTCTCTGAGTCCAATCACAAAATGAGGTTATAATTGTGACTGATATTTACATAATTACATTGCTGTTCCTTATTTATCAAATTTTAAATTAACTCTGAAGGTAATTCCTAGGAGAATTATTTACCATAACAGAACAACATGTAAGAGTTATAAATTCTGATAGCAAAATAATGATATAGCTGTGAAAAATTGTCAGAGGAGAATGAAGGAAAGTAATATAAGAACACTTTTTCCTTATTTTGCATAATGGGAAGCCAAGAGTTATGGCTCAAAATAGACTCAACAATTCATCAGTTAGTATTATGTTAAAGTATAAATTACAGGAAAACAAGAATTAAAAGTAATGAGAGATCACTGGGAGAGATTTATTTCCATAGAACCCCTTTTTTAAATCCACAATTGCTATCCACCATCCACTCATTCTCATATCCATTTCACATCCTCTTTCCTCATGATGAGTTCTCTAAAATTTACATTACATGAGCAAAAGTTGCTATTTACTTATTGTTTCACTATTTAACATTTTCATCTAACACAGGGGCCCCCACCCCTGACCCTCCACCCCACCCCGCCATTGACTGATGCCTTCCGTGGCCTCTTAGGAACTGGGATGCAAGGGAAGCTCACTTGAGCTCTGCCTCCTGAACCCTCTTAACTGCCCAAACTTGTCCCTGGTGCCAAAAGATTGGGGACTGCTACTCTAATATAAAAGTTCGGAGGAGATCCAAGAAGGTAATGGTATAAATGGAAGCTATACTCACCTCCTCTTAGGGTGAAACCAGACTTACAACTAAGTTAAAAAACAATCATCCTCATGGGAGAACAACTAGCACCATGATCTGGGCTTCCAGAAAACCCACCCTCTGGGCCCCAATTCTGGCTCCAGAGATCCCATCCACCCTACTCCTAGTGACTCAGCATTGCTGAGGTTAAGACAAAATCCAGATCAGTCTGTGCGGTGCGACTCTGGGGCAGGAGCCACAACTTTAATGAAGTCTGACCATCACCTCCCCTTCAAGGAAGATCTACTAGCCCTACCCTCCTAACTCCTGCCAGCCCTATGCTGCTGAGCTCCATCTCCCTGCAGAATGTGAAACAGACTGAGTTGTGTGGCTCTAGAACACCAGACATTTTCTCCTCACATGCCAGAACAGAACAGACCCCTCCCTTTACATAAATTAATCGTGGTCTATTTGGGCCTGATAAATTCTGCTGGCCCCATTCTGATGACTCTTTGAGGCCCCACCCCCTCACAATGATGTGCAAAACCCAGTGGGTGACAGCTAGACTTGGTATTTTCTGAGTGGCCTCACACTCACCACTGGCACTGAATTTGGACTTGTAGCAATCTAGTGAACACCACTTAGCCCTATCTGGTGACTCACTGTCAACCTATTTCATGCAACTCAAGTACAATAAGAAGTTCTTTTAGTGACTGAGCCTAACAAGAAGCTGGCTAGAAGAGGCAGGTGGAGACAGATCTTGGGATGCCTTGGGACTTTTGATGAATTGCCATTAGGCCCAGTGCTTGGTGTGAGGCTAGGTCCTTCCCATGTGTACCCAGGCCCAGATGAGGTAGCCACAAACTAGATGTCATATAGCTCCAAAAAGGTTGCCAAGGGCCCATCACAGGCACTGCCTTACATTGGTCTGCTCCTCCCAAAACACCCAGTGGACAGCTTTAGACAATATCAGAGCAGGATGTAAAGAGCTTCACAAGCAGCATATCCAAAATAAGACCTTAGAAGGTACAAAAAACTCCTGAGGCAAATTTAGTTTTCCGTGGTCAGCACCTGTGCAGCAGCTCACATGCCATGATCAAGGTTGAGCTTAACAGAAAGCCAGCCTGAGGGTTGATCCCATGTATAAAAGGGCCAAGAGCAATCCAGACTCAATTACAACAGGAGGGCCCACATAACCCACACAAGAGACATTCTTGGAGTACCCAGCTTAAGTGTTTGAGGAAACTTCACTACTGGACCCCACAGGACACCTACTACCTAAGACCACCCCACAAATACTGGGAGTCGTAACAGATCTATCTAATATATAGAAACAAACACAAAGAGGCAATCAGAATGGAGAGAAAAAGAAACAGGCCTCACATGATAGAACAGAAGAAATCTCTAGAAAAAAGGAGCTACATGAAATGGAGGCAAGCAATTTATTTGATATTGAGTTTAAAATATGGTTACAAGGATGTTCAACAGCATAGCAAAGGATATGGAAACCACAAAAAAGGACCAGTCAGAAATGAAGACTACAATATTTAAAATGAAGAATACACTGAAAGAAATAGCCAGTTGCATGAAACAGGATTGAATCAGCAATTCGGAACACAAGGTAGGAAAAAAAATGTCCAGTCAGAACAGCAAAGAGAAAAACTTTTTAATAAAGATAGTTTGAAGGACCTTTGATACAAAATGAAGCATAACAATACTTTCATCATAGGCTATCAGAGGAAAACAAGATAATGCAAAGGATCAAGAACTTATTTGAATAAATAATGACTTGAAAATATCCTTAAATCAGTGAAGTGAAAAGAAAACAAAAAACACACAAGTCCAGGAATTGCAGAGAGTTGCAAAGCAGATGAACCCCAAGAGGCCCACACAAAAACAAATCATAATTAAAATGGCAAAAGTTCCAGACAAAGAGAGAATTTTAGAAGCTGCAATCTAAATACAGATAGTTACCTATGAGGGAGCTCCCTTTAAATTGTCAGCTAAATTCTCAAAAAAAAAAAAAAAAAATTTAAGGCCAGAAGATTGGTATGAAAAATGCAAAGTGCTGAAAATCAAGAACCTCCAACCAAGACTACGTTAACCAGGAAAGCTATTATTTAAAATTGAAGAAGTAATAAAAGTAATAAAGAGCTTCCCATACAAAAATAAATAAGTAAATGAGCTTGTTACCACCAAACCAATATTACAAAAAATGTTAAAGGGCCTGCTTGAAAAAAAATAAGAAGGAGGAGGAGGGAGAAGGAGAAAGAGGGAACAGAGAACATGTTTAAAAGAATAAAATGGCAATAAATATATACTTATAAATAATCAACTTAAATATTAATGGATTAAATGCTCAAATCAAAAGACATAGGGTAGCCTTGGCTGGTGTGACTCATTGGATTGAGTGCTTGCCTTCAAACCAAAGGGTCACCAGTTTGATTCCTAGTCAGGACACATACCTGGGTTGTGGGCCAGGTCCCAGTTTGCAGCGTACAAGAGGCAACTACACACGATGTTTCTCTCCATCTCTTTCTCTTTCTCTTCCCCTCTCTCTAAAAAATAAAAATAAAAAATGACATAAGGTAGCTAAATGGATAAGAAAGCAAGACCAGTATACATGCCATCTATAAGAGACTCATCTCAGAACAAAAGATACACACAGGAATTTCCAGCCAAAATGGAAGAATAAACAGACACTCTGCATCTCATCCACAACTAAGAAGGAATAAAACTACCTCAAAACTAGAGACAACCAGAAGTTCTAGAAAATCGAGCTACATGGAAGTCCAACAAACAAAGATACAAAGAAGAAATACTCATCCAGACAGGTAGAAGGGGTGGAGCAGACACAGTGTGGTGGTGGCAGCAATGGTGGCAGTGGTGGCAGTGGCAAGCCAGCTGAACCCACAGTCAAACATTTTTAAAAATCTAGAGGGACACCTGGGGAGTGCTCCCAGCACCAGACCAGACCGCACAGCTTATGGTTCCAGCACTGGGGACAATAAAGCCTCGTTGCTTCTGACTGTGAAAACCAGTAGTGGTTAGGGTGGAAGCAGAAACTGCCAGTCTCTCAGCAGAGTCTCCACTTGTTTAAAGGGCCCCCACAGTCCTAGAATGTCCGCAGACCCACCCACTCCGGGAACAATGACCAGGGCGATAGGTAGAGACACGCCAGTCCCATACGGAAGTGGGAGACGTGCATGGAAAAGGGGTGAGTACTGAGCAAGCGGCATTGTTTCCTCTCAGAACCCTCCCCCACACAAAGCAACATAACATGGTGAAATGAGTCACCCATTACTGACGAATACCTAAGACTCCAACCCTTACAACAACAGGTGTGACAGCTCTACCTAAGACACAGAAGCCTGTCAAGATGAGAAGACAGAGACGTATGGCCCAAAAGGGGAAACGGATCAAGGTTCCAGTGGGAGAACTAAGCAATGAGGAGATAGCCGACCTAATAAATGAGGTAGTCAACCAAACAGATGCAGAGTTGAAAACACAGATTATAAAGATGCTCACAGGCTTGACAGATATACTTAAGTAGGACAAATGCATAAGGGAAGAAATGAAGGCTCTGCTAAATGAAAGGAAGGAAAATCCACACAAAACCAATGATGAAGAGAAGGAAACCAGGGTTCAAGTCAATGATTTGGAATATAAGGAAAAAGACACAGTTGGCCTGTACAAAATGAGGAAACAAGAATTGAAAAAATTTAGGAGAGGCTTAGGAACCTCTGGGACAATTTTAAACGTGCCAACATTCAAATCATAAGGGTGTGTGAAGGAGAAGAGGAAGAGCATGAAATCAAAAGCTTATATGAAAAAAATAATGAAGAAAAGTTTCCCAACTTTGGCAAATGAAATAGATATACAAGTCCAGGAAGAACAGAATCCCAAAGAAGCTAGACCCAAAAAGGACCACACCAAGAGACATCATAATTAAAATGCCAAAGTTGGAAAATAAAGAGAGAATCTTAAAAGCAGCAAGAGAAAAGATGAACATTACCTACAAAGGGTTGCCTATAAGACTTTTAGTTGATTTCTCAAAAGAAACTTTGCAAGCAAGAAGGGACTGGCAAGAAATATTCAATGTGATGAAAAGCGAGGACCTACAACCAAGATTACTCTATCCAGCAAAGCCATCATTTAGAATGGAAGGACAGATAATGTGCTTCCCAGACAAAATAAAGCTAAAGGAGTTCATCATCACCAAGTCATTATTATATCAAATGTTAAGGGGACTTATTTAAGAAGAAGAAAATCAACACTATGAACATTAAAATTACAACAAACTTACAACTATCAACAACTATATCTAAAAAATAAAAACAAAAAGAGACTAAGCAGACAACCAGAACAGGAACAGAATCATAGGTGTGGGGATCATTTGCAGGGTTATCAGCTGGGAGGGGAAAGGGGGAGTAATGGGGAAATGGTGCAGGGATTCAGAAGCATAATTTCTTGGTACAAATTAGACAGGGGGAAGTTAAGAATAATATAAGAAAGGTTAAAGCCAAAGAACGTATATGCATGACCCATGGACATGAACTAAGGAGAGAGGTGGGATTGCTGGAGTGAAGAGGGTTACAGAGAGGAAGTTTAAAGGGAAAAGATTGGGACTACTGTAACAACATAATCAATGAAATATACTTAAAAAAAGATACACAGAGACAGAAAAATAAAATAACAGAAAAAGATATTTTACGCAAATGAAAAAGAGGGAAAAAATGGGATAGCAATACTCATAGGTAACAAAATAAGCTTTAAAACAAAGGCTATTGTACAAAGAGGGACACTACATAATGATTAAGGGTTCAATTCAACAATAGGATATAACCACAGCAAACATTTATGAACCCAATATAGGAGCACCTAAATATATAAAGGAAAGCTTGATGGACATAAAGGGAGAGACTGACAGTAATATTGGCATACTAGGGGATTTTTAATACCCATTGAAATCAATAGATAGATCTTCCATACAGAAAATCAACAATGAAATGGTGGCATTAAATGATACCCCAAGTAAGATGGATTTGATATCTTAAGAGCATTCCACCTCAAAGTAGCAGAATATATATATTTTTTCATGTGCACATAAAACATTTTCTAGGATAAACCACATCTTAGGCCACAAAAACAGTCTCAATAAATTTAAAAAGACTGAAATTATATCAAGAGCTTTCTCTGACTACATTGCTATGAAACTAGAAGTGAATCACAAGAAAAGATAAGACAGAAAAACACACAAAGAAATGGAGGGGCTAAGTGACATGTTACTAAACAATGAATGTGTTAAGACTGAGATCAAGGAAGAAATCAAAAGATACCTTGAAACAACTGAAAATGAGAACACAGTTATCCAAAATCTATGGGACCCAACGAAAGCAGCCCTAAGAGGTAAATTCATAGTATTACAGGTCTATCTCAAGAAAACAATAAAAATCTTAAATAAATAATCTAACTTTACAGTTAAAGAAATGAGAAAAAACAACAAACAAAGCTCAAAGGAAATACTAAAGATCAGAACAGGAAAAAAATAGAGTGCAAAATATGGTACAAAATATCAATGAAATAAAGAGTTGGTTCTTTGAAAAGGTAAACAAGGGAGACAAACCTTTAACCAGGATTATCAAGAAAAAAGAGAGAGAGAACCAAATAAATAAAAAAGGAAGAGAAGTAATAACTGATTTCAAAAAAATACAAAGTATTGCAAGAAAATATTACAACAACTATATGCCAAAAAATTGGATAATATGGAAGAAAATACAAATTTCTAAACTACAATCTTTTAAAACTGAATCAGAAAGAATCAGATGAATAGGCAGATTATAACTAGTGAAATTGACACAGTAATAAAAAAAAAGTTCCAACAACAAAAGTCTTGGACATACGGCTTTAAAGTTGAATTTTACTAAGCATTGAAAAAATGACTAATACTTATCCTTCCCAAACTATTTCAAAAAATTCAAAAGGAAGACTCCCAAGATCATTTTATGAGTCCAGCAATATTATAATTTCAAAACCAAATAAAGACACTATAAAGAAAGAGAACTATCGACCAATCCCCCTGATGAACATAGATGCCAAATTCCTCAGCAAAATATTACCAGAGCTGATGTAGCAATTCATCAAAAACATCATACATCATAATCAAGCTGGATTTACTCCTGGGATGCAAGATTAATTCAATATCCACAAGTCAATTAATGTGATACACTACATAAACAAAATGAGAAATAAAAACCATATGATCATATCAGTTGATGCAGGAAAAGCATTTGATAAAATCCAGCATCCATTTATGATTTAAAAAATCCTCAGCAAAGTGGGAATAGAGAAAATATTCCTCAACGTAATAAAGGCCATACATGACAAACCCACAGCCAACATTATACTCAATGGGCAAAAAACTACAAGACAGGGATATCTACTTTTTCCACTCCTATTCAACACAGTATTGGAAATCCTAGCCACAGCAATCAGACAAGATTAAGAAATAAAAGGCATCCAAATTGGAAAGCAGGAAATAAAACTGTCATTATTTTCAGATGATATGATACTGTACATAGAGAACCTGAAAATTCTACCAAGAAACTATTAAAACTCATAAATAAATTTAATAAAATAGCCAGAAACAAAATAAATATCCAGAAATAATTTGTATGTTTACATACCATTAATAAGCTATCAAAATAGAAAGTAAGGAAACAATTCCATTCTCAAATGCTTCAGAAAGAATAAAACCTGGGAATAATTTAACCAAGGATATAAAAGTCCTGTACTCAAAAACATTATAACACACTGAAGGAAGAAATTAAAGAAGATACAAATAAGTGGAAGCATATACCATGTTCAATGATAAGAAGAATTAACATAATTAAATATATCCATACTACCCAAAGCAATCTATAGATTCCACGTAATTTCTATCAAGATGCTAATGGCATATTTCACAGAACAAGAACAAAATTCTAAAAATTTATATGGAACCACAAAAGATCTCAGATAGACATAGCAATCTTCATAAATAAGAACAGTTGGATATCTAGTATCAAACTATAATACAAGGCCATAGTTATCAAACAGCATGGTACTGGTACAAAAACTGACATATAGATCAACTGAACAGAATAAACCTCCACTTTTATAGTCAATTAATATTCAACAGAGGAAGCAGACACAGACAATGGAGTAAAGATAGTCTATTTCTCAATAAACATTGAGGAAACTGAACAGACACGTGAAAAAATGAAACTAGACCACCTTCTTCCATGATACACAAAAATAAACTCAAAACCAAGTAAAAGCTTCAATGTTAGGCTCAAAGCAATAAAAATTCTAGAAGAAAAGGTAGACTGTAAAAGGTAGGACATTTTTCTCAGCAATATTTTTCTTGACATATCTCCTCTGACAAAGGAAAGAAAAGAAAAAATACACAAGTGGGAATACATCAAATTGAAAAGTTTTTGCACAGTAAGGAAAACAATAAACAAAATGAAAACATAACTTACATAATGGGAGAATATATTCACCAATATTACATCTGACAAGGGGTTAATATCCAAAAATTATAAAGAGCTTATAAATCTCAACACCAAAAAAATCCAATTTAAATATGGGCAAAGGAGATGAATAGACACTTCCCCAAAAAAATACATAAAGATGGCCAATAGACATATCAAAAGATGCTCAATGTCACTAATCATCAAAGGAATGCAAATTAAAAGCACGATGAGATATTACCTCACACCTGTCAGAGTGGCTATCACCAATAAGTCAACAAACAAGTTCAATGAGGATGTGGAGAAAAGGGAACCCTTGTGCACTATTTGTGAGATTGCAAACTGGTACAGCTACTTTGGAAAGCAGTATGGAGTTAACTAAAAAGTTTAAAAATGAAACAGTCCTATGATACAGAGTTTCCACTTCTAGGAATTTATAAAAGAAGAGTAAAACAGTTATTCAAAAGAATATATGCACCCCTGTGTTCATTACACTATTAATTACAATAGCCAAGATTTGGAAGCAGCAGTAGATAAGTGTATAAAGATGCTGAGGTACATTTCCACAATGGAATACTACTTGGCCATAAAAGAAGGAATTCTTACCCTTTGTGAGAGCATGGGTGGTCCTGGAGAACATTATGCTAAGTGAAATAAGCCATTCTGAGAAAGACAAGTAACATATGGTTTCACTTGTATGTGGAACCGAATGAACAAATTGAACTAACAAGCAAAATGGAGACAGACTCATGCATAGAGCACATACTGACAACTCTTTGTTGGGGAGTGGTGTTTGGGGGACTGGGTGTGGGGGTACTTAGATTGAAAAAAAGAAAAATTCATGGCACAAACAACAGTTTGGTGATTGTGGAAAAGGAATGGGGCTGGGGGATGTGGAAGAGGGTATAGGAGGATAAATGATGATGAAGGAATACTTAACTTAAGGTAGTGAACACAAAATACAGTGTACAGATGATGTGTTGTGGAATTGTACACCTGAAACCAGAATAATTTTTTAATGTGTCACCCCAATAATTTCAATTAAAAAAAAAGAGTAATGACAATACATATGAGTTTTTCTGCCTCTGTCCTGAGCTGGTACACTTTGTCAACAATTTCAGGATGAGCTAAGGTCTTTCTTTTCTTCTGGGCCACAGAGTGGCTGCTGCCCCTCCAAGCTTTATGTTCATATTCTTGTCAGGAGGAAGGGAACACAGCCAAAGCTGAACAGAAAGTGAGTATTGAATGCATCACTAAATAACATCTGCCGTTATGAGGAAAATAATCTTTAGTACATAATTTAAGGTCTTTGAAGTAGTATTGCTAACAACACTCAGAAGATGGGTGCACACTAAACTGAGCTACAATATCTCATTATTCACAGCAGGGAGTCAAAATAATTTCCTAATTTGATATATTGAGAAATACAAATGATAACAAAAAAATTAAAAACTGAATTAGAGGCACTTTTTCCTTAAAAAGGGAGATGAGGTATTGGAGTGTTTTGCTGTTTATTTCATTAATTTTTTCCACAAACACTGATTGGTTGACTCTTATATCCAAGGGACTTCTCACATTAGTGGGGATACACCAAGGACAAGATAACAATACCCTTCTTTTTATTTATATTCTGGAAGCAAGTAAGACCAAAAATACTCCATACAATTTCAGATAGTGATAAAAAGAAAGAGATATGTTAAGGGTGATTTGAGATGGAGATAAGAAAGGTCTCACTGAAGTGGTGGCTTCTGAGTAAAAATGGAAGTGAAGTACAGAAGTAAACCTTGTGAAAAAAATTTATCTACAGAGAAAAAGTGACAACAGGTCTGTTGTATCTCAGAGCATGGAACAATATTGCTTCTTTGAAAAGCAAGAGAGAAGATTCCCAATGGCTCTACCAGGCACTAATGAAGTTCTAGTTTTGTCGTTATGGATCAAGCTTGTCAGAGTAGCACTGATCAACTTTATCCAGGGCCATTAACAAACTGTGGCAGGGCTAACCTCAAAATCATTGTGTTAATACAGTTTCCATTCCAATGACCTATAGTGCAGGCTCTAGCTGATAACAAAATCCAAAATTTACCCAAAACTCTAGCTAACAATAAACACAGTAATAGATTTGCAAGAATAATTTAGGATTTTAGTCTAGCTGGAGACTTTTGGACTTTGGACTTCTACCCATGTTGGCAAGAAAATTTTTATTTTCAATTGGATACTTTGGGAATTATAATTTTTAACCTCAATTTTTAAGGAGATGATATTTTTGAACTTCTATTTCTCCTAGGCTACTTAATAAATGCAAAGGAAAATTTTGGGGTGAGTGTTATTAGTGTTTTGTTAGTGGAAGGTATTTATGAGTTTCATCACAGCACTCATTCTCAATGCAAAACTTCTTATATGATATAGTGGACAATGTGGCTGCATATACTTTGGAAGAGATGTAGAATAAAGTATAAAATTTCAGCCTATAAACCAGGGAGATGGATTTAACAACATATTTTTCTGAAATACTGTAGAGAGTTTCTGGGAACCACTACTGAAAGCTCTGAATCACTGAAGAAAGTCCTGGGAGGAATCAGTCAAAGGAGCACGGGTTGGTATTGAGGGAGTGATCTCATAAAGTTGGGAAGAAGACTGTCCTGGGTCTGAGGAGAGAGGTAATGACCACACCCTGCCTAACCATAATTTGGTGACTCAGTCTAATACGTCAAGAGAACACAAAGTTGGGGATTGTTGAAATGGAAAAGCTTTTCTCATAAAGGGGGAACTATGACAACATTCCTGGTCTCTCATGATCCTTAACTCTATCATGGCAAATAAGTAAGGAAGGAATAAACTAGGTGTATTTGCTATAACCTCTGTCTTTTCTTTCCTAAATCCACCAAAGAATCTATTTTGTCATTTCTCTTGGAACCTGTCATTTTGATCTTTCTTAACCCAGGGATTTGTGATACAATTTTTATTTATAAACTGTGACATAAGATATATATATAAATGTGTATATTTATTGTAATTCCAAGTATTATACAACAATACATATTGTTTAGAGCTCAAAGATTTATACACTTTTCCCAAGCTCACAAAGTGGTAGAGCAGAGATTTATATCTAGACCTGTTACTTACTGCATTGACACCAGAAGACCTGGTTCTTTTGCAAGAAATCTGGCTGCTTCTGCTCCTTACTAAAAAGGAGAAATTTGGTACATAATTCTCTTCTGCAATAGTCTATCTACCATTAGCATAACAAAGCCTTATCTTCTATTTTAAATAGAGAGTAGAATTTTCTTAAGTGACTAGTATATGAAATATCAGATCTACAGGAAAACTAGGACAGGTTTATATTAATAACTCTCTTGAGGACTCACAAGAAATTCTGTAGGATTCCCAAAGTCCAAATTTGAGCTTATATTCTCTATAATCACATTGGCTCAGGGAGCACCTCTTTCTAGATGAACCAATGAGAGACAACCTAGGTTCCTCAACAAACAGGCTTGCATACCTTCTCTGACATTTTGGGTTCCACACACAAATGGACTCCTCTCTGTCTCCCAAGGAGGATAAGTATTATCTGCTCCATTTTGACCCTACACACTTTCATCAAGACATCCTTGGTCCTCTGTTGTATTTCCAAAATCCATACCTCAAACATATCATAATCTTAATTATAGAAAAATTGTGTAAGTTTTTTTAATTGTGTAAGAATTTTATTTGTAATTGGGCTCTATTTCCATAGAAATAGGCATAAGTGTCTGTGGAAACATAATTTCCATTACATTTTATAACTTGATTTTTATAGTTATTACACAAAAATTGGAAACTAGGTGCTTCAGAGAATACGTATGAAAATAAATGAGATGAGATACATCTTTGATTCTTCAAGGATCTTATTGTCTACAGGAAAGTTAAGGCAAGTCCAAATACAATATAAGTGCTATAATATATAAACTATCAAGAAAAAGATACAAATTGAGTGGTTTGGGAAATCAGAGTAAAATTTATATGCTATTATAGGAATTAGGAAAGAATTTTTCCCAGTTTCCGTAAATACTTCTATTATTTATTTAATAGATCACCAACTTCATCTCCCTTCTTCCCTGCAACTGGCGTTTCATCTTATTTTCATGCTGAGAAGCAAAACAATGACAAAGCTATTCAGAGTAAGCTATTCCAAGAAGAGAATAAAGCTAACAGTTTACTTTAACAGGCAAAATATAAATATATGCACTCTAGAATGCACAATGGTTTAGCCACTGAGAAATTTAAATGAGATCCTGAAGAATGTAGTCAAATCCAGGGTGCAGTAAAGGCGAGCTGATATGCTGCTGTGCAACTGTGTTACTGTTCCTGAGCTGCATCTCTTGGCCAGTAGCTGAATCTTGACATGGGGAAAGACCTTAGCTAACACCTGGCAGAGGTATGGAAAGCACTAAATTGAGTGAGGGGATGCCCAAAGAAATCAAAAGGCATGAAAAGTACTAAACATTGCTGAGAGCTTCCACCCCCGGCAGGACTTTACCTTCCAGGAGCTCTAAACTGGCACCACAACCAATGCTGATGTGGCTGACTTTGTCCTCTGTGTTCCATTTGGCACAGCAAGTGGAAGTGTTTCCACCACCTATGATGGTGATGAAGCCCTGGGAAGTGGCTTTTACCACATCATCCATGAGGGCTTTGGTCCCTCGGGCAAAAACTTCCCATTCAAATATGCCCAACAGGTCAGGTCCTCACAATCTACTTGGCCCAAGAGACAGCTTTGGTGTACTTCTTGTTGTTCTTGGGATCACAGTCCAAACCCATCTAGCCAGCAAGTATGCCGGAGGTCACAGTGGTTTTGCCAGTCTTGGTATTAACGTCAAACTTGTCAGCAATGAAAGTCAACCGGCAAGGTAATCTTTACACCATTTTTCTTAGTTTTGCTTATCAGATCTTTGATGATATTGGCTCCCTCTTCATCAACAAAAGAAGTGCCAATCTCCATGTTGTTGAGCACCTTAAGGTAGGTAAAAGCTATTCCACCACCAATAATCATCTCATTGACTTTGTCCAGCATATTACTGATCAGCAGTATCTTGTCTGCAACTTTAGCTCTGCCCAGAAGGTCCAGAAAGTGTCACTCTGAGCTTTCTAAGGCCCTGGCAAAGTAGTTCAGATCCTTCTTCAACAAAAAACCTCCAGTTTTCTGTGGCAGATTGACTCCCACCATAGAACTGTGGGTTTGGTGAGCAGTGACAAATGTGTCATCGACATAGACATCCCCTAGCTTGGAAAGTGAAGTTTGCAAAGGTTCTATTTTAGTTGGTTAAGCTTTAACCTTATTCCCAGAAGCATCTGTTCCCTTCCCTTCTTCCTCCACATGAAAGCAAAGGTTCTGCAGCAAGATGACAGACCCAGAGGCTGGGTCAGCACAAACTTTCTCCACTTCAGGTTCTCCCCAGTTCTTCAAGAACAAAACATCCTTGCCCAACAGAGATTTTAATTCTACAGCAATGGGATCCAAGGAATACTTGTCAGTACACCATCAGGCTGACCCAGGTGGCTCATGAGAATAACTGACTTGGCTCCATTATCCAAACAGAATTTGATGCTTGGGATGGTGGCCTTGATCCTCTGGTTGTTTGTTATCTTATTGTTCTTCATAGGAACATTGAAGTCCACTCTCATGATTACCCACTTGCCATTTACATTCAGCTTGTCTAGAGTCAGCTTATTAGAAAGTTACATATGCCAATAGAGCAGCGGTGAGAAGCCAGAGGATCACACAGCAACGGAGGCTGCAGTGACTGTGCTGGAAAGAATTAGATAAATAATATTCCAATGACCAGTGGAAGAAAGAGGAAACTCTAGGTGAGAAAAACCACAAAGAACAAAGGACATAAGAAGGGAAAGCAAAGCATGTATTTATAAAACTGTTTTAAAGTTTAATATGGTTGAAACATTTTTGTGTGTGCATATAAGAACAATGAAAAATTAATTTAAAAGAATATGGTTGGGTTCATTCTGAAGATTTTAAAACCAAACTGAGGGTGTGCTAATTAACTCATCATTAATGGGAAGGCTATGAAAAGATTTTGTGCAGGAGAACAACATGATATTTTCTGGTTGTAGTTTAGGAGAGATTTCAACACACTAAAAATATTACATTTTCCAGGTTCTTTTGCATCCAAGTGAGGCCATGTGCCCAAGTCTTGGCTAAGGAAATTTAAGAAGAAGAGTGAATATTCCCTAGACATTACCTTAAAGGTAAGAGAAGTCCTACTTCTTCCTTTTCCTCCTTCCTTCTGCCAAGAATATGGATACAGTGATACTTGAGGAGCCATAGAAGACTGTGAATTAACCTTGGGAATACAAATCATATAAACTGATGAATAAAATTATGATCCTAATTTTTAGATACTGTGGATCTTATACAACCTGATCTTGATTTCACACTTCTGGACAATTCTTAAAGAGAAATGAACTTCTACTTTGTTTATAGCATTTTGGGGGTGGGGTTCTTGGTATAAACATCTGGAGAAATTCATGCTAATTATATGGATACTCAGGAAAGTCAAGTGGGAGAATATAACCCTTTTACTTCTAACCTCAAATTTAGAAAACTGAGCAGGAAAAAAAAATTCCACTTCAGAAACATCAGAAGATAGCAGAATAAAAATACTTAAGCGATCCATCAAAAAGAACATAATCAGGAGCTGCAAGATGGTGAAGGAATAAGTGGAAGCTAACTAACCTCCTCCCAGGACCAATCTGGAATTACAACTTAATCATGGAGAAATCATCTGGAATAACCAACTGAACACTAGCTGGAGAGAAGTCTTATAACCACAGAGAGACAAAGAAGGCCACTTAATCACAACGTGACTGGTAAGAAGTGTGGAGAAAGGAAAGGGCTGACTAGGCTCCCATGGGTGGCAGCTGAAGGGACTGAATAACAGCTCAGCAGCCAGGGGTTTCTGCTGAGAAGGGCTTCCCAGCCTACAACAACAGAGTGGAAAGTGAAATAGCATCCAGCTGTGAAAAGCAAAAAGCCACAGGGTTTTTTGCTGGCCTGAAAGAAACATTGGGAGAAAAAGAGCTCCTAAGCAGATCATATACAAAAATATTTTGGAACCTATTTACCCTGGACTTAAGCAGAGGGAGGGCAGAGAGGACTAGAGATGCTTGGGGAGAATTTGGGACAGTTGCTTTGAGGAGAGAACTGAGGGAGCAGCTGACTGGGTCCCACTGCTGACTCATTCCCCATACTGCAGGCAGACCATTCCCCTCCAAGTGGCATCAGTCTGAGGAGAAGCAAATGCCCCATCCACAGGAATTAATCTGCCCCACCCTCGGTATTTAAGCCTGATGGCTGATCACAGATTGAATAGATTAACAACTAAAGGAGATAGACAAAGGCAGTAGATCTCTGGCAGTCTCCAACAGGCTAACTAGGCCCAGCCTGGTACACAATCTGACGCCACCAAGGGCAGATACAAGTACTGCAGATCAATCTAAGAAGCACCAAAAAACAATAAGGGTCACAAAAATGGGGAGACAGAGAAACAACCTCCCATCAAAAGGAAAGGAGAAATCCCCAGAAAGAGTGTGAAATGAAATAGAGGAAAGAAAATTATCAGAAATGGAATTCAAAACATGGATTATAGGGAAGCTCAATGAGCTCAAAGAAAACTACAAAGAACTCCAGAGAAACTACAAGGAACTTACTGAGAATTATACCAGCATAAAAAAGAACATAAAAGTTATTAATAAGAGCCAGGAGGAAATGAAGAATAAAATTTCTGAACAGAAGAACACAGTAGAAGGAATTAAAAGCAGGCTAGAGGAAGCAAAATATCAAATCAGTGAGCTGGTGGGCAATGTATAAAAAAATTTCCAGACAGTGCAACAAAATGAAAAAAGACTGAAAAAGAGTAAAGAGGTTTTAAGAGAGCTGCAGGACAACATGAAATGTAATAATATCCATATCATTGGAATACCAGAAGGAGAAGAAAAGGAGAAAGGAATAGAAAACCAATTTGAAAAAGTAATGACAGAAAACTTCACTAACTTGATGAGAGAAAAAAGTCACACTAGTCCAGGAAGTACAGAGGGTCCCAATGAAGATGAACAAAACAGCCCTACTCCAAGATACATTATAATTAAAATGGCAACATTCAAAGACAAAGAGAGAATCCTAAAAGCAGCAAGAGAGAAACAGCTAATAATATACAAAGGAGCTCCAATAAGGCTATCCTCAGATTTCTCAGCAGAAACACTACAAGCCAGAAGGGAATGGCAAAAAATATTCCAAGCAATGAAAGACAAAGGCCTACAACCAAGACTGCTCTACCCAGCAAGGCTCTTATTCAAAATGGAAAATGAAATAAGGAGTTTCTCAGACAAAAGAAGGTTAAAGAATACATCTCCACCAAACCAGCATTGCAAGAGATTCTAAAACCTCTGCTTTAAGATGAAGAAACAAAGAGACACAGAAGGAACACAAGTACAAAGGGGGAAAATGACAATGAATAAGTACCTATCAATAATAACAAAAGACCTTAAGTACCCATATGCTCATAGCAGCACTACTTACAATAGTCAAGTTCTGGAAACAACCTAAATACCCACCTGTAGATGATTGGATGAAAAAAACTGTGATGTATCAACGCAATAGAGTATTATGTAGCAGACAGAAAGAAGGAACTCCTACCATTTGTGACAAGACGATGGAACTAGAGAATTATGCTTAGCAAAATGAGCCAGACAATGAAAGACAAATACCATATGATATCACCTAATACAGGAAACTAATGAAAAACACAAATGAGTAAAATTGAACCAGGGGTATGTAAACAAGGAGCAGACTAACAATAACAAGGGGAGAGAGGGGAGGTAGAGAAGGGGCTAAAAATGGAAAGGATCTAGTCAAATAACATGTATAAATGACCCACGGACATAGACAACTGGGTGGGGGTTGACTGTGGGAGAAGGGGGGGCAGGATGTTGGGAAGCAAAAGGGGGAAAAGTGGGACAACTGTAATAGAAAAACAAACAATCAAAATTTTTAGTGGAAAAAAAAGAAAGGAAAATAAATAAATAAATGAGCCAGCAAATACCCCCACCGGGGGGGCGGGGTGGGGGGGAAACACACACACATACACACACAAAAACCCTTTTATATGTAGGAAAGTGAACAAAAGAAAATGTAGAGTATGGAAATGAAATTTTAGTGAATATTAGAAGAACAAGGATTTTTCTTCACACTATATTTTTCTCCCTACCTGATCCCTCCAGAATTTGGCATTCTGAAGAAGTAAGTAACAACATAAGGTTCTTTGCAAAAAACAAAACGAATAAGACCAGTTGTTAATAGAGGTTTTGTTAACCAACACTTTGACTGGAATATCGTGCCTAAAGGAGGCATGCCTGGGCTCTGGTTGTTACCAAAAAACCCTGAGGAACTGGGACTGACATTTGAAGGCAATAAAAGCCCACAAGAAAAAAGGCCTGGTACCTTGGTTGGTTGTGTAGTTCATGGCAATCTTTCCAGGGAAGGAACAAAGATTGCTTTCTTGAAAGATGGCTAGAGGGAACCTTAAAGCACAATGCAAAACCTGAAGGACTTGGAAAGGACAAGTGTTTATAGGCAAGACTGAATGGCAGGTATGGGGCTTAGCTTCCATGCCCTGAAAGGGAAAACTGAAGGTCACACTTAAGGTTCCTTGTGTAAGTTCCAGCAAAGCAGACTTAAAGATCATAGGTGATCATTTGCTACTCTTGTTGTGTTTATGCAAAAGAACAAGATAAATTAAAACCAAACTTAATGCAGTTTCTTTAATGACAAGGAGGGCAATCTTAAGGAGAAAAATTGTGATTCAAGGAAAATGACAATGCTCAGTGGTAGACTATAAAGTAGTGCAGCTGACTATCTTTAAGTTTATTTTCATTTAGTTTGTTTTTATTTGAAAGTAAACTAGGTCTGTGACATTATCAAAGATGCTTAATTTACATGCAAGAAGAATGTCAAATGCCTTGCAACTGGATGTCTTCCCAATAAGACGGTCTCGCAGATCTAGAGGCTGGTTTGTGGGTTATGTTGCATAAATTAACATGTGTGTTCTGTTTTCATAGGGCATAAGCCTATGATCTCATTACCTGAGTGATTGCACTTATAGGCCTCAATCCTGTCTGCATCGCTGCCTCCTGAGACTCAACGGTTTGGCTGAACTAAGTGGCTGGGTTGGTGAAGTGTGGGGTGGTCTGTGGGCTTCACTTTAAAACTGGTTTCTCTTTTCTATCCTAATGACTTGGACAGAAAGGGCCCAGAGGTCTGAGAGCGGGGAATCCTAAAATATTTCCCTTAGCCCAAGCTAAGTATAATGGGCAAAAGGGTTTTGGACAGGTGAGATGTGCCTGGCACACCTTCCTCCAAAGAAGCCCTTTTTTTCCGTAATGTGGGACATTGAAAAATTAATCCCTTCCTTCTGTTATCTAGTGGTTATGGATTGAATGATGTCTTTTAACCCTTTTGCCAAATCTGTTGCCCCCAGAATACAACAAGGATGCCAGCTTGTTAAACCAAACATGCTGTTGCCCAGGGACAGCCAACTGACCTGGAGTCTGCAGCAAGGCCACCCTCCCCTCCACACCGCCACACTTATTAGGGATTTTAGACCCAAGTGTACGTAGGACAATGACCATTTCCTGCTTGAAGCAACTAGAAGAGCCAAGACCTTTGCCCATTGTCCTTTATAAGATTATAAAGGGTCTTAGGTCTGAGAGAGGGAAGTTGTTACAGAGCGGGGGTCCCCCTAAAAAATTAATTAATCAATTAATTAATTTTTTAAAAAGAATAATATAGGAAAGGTGAAGCCAAAGAACTGATATGCATGACCCATGGACATGAACTAAGGTGAATGGGATTGCTTGAGGGGAGGGAGGTAAACGGTGGAGGGGAGCAAATGGAAAAGAAATTGGGACAAGTGTAAAAGCATAATCAATAAAATATACTTTTTTAAAAAGAACATAATTAGAGACTTGAAAGATTGAAAAAATTATGGTATTTATTATTTAAGTCAAAAATCTTATTTCAAATGTTTATATAATTTGATCAGCTTTGTTCAATACTAAATGTTATCTGATATCCATTCTATCACATCTATTTTGTTAACTTTTTGCTGCTCTTTATTGTGAAACATGAAAATTATGAAAAACAGCTATCCTAAAAGAGTGAAATTTTGTTAACAGAAAGAGTATTTCATGGCATCTCAGCTGTGCTCACTATTTTCATTTGCAAATGTTATAGTTCTTAGTCTCTTAGGTAAAGGAAGAACAAATGGAAGGGAATGGAAAGGGAAGACTATGCTCACATAGCCTTCTATGAAACACACTACCCAACCCACATTTACCTTCACATCCAAGATACACAAAACACTGGCCATTTTTCTTGTCTGGCAAAAGTAAGAGAGATTTACTTCAAATAGTTCACTCAACTGTACAGAGTACATCCTTAGGATAAGGTTTAGAGTCACAACATGATCCAAGAACAGAGACAAATAAAGATCACATCCTCCACCCAAACAGCCATTCTTCTTTCTGAGTGAAGTATAAATCAAAGTACTTTAAAAATAAGATATTTTCATATAATAAGGGTGTGGTGATGATGAACTCCTTTAGCTTTATCTTGTCTGGGAAGCACTTTATCTCCCTTTCCACTCTAAATGATAGCTTTGCCGGATAGAAGATCAAAACTATGAACAGTAAAATGACAACAAACTTACAACTATCAACAATGAATCTAAAAAACAAAAACAAAGTAAGCAAGTGGCTATAACAGAAACAGAATCATAGATATTGATGTAATATAGAGGGTTACCAGTGGGGATGGGGAAGGGGAAGAGTGGAGTAAAAGGTACAGGGATTCAGGAGCACAATTGATTGGTACAAAATAGATAGGGGGAAGTTTAGAATAATACAGGAAAGTGTGAAGCCAAAGAACTTATATGCATGACCCATGGACATGATCTAAAGGGGGGGGGTGATTGCTGGAGGGAAGTGAGGTACCAGGTGTAGGGTGACAAAGGGGAAAAAATCAGGACAACTGTAATAGCATAACCAATAAAATATACTTTAAAAATAGAAGAGTGTGTGCAATTTACAGTGAAAGGACAGTGAATAATATGTATCATTTAGAAAAAATGCTCACTTCTGTAAGATCATATATAAGTATTTCCTTAGTGCTTCTCCACCTTGACCTCTTTCATGAATTTGACAGCATTTTTCCATTCCTATCACTTTTCTTTTCTTACCTCCTGTGGGATGATTTTTCTCTACTTTTGTTTCTCTTTCTATCATTGCAACTGCTGCTCTATTTCATGAGGAGTTTTGTCCTCCTCTTTCCATCTTTAATTGTAGATTGTTATTTTACTATAACCTCCCTCTTCAGAGTTAAACCCTAGATCTTTTCATCTTCCCTACCTAAACTCACTCTGTTCTTTGGAAATTTCATCTTATTGCACGTTTTTTGTTTGTTTGTTTGTTTACTCTATTACATTTTTTCCAATTTTTTCACAATTTGCCCTCCTCTGTTGGGCCCACCACACCCCCTGGCTCCCACAGTCCATCTCCACCCCACTGTCTATGTCCCTTCATACATGTTCTTTGACTAGTCTCTTCCTTTTCTTTCCACCATTCCTCCCTACCCCTTTCCTCTAGAAGCTGTCAGTCTCTTCCCCATTTCCATGTCTCTGGTTCGTTTTGCTCATTAGTTTACTTTGTTCATCATATTCCTATTATAAGTGTGATAATATGGTATTTGTCTTTCATGGACTGGCTTATTTTAAATAGCATAATAGTCTCCAGAACCATCTATGGTGTCACAAAGGGTAGGAATTCCTTCCTCTTTGTTTCTGCTGCATGTATTCCATTGTGTAGATGAAAAACAGTTTTTTTAATCCATTCATCTACTGATAGGCACTCAAGTTGTTTCTAATACTTGGCATTGTAAATAGCATTGCTATAAACATTCATCTAGTCGTGTGTTTATCTATGTTAATGACAAATACACTAATAGCTACTACAGGTATACAGTACTCTAATACCTTTCACAGCTTTTACCTCTTATAAACCGTGGTCTTTCATCACCACCTGCCTGTATAGAACACTCCATAGAAAACTCACCAAACTGATTCTTTAACATGCATACAGCTTGTCAAATGCTGTATGGCAACAATATCTCTACAGTCATTCAGGCTAAAGATGTTGCTGTTCAAAAATCTTCAATAGCTTCCCATTGAAAACAAACAAAAAAATGTTGAAATATTATTTAGGTCTTCACATCTGTCCCCAATATTATCAATTTTATCTGTAATTTGTGCCATGAAAGATTACATACCTTAAAAATTAGAATACCGCTTCTTATGTTATCCTTGTTAGTTTTCATTGTTTTCTCTATCTAGAGGGCTCTCCTTCCGATCTCCACTTGTGAAAATATTAATTAGCACTCAGATGCTATATCAAATGCTGTCTTTACTAAAATTGCATAAACAGAAATAAAACTCTCCCCATTTTTCTTTCGTGACATTTAACACTTTTTAAATAATTATATGTTGAGTACATGTCTTTTCACTACATGACTGGACAATAAGGCTCATAAGATGGAATTTATTCATGTTTGATACCACTTCTCTGCAGCATCTATTAAGGAACCACACATGTACCAATCAATCAATCTGTACTGAAAAAGTCAGTAAGTTAGTGATTGAGTAAAGTATATCAAACACGTTAGAAAAAAAGCAGCATGAAATGTTCCAATGAGAGTATTTAAAAATGTCTTGTCTCATCCAAATACATCATACAAAAGATAAATGAAGAATCATGGGACTGGGTAATCACTAATATAGATGAGTATTTACTACATCATGAATCATATTGAAAAACTATTTCTAAACTATTTCTTAGAAACTAGATATTCTTCATTAGTGCTAATTTTCTATATGTTTATGTCTAAAACCTAAATGTTTTTATTATATATAGTATCATGAAAACAAAAGATAGATCGCATTCAATTAGGATCATAGCAGAAAAAACACCTTACAGTCCCATGTAATTAGTTACTCTCTCAGCCCTTTGATGTCATCAGACACGGCTATCTTGTTCACTATTGGTTCTCTGTACCCAGCACCGTGTCTCATGCTTAGTAAGCAATAAATGCATATACACCACATAATATAATTTTAAGTAAGAATTAAAATGACCTCTTGTCAGGGTCTCCCTGGGAAAGTATAGAGACTTGGAGCCTGTAAGACCTGACCGGAAAACTGGAAAAGCTGGGTGCATCATACCTCGATGCTATAGCCACTGGGACCCGGTGGGAATCGGGCCATGATAAAATGCTTTATGTTCTTTGAAGCTTGCCCTGTTCTTTTACTTCATTTGGCTGCTTTATTGTACCTCTGTGACAGAGGTTTTAACTTTAACTCAAAATGAACTCACCCTCCCTATTTTATGGCCATCTGAAGTCTTTGTGTCCAACACACTCTGACCTGAGGGAGATCTCAACAGTTCTTCAGTTGTTATCCATGAACAATATCTATTTTCTGTAATCAGCACTGTTTAACATTGATTGATGAGCTTTACGTGTGTGCTATATGTCCTTAAGCTTACTGCACTCAATAAAAGATCTTGGAGGAAGACAGTTGAGGCATTTGTCTCTCAGACATTTGCTGGCCTTCTCTCCCCTAGCACAAGCTGCCTGGGAAACCTTCATGTCATCGCAACACCAGGGGATCTCTGTGGGTTGGGGGTCCCCAACAGCCTGGCACTAACGTGGGGCCTGGGATTTAATCTTCAGGGTTCACACATGCTTGAAGGCTATGAGCCACTGTTGCAGATGGCACACCTAGCCTAACACAAATTAGCGCCTTCATCCCATGGTAAGGGACAGCAGTACTGACTTTCAGTATATCCACCAATGTGTCAAAGATAAAGGGAAGGTCTAAAGTTGGTTTTTCAACCTTATCAGTTGTTTCTCCCTTCCCATCCTCCACCATTTTATTTCTTGCCACTTAAGAAAACCTAGCTGAGTTTAGCAATAGAGAGGGGGACTGAGAAATTTCAAAGCTCAAACTAGTCTGTCTTCCACTCTTTCTGTGCCAAAGGAAACATGGGGAATGGACTTTCTGAGGAACAGGAGATTTATTTCTGAGTAGTTCAAAAACTGCTTGAACACTTGGGATGCAAAGTAGAGGAAAAAACTTTAATTGCACTTTTACAAGTTGTCAAGGACCATTGCCCTTCGTTCCCTGAGAGAGGGACGTTAGATCTAGATGTTTGGGAAAGGGTCAGGCAGAAACTGACTTGGCTCCAGTATAGTGGCACCCACATTGGAGCTCAAAATTTGGTCACTTGGGGAATGTTTAAGGTGGTGTTTCTGCCTTTGCAAACCAGGGCTCATAAGGCTGAAGAAAATATTTATGGTTATCCTGAGAATGCTTGTATGGAGGACAAGGGTTGTGCTCCCCTAACTGAGGAGAAAAAGGTTGATTCTGAGCCTACTATGTGCAGGGGAGCCTCTGGGAGCAAGTGCCCCTGAGTAGGATGATGAACCAGATAATTTGGATCAACATCTGCCCCCTCTACCAGCGAAGTTGCTTTCCTGGCTGCCACCAATTACCACCATTCCTTCTAAAGGCTCTCACTTAATGTAGAAATGTTTTTTATAGGCCATGCAAGTGGGGGATTATGAAGCTTTGAAAACATTTCCTGCAGTTATTAACCATCAGAAGAGTGGTGAAAAACCCACTCACAAGCCAGTGTCTTTTGAAGTATATAAGGATCTTAAGAAAAGTATTAAAGAGCATGGGCTTCAATCTCCTTATACCTCTCAGCTCCTCACCACTATTATGAAAATGTATTGCATGGCCCCCTGTGACTGGACTGCTTTATCATGGACTGTCCTGACTATCATTCAGTTCTTGGTTTGGAAATCTAAATATCAAGAGAAATGCCACACACAGGCTATGGAGAATCATGCAAGCAGGAGTCCAGTCACCTTTAAAATGCTTCTGGGGGTAGAACAATTCACCAACTCTGAGGAACAGGCTAAGATGAATCCACTTGTTTTTGTTCAAAGTTCACTATTGGCTCTCAAAGCATTTAAATTTGTTCCAGACACCAGGACTAAGGCTACAGATTCCTTCACTAACATTCATCAAGGAGCTACTTAACCTTATTTAAATTTTGTTGACTGACTCCAGGAAGCCATTCAGAAACAGATTGAGAGTAAAGAGACAGCTCTGGCTTTAATCCTTAGCTTGGTCTATGACAATGCCAAGCAGAAATGCCAATCAGCCCTTAACTCTATCTGGCTGACGGCCACTGATACTAGTCAATTGTTAACGCTTGTCAGGACAGGAACAGAGGAGCATAAGGTTAGTCTTGCTGCTGCCGCTACCAAGGCCACAATCACCTCCGCTCTTCAAGGGAACATTAAGTGTTTTAATTGTGGGAAGCCTGGCCATATACAGAAGGAATGTTGCAGAATGGGGAAGGGAGATAACTGTGGCCCCCTGCCTAAGGTATGCCCTCGTTGTAGCAAAGGGAAGCACTGGTCAAATCAATGCCAATCTAAATATGACAAAGATGACAAACTTCTCCCTCCTTCAGGAAATGGGAAAGGGGGTGCAAACTCTGGCACCCTGAAGCCAAACAGGAACCCAGCAGGCAGGAACAATCAGCAATTGCTGTAGAATGAGGCAAGCATCACCTTACTGACCTCTGTGCCACCATAAGGGGGAGCGCAGGACTGGACCTGGTCACCACCAGGGAGCACATTCTAAAAGAACAGGGAATTATCGTTCAGGCTCCCCCATGAGTGTGGGGACCTTTACCTAAAGGGATGGTTGATCTAATAGTTGGAAGATCTAGTTTTACTTGTCAGGATGTCATAGTCCAACCTGGGGTTATAGACTCAGACTTTCAGGGAGAAATTCAAATTATGCTATCTACTATCAGCTACCATCTCAGACATGAATTACTTAACTTCTTCTACTCATTTACTTTGTTCCCAATGTTCAACAGATAGAGAGAGGGGAAAAAAGCTTCAGAAGCACCAATGATCAGTTGGTGTTTTGGACAGCCTCCATTCAACTTAATAAACCCATATTGAAGGTCTCCTTTAGAGGCTGGGACTTCCATGGATTGCTGGATACTGAAGCTGATATTTCTGTTATTTCCCACCAGCATTGGCCACATAACTGGCCCCTTACCAAAGCTGATATTACTATCCAGGGAATTGGAGGGGCTTCACAGCCTCTCTGAAATCTCTGATCTCTCAGTTGCTGTGGTCCAGAGGGGCAAGAGGGGTGGATATGTCCGTATGTTCTTCCAGTTCTCCTCTACATTTGGGGACAGGACCTTTTAAGTCAGTGGGGAATGCAGGTAACCCTACCACCTTTCCCTAGTGACCGCTGTCATGCCTCTCCTCTATCCCTTACCTGGTTGTCCATTATGTCAGTTTGGGTTGATCAGTGGCTGCTGAAAGGGGAGAGGTTCAACCACCTTAAGAAATTGGTCCAGGAACAGCTTGATGCCTATCAAATTGAGCCTTCCAGCAGCCCATGGAATACCCCAGTTTTTGTGATCCCCAAGAAATTATGGAAGTGGAGACTAATTCATGATCTTAGAAACATTCGTGAAATTTTGCAACCAATGGGGCCACTTCAACTGGATGTCCCTAATCCTGCCTGTATCCCTAAGGATTGGCCTCTAATAGTCATTGATCTAAATAATTGCTTATTTACTATTTCCCTTGCAGAAAGGAATAGGGAAAAGTTTGTCTTTTCTGTCCCAGTTCTTAATAACTCTCAACCTCTTCAGCATTATCAGTGGAAAGTACTCCCACAGGGCATGCTTAATAGTCCCACTATCCATCAGCATTACGTTCATCAAGTTCTACAACCTATTCAATGCAATGTAGTGATATTCTACTTTACCACTATATGGATGACATACTGCTCACCCCCACAACAGAAGAGACTTTGGCCCAGACTTATACTTGCTTGCAACATAATGTTTCTATGCATGGACTAGTTATTTCTCCTGACAAGATCCAGCATAGCAAGGCACAGAATCTATATTTAGGCTATGTCTTGTTTTCTCATACTCTTAGGCCACAAGCCCTAGAACTGATGCTTCCACAGCCCTTAACTCTCAATTCCCTTCAAAAGCTGGTTGGCTGCATTAATTGGGTTTGTCCCAGTCTAAGAATTACCACCCACCAGTCCCATCATCTGTTTGATTCTCTTAAAGGGGATTCCAGCCTTAACTCTTCCTGGACTCTAGCCCCTCTGGCCCTTAAAGAACTTGAGCTGGTGGGCAAACACCTTCAGCACCAACAGTTGTCTAGAATTGATCCCTTCATGCCGGTCTGACTCTTCTGTTTTCCAAACTTAGATATGCTGACCAGCTTGATCAGCCAATTGTTCTCCTCCTTGGGTATGATTGAATGGTTGTTCTTATCTCATCAACTCAAGTGAATTATCACCACCTATGTCAGTTCCTTATGCGCTCTTCTTATTAAGGTGCAGGAGTGCTCAGTCCAACTTTTTGGACATGATCCATCAATCACTCACCTCCTCCTTACCCAATTATATCTACATCGGTTGTTTTCTCAATCTTTTGATTTTCAGTGTGCCTTAGTAGATTATGTTGGGAAGGTTGAGATGCCCCTCCCCTCAGACAAACTCTTGCAAAATGTCCCCATGCTTAACGTTGGGTTGAAGAATAAGTATAGTCTATCACCCATTGAGGGAGCTTGCACTGTGTTTGTTGTTGGATCTGGAAAAACTGGTAAGGCTGCCATCACTTGGTGGGAACGTGTCAAATGAGAAAATGTTGTCTCACAAGGGCATTCTTCAACCCAGTGAGAAGAAATTTCTGGAGATATTTTAGCACTCCAGTGTTGGCCCTCAGAACCTCTCAATCTTTTTTGTGATTCGGGTTATACTGTTTATAATGTTCTTAACATTGATGAGGCACTTCTAAAAACTAGTATTGACCCTAAATTGCTCTCACTCTTCATTACCCTTCAAAGTCTAATAGACAAGAGGACTCATCCCCTGTTCATAACCCATATCCACTCTCACTCTGGTTTGCCTGGACCTGTGGTTGAGGGCAATGCCAGGGCTAATGCTTTAGTCAGTGTTATTGATAGCTTCCAGCAAGCAGCCAACTCGCGTAACTTTTTTCATCAGAACAATCAGGCCCTAAGAAAGCATTTCCATATCAGCAAATCTCAGACAAAGCAAATTGTGCAGCAATGTCTTGATTTCCAGGTCATCAGCAACTCCCTGCCATCCCAGGATTTTAACCCTTGTGGCCTTGAATCATGTTCCATCTGGCAAACAGATGTAACTCACTATCCACCTTTTGGAAAACTAAAGTATATCCATGTTTCCATAAATACTTACTCAGGCACTCTTTATGCCTCTGCCCTCACTGGCAAGTCATCATGGCATATCAAAGTCCATTGGCTAGAGGTTTTTAATTTTTTAGGGTGCCCCCATCAAATTAAGACTGATAATGGTCCAGGACAATATTACTAGGTCTGTTCAATCTTTCTTACAAAACTGGAAAATTCAACATAAAACTGGAATACCATATAAGCCTACTGGTAAACCAATTGTTGAGTGAGCTCACCATACTCTTAAGACTCTTTAATAAACAAAAAATGGGGAACCAGGAGTCCTTGCCAAAAAATGTATTAATGATGGATGCATATATCTATAATTTTTTAATTGTGATGATTTTTTATGAACTCCCATTGAAAGACATTTTGCCAAAAAGGATAAGAATGGTCCCCATCTTCCAGCCCTATACAAGGACCCAATTGGAAATGGAAATGCGACGGACCATTTAAATTGATAACAGGGGGAGAGGTTATACTTTTGTTCTGTCCCACACAGGACCTTTGTGGATCCCAGCCAAACAAGTAAAACCCTATCACGGCCCAACAACCATCCACACTGTCACATGTGGATAACATGAAGTAACAGAATCCGGGAACTGGAGGAGATGACCAACCAGCTAGAGGAGGTGATGCTGACAGACAGACATTGGAGAATCAGAACCCATTGATGGAGAAAGGAGGACCAGCCAATGGGCCCTGAAGCCCTGTTTGAGCCCTGTAGGGTAGCATGGGAGGATTCGAAGGCCTTTAACGCTAGGGCCAAGAGGATTATGGTTGACAGTGGGGTCATTGACACCCCAGAAAATAGATTTCTAGCATATTTTTCTGTGATATCAGCCAATCCTACCAAGATTGTTTTGATTCTCACTATCTTGTTTTGTCTTGGTGGTTCCAGGATGGCCTCCTCAGAGGATGATTATGTGTATTGGAGTCATATTTTTGATCCACTAGTGTTTAAGCTTCATACCTGGTGGAATATGGAACTCCCACTTTCCAACAATGACACTAAATGGACTGGGGAATTTTTCTTCCTTCTAATGGACACTTAAAAGTATAATGCCATTGGCTATGGGTCCCTGAGGATACTGCTTATGTTTATGACCATTTAGCTGTGATCCAGCCTTCTCCAAGTTTTGCATTACTCCCCTAAAGTGGAATGCCAGCCAACATTCCTGGGAAGAAATATGCCACCGCTTGCAGGGGGCATTTTCCACCAACTTGAAAAACGAGGTTGATCAACTGCAGTTGGAGTTACATAAACAACTTGAGGACATTAAAAACTGACTGAGCAAAGTGTTTTCCAAACTTTGAATGACAACCTCCAATGGCTGAACCCAAAAATCTGATTTGATGGACTTAATCTAAGAGAGTGGGTAATGGGAGCTGCAGGATGCCTATTTATTATTATAATACTTTGTGTTTTGAGATGTAGCTGCAAATTATTCCTGCAGGACTGCATTTGCAAGAAACAGGTGGCAGGCTTCATTAGTTTAACCACCATCATAGTGATATCAAATGAAGAAGGGGGTGATGTAGGGGTCTTCCTGGTAAAGTATTGAGACTTGGAGCCTCGTGCAGGCTAGGCAAAATAAACAAAGCCTATAAGACCTGACCAGAAAACTGGGAAAGCTGGGTGCATATGTGACTCAATGCTATAGCCAGTAGACCCCAGTGGGAATAGGGCCACGAGAAAATGCTTTATATCCTTTGAAAATTACCCTGTTCTTTTACCTCACTTGATCACTTTATTGTATCAGCAGCAGAAGTTTTATCTTTAACTCAAAATGAACTCATCTTCCCTATTTTATGGCCATCTGAAGTCTTTGTGTCCAACACACCCTGACCTGAGGGAGATCTCAATGTTCCTTCAGTTGTTATCCCTGAACAATTTCTGTTTTCTGTAATCAGCACTGTTTAACATTGATTGATGAGCTTTACATGCATGTTATATGCCCTTAAACTTACTCACTCAATAAAAGACCTTGGAGGAAAGCAATCAAGGCATTTGTCTCTCAGAACTTTGCTGGCCTTCTTTCCCCTAGCACAAGCTTCCTGGGAAGACTTCATTTCATTCATGACATCTCTGTGGGTTGGGGGTCCCCAACAACCTCTGATTCTCTATTCCAGTTCTCCAACAACACAAACATTGTAATAATTTTACACAATTTATTATATTTATGTATGCTTGTATACTTTATTTCCACATGCTTACTATTTCTTTCCTTCTCTCTTTTAACCCATAGACATGTTTTAGGTAGATGAAACAATGTTATTCATCTAGAAAATAAATGTTTAAATAGACTGACATATCTGAGATAAATTTTAGCATTCTGATGTTTGCCTTTCTCTAAAAGACTTTGATTTCAAGTGTTTAAATTAAATTTCCTTGAAGGAACCACACATAATTCATTACATAAGTATGTGAAATGTGATAGACTTTCAGAGTAGCTTTTCTCCAGTCATGAGTGGATATAACCCTTTAAGAACATCACTCATATGGAACTGAGTACAACAAAGGTCTGAATACTTCATTTCCTCACCTCCCTTCCATTTCCTCACTCAGAACAAGTTTAATTATAGGAGCCATGTGGACTTCTCTGAGGAGAAATATACATTTCAATATGTCAACTGCTCTAGCAGAAACATGATTATTTCTTGTTACTTCTTTGACATTTTTGGTACCCTGCCATAAATTTTTAAAGGGTTTGACAGTCCTATTGCTTCTAGCTGATCTGTAGTGCTGTGGTTTATATTTCTTTTTGCTTCTGAATATCCAGGGATTCAAGGAGAGACAGTGGTTCAGATGTAGTAACTTCTTGTAGCAAACCAATTTAATGGTTTTTAAATATCTTTTACTTTCAATTTTCAACTGTAATAATAATTGTTTTGAAACAGCTTTCAATTTCCAACTAGAATAATAATTTGAAATATTAAAATACACTAATAAAGCTGGCCATCCATAAGATTTTATGTAACCTTGCAGAAGTTTCCAAATGGGAAAATAATAAATTCTTGTGGTGGCTAATTTTATGTGTTTACTTCACTAGGCAACCAGGTGCTCAGATAGTTGGTCAAGCGTTATTCTGGGTGTGTTGGTAAGGGTTTTTTTGAATAAGATTAATATTTGAATAGATTAAGTAGAAGAAACAGGCTTACCACCTCTTCCCACAAGTGAGGATGCCTCTTGACTGACCACTTCAGTTCAGACATTGGTCTTTTCCATTATTCAGACTTGAACTGAAACATCAACTCTTTGAGTCTCCAGCTTCATGGCTTTAGACTGGAACTTACATTATCAACTCCCCTGGTTCTCAGGTCTTTAAACTCAGTCTGGAACTATATGATTGGCATATTTTAGGACTTGTCAGCTTCCGTCATTACATGAACTAATTCCTTATAAGAAGAGTCGTTTTCTCTTTCTGTCTTTCTCCTTTCATCCTATTGGCAAGGGAAACAAAAGAAAAAATAAACAGATGAGACTACAACAAACTAAAAAGTTTTTGGACAGCAAAGGAGACCATCAGCAAAGTTAAAAAACAACCCATAGAATGGGAGAACCTATTCCCCAATACATCTGATAAAGGGTTAATATACAAATTTTATAAAGAACTTACAAAACTCAACACCAATAAAACAAGCAATCCAATTTAAAAAGTGGTCAAAGGACCTGAATAGACACTTCTCCAAAGAGAACGTGCAGATAGCCAATAGACATATTAAAAGATGCTCTATGTCACTAGCCATCAGGGAAATGCAAATTAAAATCACAATGAGATATTATCTCACACTGTTCAGACTGACCATCATCAATAAGTCAACAAGCAACAAGTGCTAGTGAGGATGTGTTGAAAAGGAAATGTTTTTGCACTGTTGGTGAGAATGCAGATTGGTGCAGCCACTGTGGAAAGCAGTATGGAGATACCTCAAAAAATTCAAAATGGGTCTGCCTTTTGACCTAGCAATCCCACTTCTGGGAATATATCCAAAAACCCAAAATACTAATTCAAAAGAACATAAGCACCCTTATGTTCACTACAGCATTATTTACAATCACTAAGATATAGAAGCAGCCCCAGTGTCCATCAGTAGATGAGTGAATAAAACAACTATGGGACATATGTCTTTCCTAGAATAAAGACTTCTTAACTTGTGAATAAACACTAAATATCATATTAAATTACACAATGGAATTTATTTGGCAGTAAAAAAAAAGAAAAATTTACCCTTTGCAACAACATGGATAGACCTGGAGAGCATTGTGGTAAGTGAAATTAGCCAGTCAAAGAAAGACAAATACCATATACTTCACTTATGTGTGATTTCTAATGAACAAACTGAACAAGTAAAATAGAGACAGACTCATACACAGAGAGCAGGATGATAGCTATTGGATGATGATTAGAGGGTGGAGGGATTGAGTAGAAAGGAAAAAGGACTCATGGACATGAACAACAGTGTGGTGAGGGGGGTATAAAAGAGTTAGATGGTAATTGGAAAAATACAATACATTTTAAAAATTTCTTCAGCAGAACATCAGAAAACACCTGGAAACAAACCAAATACTCATAAAAAGAACAATGACTAAATTATTTTGATACATGCACAACATAAAATAAGAAAAAAGGTGTAAAAATTAATACACTAGTGTTATATATGTGAACATAGAAACATCTTTAAAAATATATGGTAATTTGAAAAAGGCAAATACAGAAGAATTTATATAGCATGATACACTTTATCTGGATTTCATAACAACAAAAATTAACAATATGTTTAAATTATATATATATATTTGGAAAATCAAGGACATAATAAACATAAAATTAAGAATAGCATTTATTTTTTAGAGACAGAGGGAAGCAAGAAAGGGCAAGGAACAGAATAGAAGGGGTTACAATGTATTGGTAATATTCTTCTCCTTAACCTTGGTAAAGGGTACACAGGTGTTTGATTTTTTATAAAATGTATCTAGTAATTCATTGTATATTTTTATACTTATGATATTTTATAACAAATATGCACATAACAAAAACACAGAGAAAATTATTCTATTTAAACTAAGCAATAAAATTAAATTAAATTAATAAAGATAGATGACAGCCACTTTGATGTCTGTATATTAAAAAGAAGATATAGGAAAATTTTACAAAAGAAACAAGAAATATATTGGAAAAAAAGAAATTCTGTTCATGCTCTGAATTTATTCCATTTTAGTAAAAATTTTGCTATTATATATAATTTAATAGATAATATAATTTTTGTAATTAACAAACTAGGAGATATATTGCTCTTGCATTAAAAATCAGTTCACTTTAGTAAGAAGTTGTCTAATTACATTCTGTAATATAATAAAAAAGTGTATCATTGTTTTGATTATTAAGTCCTAATATTGAATTCTTATTTAGTTCCTTATAATTCAAATCAATACATCTCAGGACAGTCTTTACTTTATTTATTTTGTTTGAGATTATTTGTCCTGAGTACATTTCTATGCTGTTTTCTGAGCTCTTTAAATCTTATTTTATATTTCTAATTATAGTTATGTACAGAACTATAATTTAAAAGTAGCATGTAGCAGTGAAGAACATAAATTTGGATCCTACCTCCTGCACTCAGCCTTATCAAAATCATTAAGCTCTATATGCCTCTGCTTCCTTATCTGTCAAATGAGGAAAACAGAAGCACATCCACATGGGATTCTTGGAGGATTAAGAGAATTAATATAATGAATATATAAAGTTCTTAAATACTGCTTGGCAAATAGTAAGTACTTTTATAAATTTTGATTATTGTTGTTAGCAGTAGTAGTGGTATGAACAATAGTGGTATAAGCAGTGTAAGCAACTATTAAATATATATAAGTATATATATTTATTCCAAGCATCACAGTGTTGTCTTAGTAGTTAAAAATTTTAAATAACAGAAATATTCAGTTAAACTAATATGTCTTGGAATTATATATTTGGTATGTCTATGAATATATGTAATATATATTATACATATATTTAGTTAACAATGATACTTTTTAGACATGCCAGTCTAAATATTTTAGTTCTTTGATATTTTCAACTACTGTTGCATGAGTTTTTGTGGAGAGAGATGCTGAGATTAAGCCCAGCAAGCAGGATGAGTGGCCAGCAACAAACGGAGGGCTGTAACTTTCTCTGGTTATCAGTGATTGTTCACAGCCCGACCATTCCTTTTACTGAGTTTCAGAAAAGATTTTTTTTTTAAGTAAAACTTAAACAGAAACTAAAAAGGCTTACATAGTAACAAACATTCTTTCCACTAAAAGGAATATACATTAACCTATAGAGCTACAGAACAAAGCGGTAAATCACAAAGGTCCAAGGGTCTGTTCCACATCCGATATAGTTGCTATGGGAGAGAGGAGACACTAATTTTCAAGCTTCTTTGTTCTTAGAGACTTGTAAACTGGCCCCCAAGAATTGTGTGCGAGTAAGGGTCCAAGGGTCTGCACCACATTTGATGTTATCACTATGGGAAGGAGGCTTAGGTCTTCAGCCCGCTTTGTTCCCTGACTTTCGTGACTCAGTTACCAGGAGCCGCGTGCAGCTGCTGGCGTCAACAAGACTCCCTTGCAAGTTCTTGCAGGCTGAGATCACAGGATACCTGAGTTGGGGGGCCCGCTTGCAGGCCCCCCGGCAGAGGGCTTGTGACTTTCGCCTACAACTACTAAAATAAGACTGAGGTGCTTGAGACATCCAGTTTGCATATTTCAACCTGGTACTTTCCCATTTATTTCTGCCATCTAACTTCTCTGGGAAAAAGAGAGAAAAAAGGAGGAAAGAAAAGAGTAGTAGTAAAGAAGAGACTTTCATATATGTTGTTTCAATTTCATGTAATATCATGAATAAATATTTTATTTTATTTTTTTAATGTTTTTTATTGATTATATTGTTACAACAGTTCCAATTTTCTCCCCCTTGCTCCCCTCCACCCAACACCCCCCTCCCCCAGCAATCCCCCCAAGTCCATACCCCTGGTTTGTAAAAATTAACTACCCCCCCCTCTCAAATATTAGGACCCTTTGTAATCTTGTAAAGGACAATGAATAAATATTTTAAAATTATCTTATTTGAGGAATTGACAGAATGTATTGACTTCTCAACATGAAGGATCTTATAAACACAATCTAGATATGTTTATATCTGAAGTCAGGCATTGTCAAAACAGTGACTTATGAAGTCACTTAATATTTAGTCAAAGAATACCATATTACATATGGTCCTCAGTTTGACCTTGATATATTTCATGTGCAGATGTTCTCAAGATGAGCAAACTATGATGTGAATTATCAAAGCAGAGTTTCTAATTACAGTTCATCTTTTGGAGATAATAGCCTATATCATGTTTTATATGTGTTCCCTAGAATAAAGACTTCTTCACATATGAATAAACACTATTTTCCCCAAGTTGAGCTATAAGCTTGCATCTAAGTGCTCCGATACATTTGACAAGGGTGTATGGTCAATGCACTAAAGGATCTGCATGGCTTTACATTCCTTGCACACAAGGCTTTGCATGGCTTCTGCAAACCTTTGGAAGAGACTTGGCCTCGAGCCTGGAGCACTACTTTCTACCGTGTATGGGCACCATAACAGTCCCACACATGAGAACAAATCTTAACTGAATGAACAATTGCAGAACCATTCATTTGCCTGCTTTAGTAAGGCAGTGGTTCATAACTCTGATACACGTTAAAATAATTGAAGGAATTTTTGAAAAATACTGAAGCCCAGGTGCCACCTCCAGAGGTTTAATTATTCTGGCATATGGCACTGGCATTGGTAATTTTTGAAGTATTCCAGTGCATCTAAGGAACAAACTGGAGAATTACTAATCTAAGGTGTGTAGAAACAGTGCATATGGTACTACCATGCAGGTTATTTAGAAATGTTTTCTTTTCAATAGCAAAGGTCAAAAACAGATGTTTTCCTAAGAAGATATTAAATTGGATTACCTGAAATAGGCAAAAAATTTTGCTATTAATATATAAGATTGGCATAATATGATCAATAGAGCATGTTAGGAATACAGCCATTTTCAATAAGGCAAGTTTATTTATTGAAGTTATTTCACATAAATATACCATTCTCATGAAGTCATCTCATGTAGCTCTGTTTCCAAGGTACTGTATTGCTAATTGAAAATGTGCTTAGACCAAAGGGGAAAAATTATGTTACATTTAGTGAGTGGTTCCTTTAAGGTCATATCTAGTCAAATAATAAAACAGTAAATTAATAATTTTTCTAAGACATTTCTGGCACTTAACATAAATATATATTTTAAGTTCTCTTCATCTCTCTGTGGGCTTGGAAGCTTTGGAACTCAAAGGATAGGATGCATTGAAGTTAGAATAACCATTAACAGAACATAGAAGCTCCTTCCATAACAACACTAGTGATAGCCCTGACCATTCTGACTGTGTTTCTAAAAGAGTGTTTCCAGAATAAGAAGGCAAAAGGGAAGCTTTGTGTGAAAAAGAAAGGCAATAATAAATAAAATAATAAAGGAAAATATGCCTGAGCTTGGATCTTTAAATAGAGAGGGCTCCCTCTGAGTGCAGAGCATGAATACTGATACAAAGTGTGCACTTAAACATATCCTAGGGAAATTTTGAATTGCAACTATAAAAAAAATCCCATAAGGCTGTATAGAAAAATAAAATATGTATTTACAAGGAAAGGATATTGGGCTGTCTTTATATTTCTCATCTGCAAGATTAATGCTAGAAAACAAATGAGCAATGGTACAGAGTTGTGCATAAAAAAGATCATGCCCATGAGCATACACCCAAATTTTGTCCAAGCATGTGGGCAAAAGAAAGGCATATTCAGATACATCAGGATTCAGAAAATATAGCACTCACTAAACTTTTTGAAAATAACTTCTGAGAGAGCACTCTGAAGAAATAAAGTAAATAAAAATAGCATATTTTTCAGTAGAATATTTTGAAATACTTAAAAGAAATATACAACCTTATGATCTGAAATAGTAAAAGGTCTACAGCTTAAGGGAAGGGGTTGATGTTGAAACAGTAACTCTATTATGACTCGTTTTGGACATATAGATGAAACTGATGCCATCTGTATTCTGAAGATTTATATAGTCGGTGCTTCTCTTTTTCAAAGGGAAAGAAAGATAACAGAGAAAAATATCTGACACATTGGCAGACACCTGTTTTCTTTTTAGATTCCATCTAGCTTGAGTTTAATAAATAGAGCTTCATGTCTGCTCAGACTGGAATAGTAGCTCTGAGATTTTGTATAAAATTTGGGTCAGGGAAGCCATTCGTTGGCCCAGCCTAGATTACCAGAGTTCTGATTTTGGGGTTCAGAGACTAATTTACCACCACATGTTGCTTTTGTTTGCATCTTTGTAGATCTCTTTTTCCTTCTCAGGGACCGTGTAGGAAGGGTGGTGGAGGTTGAATAAAGCATGCAGACATGATCAAGACCCTCTCCAACACTGTCATAATCTCATTCTAATGCCATCATATAGTGGCACCGTAACCTAGGCCAGAAAACTGCCTACTCCACTTTTGAGACAGGTGGAAACGGCATCTTGGCCTCACTCAAACTGTTCACCTTGATTTATTTTCAGACCAGCAAACAATGGTATTATAAAAAGATTGGTCATGAATTAAAAATAAAAATGAGAATCTATGTAGATTTTTTATCTTTGTAATTTGTCATTCAAACAAGACCAAAGTTGGTGATGGTCAAATGCCATCTTTATAGAGCTAAGAACCAGCCCACACTGCATTTTATCCTCAGCCTTAAGAGAAGAGAGGATACCACTGGGCTTAACATTTTCTGCAGCAGATATGCAAGGGCCTAACACCCCCACAACTTATGACCATGAGGTACCAATTCTTAGCTCATTCACAGCTACTTTGCTAATTTTTTCATAATTAGCAAAGAAACTTACTCACACTTCTTCATATATATCCCAAAGTAGTAGCCTAAAAATAAAAATCTACGAATATGTAGATATTCATTACATTTTATTTATTATGATAAAAGCTAGCTTCAAAATATAAAAATAGTTATGCAAATTATAACATTTCCACTGCATGGAATATTATGCAACCACTAAAATAATAATTATAAAAGTTTATCATACTTTAGAAGTATTTTTGATATAGTTTAATGAAAAAAGGAGAAATGACAATATAAAACTATATCTACCCTTATCATTTTAATTTTGCAAAATAGCTATTCAAATAGAAAATTACCAGAAAAACCTAGAAATATGAGAATTGTTCTTTTTTTGAAGGAACAGTAATTTGGATATTATTATTTCTTATTTGTTTCACTTTTCATTTAGTATTCCATTATTTTTGCTCAGATACTTGTCTAATAAAAGCATTTAAAATTTTGAGTACATGCTATATGTAAGTCATTTTGCTAGAGGTATGCAGCAATGCAAAGACAATATTTAAAATGTAATTCCTAACTTCCAAAGATGTTTTTATGTGTTTAGTGGGAGGTGGATACAGTATATGTAACTTTTGTAAAGAGTTAAGTGTTAGGTACTCTCAGAATGAAGAAATACTTAAAATCCATTTTTAAGCGAGAATAACATCTGTAAGGGGAAGTCACCTCAAGACAAAATTCCTAGGTTAATTCGGGAGAAATAAGACTTAATTCTAGATGAATGTAATGTTTTAAAATTAACTTACCAAAAAGGAAGATACCTAAAGAAGAAATCAGCAAAAGGGATTTATTTAGTATGAAACTATGGAAAAATTAGATCAGCAAAATAGAATTTGTTAATAACTATCCAATACTGTCCTAGGGAAAAGAAACTATTCTAGCAAAGGGACAGGCCCAGTCCCACAGTGGAGGTGGATACATACAAATATTACCACTCAATGCCAATAGCTACTAACGTTTTTAACTCATTGACAACTTTTTTTTCACATTTAATACTATTTTGTATTAGTTTCAGGTACACAGCATAGTGGTCAGACAATCATATACTATACAAAGGCCCCCTCCTCCATTTTTCCAGTACACACCCGACACTTTACATACTTTTTACAATATTATTGACTATACTTGCTATGCTGTACTCTACATTCCCATTATTGTTTTGTAACTAAGAATTTGAACTTAATCTCTTCACCTTTTCCCCCAGTTCCCAAACCTCTTCCCCTCTGACAACCATCCATCAGTCTGTTCTCTGCATCTTTCATTTGTTTTGTTCTTTAGATTTAATATAAAAGTGAAACTATTTGATATTTGTCTTTCTGTGACTTGTTTCACTTAACGTAATACCCTCTAAGTCCACCCATGCTAATGCAAATGGTAAGATTTCATTTTTTATTATGGCTGAGTAATCTTCTATTGTATATATATATGTACCATCATGTTTTTATTCACTCATCTATTGATGGGCAGTTGGGTTGCTCCATATCCTGGCTATGGTAAATAATGCTGAAATGAACATAGGAATAAATATATTTTTTTGAATTAGTGTATTGAGTTTCTTTGAATATGTATCCAGAAGTGGAATTGCTGGATCAAAAGGTAGTTGCATTTTTAATTTTTGAGGAAGCTCCAAACTGCTTTTTCACAGTGGCTGTACCAATGTTCATTCCCATCAACAGTACATGAGGATTCCTTTATTTCCATATCTTTGCCAACACCTGTTGTTTGTTGATGTATTGGTGATTGCCATTCCGACAGCTATGATATAATGTCTCAATGTGGTTTTCATTGGCATTTCTCTGACAATTAGTGATATTGAACATCTATTGGCTCTCTGTATGTCCTCTTTGGAGAAGTGTCTATTCAGGTCCTCTGCTCAAGTTTTAATTGGAGTTTTGGGGGTGTTTTGTAGTAAGTTGTATGAGTTCTTTATAAATTTTGGGTATTATCCCCTTATTGGATGTATCATTCACAGATATCTTCTCCCATTCAATAGACTGTCTTTTAACTTTGTTTTTTTTTTTGTTTTGTTTTGTTTTTCAATTACAGTTGTCCCCTTTTCCCCCAATTTCTCTCCCCCACCCAACCCACCCCCTCTCCCGCAATCATATCCCTCCCCGTTGTCCATGTCCATGAGTCATTTATATAGCTTTGTTGATGGTTTCCTTTGCTGTGCAAAACCTTTTTAGCTTGATGTAGCTCCACTGGTTTTTTTTTTCCCCCTCTTGGTTTCCTTTCCTGAGGAGATAAATCAGAAAAAAATACGCTAAAAAAAAAGTCAGAAATTTTATTGCCCATGTTTTATGGTTTTGAGACTTATATTGAAGTCTGTGATCTATTTTTGAGTTTATCCTTGTATATAAAGTAAGAAGGTGGTATAGTTTTATTCTGTAGCATATATCTGTTCAATTTTCCCAATAACATTTATTAAGTAGACTGTCTTTAACCGATTTTAAGTTCTTGCCTCTGTTGTCATGTATTAATTGACCATATAAGTGTGAGTTTACTTCTTGGCTAATCTGTTCCATTGATCTGTGTGTCTTTTTTATGCCAGTACCATGCTGTTCTGATTAATATAGCCCTTTTCCCACATTGTAGTATAGTATGGTATCAAGTACTGTGATTCCTCCAGCTTTATTCTTCTTTCAGGATTGCTATGGCCACTCAGGATCTTTCATAGTTTCCTATAGATTTTTGGATTATTTGTTTTAGGTGTGTGAAAAATACCATTGGTGTTTTGATCAAAACTGCATTGAGTCTATAGATTGCTTTGGGTAGTATGGAAATTTTACTGATGTTAGTTCTTACTATCCATGAGCATGGCATATTCTTCCATTTATTTGTATCTTCTATTTGTTTCTTCCATTCTTATAGTTTTCTGAGTGCAAGTCTTTTTACATCTTTGGTTAAATTTATTCCTAGGTTTCTTTTGTAATGCAATTGCTAATAGGATTGTTTTTTTAGATTTCCTTTCTAATAGTTAGTTTTCCTTGTATAAATTTTTTTTACCAATTTCTGAATATTTATTTTGTATCCTGCTTCTTTACTGAATTTATCAGTTGTTTTAGTTTATTGGTGAAATTATTAGGATTTGCTATTACAGTATCATGTCATCTGGAAATTGTGACAGTTTTACTTCTTCCTTTATAACTAGAATGCTTTTTATTGCTGCTTTTTGTCTGATTTCTGTGCCTTGAAGTTCCAGTACTATGTTAAATAAGAGTGATGAAAGTAAACATCCCTATCTGGATCCTGAACTTAAAGGAAGGACTTTCAGTTTTTTCCCAATAAGTATGATGTTAGCTATGAGTCATATGGTTGTCCTATTTTTAATTTTTTGAGGAATCTCCATGCTGTTTTCCATAGTAACTACACCAATTTAGTCCCATCAGCAATAAAGAGGAGTGATTACCTTTTCTTCACTTTCTCGCCAACACTTGTTATTTATTGTTTTCTTGATAATATACATTCTAACAGGTGTGAGGTAATATGGTGATTTTAATTTACACTTCTGTGTGATTAGTTATATTAAGTGCCTTTTCATGTACTTTCTGGGCACCTAACAGTATTGGAGAAATGTCTATTCAGATCTTCTACCCATTTTTAAAAATCATATTATTTGGTTTTTTGTTATTGAGTTATAGATTATTCATACTACACAACAGAATATTTCTATATGTTGAGCCAGATATAAAGTTCATATTTATTAGATAACTGTAAATTATACCCTCTATCTGATATTAGGAAGATTTAGACCTATATCTATGGCTAATTTTGAAATTATTTGAATGCCAAGTTAGCAGTTGACAAGTCATACATTATTCAATCTTCTTGTTACAGATTTTGTAATGTCACATCCCCTCAACTACATATATATGTAAACATATAGAGAGACACACAAATACATACCATATATATATATATATATATACATGTATATACACACACACACATACACACACACAATGTTATAAAGGCTGAAGCATCAATTTATGGATTGTATTCATAAATAACTTTTCCTGTATGTGTCCTTGCTTTTCAGTAGCTAAATATACAAAATCAATGTACTGAAATATACTTCCCATTAAAGATACCTTGTTAGTTAAATATTTCTAACATATAAGTCATGAGTTCTCCTCCAACAAATGTCTATGATTTTGGAATGTAACCGCAAACACCAGGAAGATTTTGCTATCTCGGTATGAAATATATCTTAGTTCATTATTCTTTCATTTAATCAATGCCTAGCACATTTATAGACTCACCCTGATGCTTGAGCAGGGCACTTTTATACTCAAACATGGGTGTAATTCTCTTTCCAAAGCTACAAGTATTTCTTGTAATGTATACAGCACTAATTTTAATCTGTCCCAAACAAAACTATATGTAAACCTTATCTCTCTTAGAATAATTATCAGTAAATTTTAAAACTAGAATAGATATTATTTATAAAGTATAAAACACCGGGAACACTTATGCAGTACTCGTCATTTGGGGAATTGTTAAAAATAATTTAGAGAGCAATTTGGGGTTACAACATAAAGATGACCATCCATATCACAGCAACCAAGAAACTTTGCTCTTAGCTATAAAATGACCTTGATTCTGGAAAAAACCCTCATGTGTGCACTAGGGGTGTAAATAGTAACAATCTCTGTGGTTAAAGATGCAATGCTCTAAAAGAAGAAAATGAGAAGCAGCTTCCAAGTTCAGTAACGGTAAAATGAACAAATAAACTGTGTTATATTCACACAATAAAATGTATGCAATTAATTTGAGCAGTTCATATAAAGGAATTTTGTATATTCATATAATATGTTGTAGTAAAATGAATTAAGCCACATACACATCAGTATGGATAAATCTTAAAAATATAATGTTGACTTAAAAAGCAATTGTATTTCCATTCTCCTAAAAAAATAAATAAATAAAATCAGACCTAAACAGTACAGGGTGGAGCAAAAGTAGGTTGACAGTTAACAGTACACAAAACACAGTTTATTCTTGTACTATTACTTATTAATTATTGTATTATTTTCCATATAAACAGCTGTAAATGTACTTTTTCCTATACCTGCATATTATCTTGGGGTCTCCTAATTTCTGATGAACTGATTTAAAAAACCAAATGAATGAATACACAAAATATTAGACAACAATTACTCAGAGAGGAGAGGACCCAATGAAAGGGCCTATGGAGGGTTTCAAAAGTACTGGGTGGTGTTTATATTGGTGTTAATTGTATTAGCATTATTCTTTACACTATACATGTTATGAAGAATTCCCCTGGCTGGTTTGGCTCAGTGGATTGAGTGTCGGCCTGCGAGCTAAGTGTCGCTGGTTCGATCTTCCAGTCAGGGCACATCAGAGAAGGAAAACTCTGACTCCAAAAAACCTCCGCTGCCTTGCGGCATACCTCTTCAGGGGAAAGGCTAAGGGAGTAAACCCCGACAGAAAATCCGGAGCCGGAGTCCCTAAGGCGGTTTGACGTTGTAGTCAACACCGGCAACTCCTGCGGCGCACCTGAAACCAAGCTGTATTGACTCTGTCTTTCCCTTGGACCCTTCAGCTGCGAAGAGAGGGGGGGTCTTCTGCTTGGGCAACAGCAGACCCTCCATATCACCCTGCCCAGGCTCTGTAGCTTCAGCTTCACTGGAGAGGACACTCCAGCGTCATCGCAAGATGTCGATTCAACACGGGAGGAGACACTGTCACTCCCGAGTCGGACTGCACAGCCATTCTCGGCGGTGCAGATAGACTCTTAAGAAGCTACACCATCGTCTCTCGAGACGGACGGCTGCCGACGACGACATGTTATATACACTCTCTCTGTAGGTTAAGTTTCCCAGTGGGAAAAAATGCAAAAGATAAACACTGTTCTATCCGTTGTTGATTTGGATATTCTGGGAAAAATTTAAAACATAGTCTTTCTCTGACTTGCTAGGAATTAACGCTACTCATACAAGTAGAAGTTGTGAAAATATCTGATAAATTCAAACTAAGTCTCAATGGATCTTTCTCTGAAATGTCTTAGAAAAGTCATAAACTGGTCATATTTGCATGGTGTGCCTCCACCCTGGGCAGGTACCCTGAAGTCTTTTAGCCCAAGACCCTCAAGTCCCAGAGGCAGCAGTTTGAGTGGCAACATAATCTGCACTTAGCAACAATGGTGTGAACTTTCATTTTAATCTATGCTTATTTCAATCTAACACAACCCACATATAACAAAACTCGCCTCATAAGTATATGAAGGAAATATAATATGGCATTAGTTTGATAGTTCTTGTGGGTTAAACAATAAACATTATACTTTACATCTGTTGTGATCCTGCTTTCTGAAGCCTTATCACCAACTGGAAAGGACTTCCACAGAAAAGATATCTAACTCATACTTATTTTTTTGCATTTTCTCTACTCTTCGAATTCTGAAAATGTATAGTAATAGTGCTCTTAAAAGAGATGATCTTGACAGAGTTCATATGTAAGATTGATACGATCGATGTTATAAACTTGTAAATACTTTATGGACTTAAATGTTATGATTTTATGTTATGCTTTATCCAGTTTTATGTTAGAAATTCTAAAAGCCATAATTTTTAAAATGTACAGGTCACATTGAAAAGTTATAGGAAATAAAGCTAAACATGCTAGATATTTTTAGTTGATATTAAAAGATTGCTTTCTCTCAGGATTATTTTAGTGTCTTAATTAGAGTAAATTAGAATAATTACAGAGAAATTATATGCACCCTTTAATTCCCCGAAGCCTTTATCTTGCCTTTTAGTCAGATAATGAATGTTAATATCAATAATTGTTACATTCTGACTACCTACAAATCTTCACTTCTTCCATTTTTCTTTTTAATTTTACTCCAGAAAGAAGGCGAATCACATCAGGCGTTATTTCTTTGCTCTTAAGAGCACTAATTAAGCTTTTAGTGAGACTGATTGAAAATAAAACAAAGCAATTCCATAGTAAGAGAGAGGGTTATACATTTTTTTTAAATTTTTTATCTTTATGGATTCAAGTAAGTTCAGTCTCTCTAACAAATGTAGCCAAAGCTTTTTGGTTCTGTTCATTTTTATTAACATGTGTTCAGTGCTTAAGATTTTACACAGTGTGTTGGGTTACACATTCGACATGAATGTATTGTCACACATAGTAATTGGAAACCATATTCAAACACATGGGGTATTGATGAAGACTGAATATACAATATTTAATACTTATATATGAAGAGTATATATGATATGCTGGGTCTCTGCTCGATTCTGGCAATACGGTGGAGTTTTGTGCGTATCATATCCTACCACCTTTGCTATTGTAAACTTTATTAAAAAATTGCAGGTGTGATGCACCTCAGCAAAAGGGAAATATAGGTGCTCTAATAGAATGTTATGAAGAAACTACTCTGGTCTGAGAAACCAGAAGAGACCTTGCTGGGGAAGCAATAATTCAGGGGTGGGCTGGCAGAAACACAGGCTCAGGCTGCAGAAGAGACTTTCAGGTGCAGGGCAAGGTGCACCACATATAAAGAGAGAATATCTTTGGCTCCAGGGACAGAGAGAACTCTGGTGTGGCTGGAATACAGAATAAGGTGTGTGTTTGGAAAGAGATTAGTCTGGAGGGGGAGATGGGAGTCAGGCAGGTGAGGCCTCAGAGGACATATTGTGCCTCTTAGGCAAAAAATGTTCATTCTCAAGATGATTAACAGAAATGCAAACAGAAGTGAAATGAAGTACCATTCTGTGCCTAGCAAACTTAGTTATGGGAAAAAGAAGCATTGGCAAATACCTTTGTTTGTGCTAGCTTACACACTAATACCACCCACCTTCACTCCACGTGCAGATCCCAAGGTTCAAACTAACATTTGAAACTAATTAGTTAAATAAATAAACCAGTGTTCAAATATTAGTTTACTGAAGTGTGTGGCCATCAGTAAGTTTTTCTCACCTGGCTAAGCTTCAATTTCTTCATCTATAAATCTGACATGGACATATCTGCCTCAGAGAGCTGTTGGGAAAATTGAATAAGGTAGTGAATGCAAAAACCCCAGTCCACAGTGAACAACTGGCATGTGGTATATTATTCCCTCAAGAAATACTGTTTCCACTCAGCCTCCATCACACTAACTCCTATATATGCCAGATGCCAGAGGTGTGGTGTGTGAGACAAGGATCACCTATTATCCAATCTAGTCAGACACAGACAAAGCCTGGAACAAACACCCAGCCCTCCCTACCACCCCTGCCTTTTCTTAAAGTACTTACAGCATCAAACTGTTCTCACTAATGACACAGCAAAATGTTGTTTTACATCCCCACTGCTGAATCCATACCTCCCCTTTGCTATCAACAAAGGATAATGCAGAAAGAATACAAAGTAAATTATACAGCCCCTTTTTTATTTCTGATTTTACAACTGGAATGACATATAATTTCCCATTCAATTAAAGAAGTTTCTGAGTATATAGGGACACTATTAAAAATAATTCCAGGGGAAAACTGAAATATATGGTTACTCTAGCTATAATACAAATAACAGATATAAAAAGAAGTTACAGTAAGGTTCAACTTGGACTAATCAATCATGGCCAAGAGAATGGAGAAGTGATTATTAAAATACCAGTGATTTCTTGCTTTCCAGATTTTGTTCTATGTATCACTGATAATTATTCACATAAAAGTCAAAGAATATTAGACAGATGCAAATCTAAAAATGATCTCTACTCTGGTTTTAAACTTCCATCAGAAAGAATACTTTTACCTTACCTTATTGTTGCCCTTGGTGTCAGATATAAAAGTTATGAGCTCTTAGACCCTAACAGCAGATGTTAGTGAATATTGTTATGGCTACAGCCTCTTTAACATTAATTAAAAAACAAAAACATATTTTTATTTTATGTTCAGGTAGGAAATTTATTTCTATAAAACGTAGAATAAATTTTGATATTGTATGCTTTTTCAGTTTTGATGTGAAATAGTGATTTCCTAATGCAACAGATGTTTATTGGGCAATATGATAGACACTGTGTTAAGTATAGGGTGAACTCAGACCATATCCTAGGAAAAACTCTTGACTTCTTGGGGCAGGCAGAAAGTGACTGACATCACAGTGCACTTTCATCAAGTGTAAGGTCTCTAAGAATATATCTGGGGAGTGTCTAAGCCAGCCTCACAGTGATTAGCACAGCACAATATCTATGATTTGACTCAAAGTATGAATAAGTTTAGTTCTGAAAAATAGAGTGGATGAAAATGATGTGCACAAGTACAGAGATTATGAGACGTTACAGGATTTCTTAACAGAATAAAAGCCACAGGTTCTGAAGGATGCTGAGGTAAGGTGCTACCCCTCCCTTCAGCTGCATGAAGGAGGAGGACCCCAAGCCCTGACCAACTTCTCATCCAGATACCCTCATATGAGCAGCCCAAGGATTCAAGGGACTATTCTATTCTTTGCATAGTGGCTCTGAAACTCTAGCATGAAAATGATAGGAAGTAGTGAGGAAATTGGAAAAAGGTGTAATCAAAACATCAATCAAAGACAACTTGTAAAACACCTGGAAAGGAACTGTCTGATTTAATTGACAATGTTCTGCATGAATTAATGAAAACAGAGATTATACCTAAAAGCCTTAATTAAAATGTATGATCTGGAAAAGTGTTTGCATTCTAAAAAATTTGTCTATTGTAAAACTTTGTTGTTAAGTCACAATGCTTTGCTTTATGTCTTAATGCACAAACAAAAGTCAATTTGTTTCCTATATACATTACATTCTACAGAATAAATATCATGCTATACTACAGAACATATACTGCAATTACCTTTACCTCCCACAAAAATGTATGTGGGATCTGCATGGATAAATAGCACTTACTAAATTCCATGAAGATATCTGGCATGGGATTACCCAGGTAGGTTAGTGTCTCCTTGACCTCTTCTGAGTTTTGGTTTTGTTATTTAGAGAATGGGAAATTTTAACTTAATCATATTTACCTTTATTCTACTTCTAAAATTTAAACTTACAGGGTTCAAATGGAGAAGAAATAAGATGGATTTATACATATTTGTTTATATGTATGTGTGTGTGTGTGTGTGTGTGTGGTGCAGTAAATATATTAGAATTTTGATATTATGCAAAAGTAAATACCAGTAACTAAAAGTAAATACCAATAAATTTCTAACATATATATTAGAAATAAATCTGAATTGAAACCCTAAGTAGATATAGAACAAGATAAAACTAGTAATTTTGCTTTCTGGTTGATATTTTTATATCAAATTTCTTAGTTTATAAACTAACATCTATTGAACATTTGCTATGTGCCAAAAACTGTCTTAACTAAAATGAAAACCAAAATAATCATCCTCTTTTCCCTCATGGAATGCATTCAATGAGGGAAATGGTAGATTTGAAATGCCTAGACACAAGAATGCATATATTATATGTTATAATAGAAGAGTAAAGTGTGTGAATAAACCTGACTTAGACTGGTGTGTGAGGAAAAAATAAAAGGTAGATTGTTCAAAGTATGAGTAAACTCCCTGGGGCCGGAAAGAGTGGGAGTGTAGAAAAAGTCAGGAGTGGCTGTGGTTGTAGCAGGATGAGAAGGGGAGGGCTCTGTGAGAAGCTGAAGAAGAAGCAGGGACCACATCACCCAGACCTGTGAGGATACACCATTAATGTGGCTTTCATCCTCAACACAATGTGACTTCTGTTAAGAGAATTAAACAAGGAAATTCCGTGATTCTCTTTGGCGTTAAAAATAATTACTTTGGCTCTGAGCATAGAAAGGATTGAGAATGGGGTAAAGCACACGTGGATAAAATGTTTAGAAGACACTGCCAAGATCTCCAGTGGGAGCTTAATATTCTGGCTTGCCAAAAGGTTGGCAGTAACGATGAGAAAAAGTGGAAGACTCGACATGCATAGCAAAGGGGATATAAAAACAAGTATTTCCATAAAATGACCTTCAGTTTTTATAGTCTGAACAATTTTTTTCTCATCATTCTCTTCTATATTTAAAGTCATTCAGATTAAGAGTAGAAAGTAATAACCTTTGTGTTTTTCCCCTAGAAAGAGAAAAGAAATGATACACATACAAATGCACATTACTTTACCAAAATATAGAGGCATATAAAATATTCTCACTTTTCCACTTTAAACCCTTCCATAAGATATAGATTCTCTCTCTCTCTTTTCTTTACTCTCCACCCTCCCTCTCTACCAATCTTCATCTCTATCTCCCCTTCAGAGATGAATAGTCATGGATTATAGATTTTCATAATTACAAATCACAAAAGACTTTTCATCAACTATAAAACATTTTTAAAGACAAATATTAAAATATATTGGTTATCCTGCTCTCTAACTATGAGCCTCTTTATATTTTTCCTGTTAGTTTAGTTTGTTCATTAGATTCCATATAAGAGTGAAATAATATGATATTTGTCTTTCTCTGACTGGCTTATTTCACTTAGCGGGATGATAGCTAAGGGAGCAGGGAAGGTTAAAGAGTGAAGGGATTGAGCAAAAAGGAAAAAGGACTCATGGACATGGGCAACAGTGTGGTGATTGCGGGAGCAGATAGGGGGTATAAAGGGACTAAATGGTAATGGAAAAAATGCAATAAAATAAAAATAAATAGCTATCTTTGCGTGAAATCAAAATACTATCCTCCTTCTTGATTTCTCTCCAGCTTTTTGTAGCTTTAACACTTTAGTGGATGCTGTCAGTAAAATATCTCACATCATTCATTTTTAAATTATTGTCAGCATTATTGGTTAATCACTAATTGTTTTCATGACATAGGCCAGCCTTGCATGTTGGTACAATAGCCGAAGACCCTCACCCAGAAACCAATCATGCCACGTCGGAGCTGGGGCAGCACAGCACAGGACATTGCTCTCTGTTTCTGAGAAGGGTTTTGTCATGCCATGCATTCCCATGCAACATGCGAAGGGGAAATATTTTACTATGTTGCTATTCAAAAAATCAGTTTACACATGAATATATGTAACTCATCTTTCAATTATGATTTAACAAACTTTACCATATATTTAAAACTAATATAGGAGCTGAGCAGTTCTGCCTTCCACTTAGAATAAAAAGAAAATGTCTCACTCTGTATATTTGCAGATAAAAGTATCCCCTGTATAATATGGCACTTCTATAACATGGTTTCACTGTAACATTGTTGGAGAATTGGGGTAACCCCAGTGTAACACAGTACTTCACCATATAACAAAATTTATAAAGTTCTCCCAGCTAAAAGAAATCAATCTAAAATAACAGATTTTTTGCAAAAAATAAAGCATAGAAATCAAGATAATGCTGAAGAAAATTTAGAAGATGAGGATATCCTGTCAAAAAGAAAACACATTTGGTTAATGGAGCTTAGCAGTGATGATGAAGAAAACATTACTTAATTCACATTAATATGTAACATTTTGGATGAAAATTGCTTTAATAAATATTTTTCTCTTAATTATAAAAATATAATAGTAGTTATTTTTATTTTTGGAAACTAACCCCCTTTTTTGTAATAGTTCTTTGTTTTGTATAACATGGATTCACATAACATGGCATTTGTTAAGAACCTAACAACTGTGTTATACAGGGGTTACCTCTATCTAAATCTAGGTCTGTAATCATTTCTGACATTTTACTTTCTCAAAGATCATTAATTATGTCTAGACTGTTTTACTTCATACCATCAAAGTTACTGCCCTGATGTATACTGTGATAGGTGGTTAATCTTCAGATTTTAATTGTAACGACCATATATTTTAATCTAATATATTGTATCACATTTAAAGACATTTTATATATTTTATTTAAAGGTAAACTGGAAACAGTTAAATTTTCTATTATAAATCTTACATTTAGATTTGACACTGTCTTTCAGATTATTAAAGATGAATTCTGTCAACCTGTTATCTAGAACCATGAGTTCTTAAAATATTGTAATCAAGTATAAGAGACAGACAAAGTGAACACATTCAGGTAATCGCTACCAAGTTCAAAACAGAATATTACCAGCTGTCGAGAAGCCCACATTTTTCATCGACTAAGTCATTAACAGCCCTACCAAAGTAACCATATCTTGACTACCATTAAATAGGGTAATTTTGTGTATTTTTAAGGTTTTTTATAAATATCATTGTACAATATGTATTCATTGGCATTCTTCCTTCAATAGTAAGCTTATGAAATTCAACTATCATTTTTCAAATTATTTTTTAAATTTTATTTTTTGTTTTAACTACAGTTGTCCCATTTTTCCCCATTCTACCCCCCCAGCCCAACCCTTCTCCCACAATCATATCCCTCTCTGTCGTCCATGTCCATGAGTCATTTATACATGTTCCTTGACTAAACCCTTCCCTATTCCCCTTCTCTCCCTCCCCTCTCCCCCTATTGACTGTTATTCTGCTCCTTGTCCTATTTAGTTCATTTGTTTATGTTGTTCTTTAGTTTCCTGTATTAAGAGATATCATATGATATTTTTCTTTCTTTGCCTGGCTTATTTCACTAAGAATAATACTTTCTAGTTCCATCTATGTTGTCGCAAATGGCAGGAGTTTCTTCTTTCTCTCTGCTGCATAGTATTCCATTGTGTAAATGTACCACCGTTTTTTGATCCACTCATCTACAGATGGGCACTTAGGCTGTTTCCAGAACTTAGCTATTGTAAACAGTGCAGTGCATAAGTTCTTTTGAATTTGGATTTCAGGATTCTGCGGAGGTAATCCTAGCAGTGGAATCGCTGGTTCAAAAGGCAGTTACATTTTTAGTTTCTTGAGGTAATTCCATACTGTTTTCCATAGTGGCTGCGCCAGTCTGCATTCCCACCAACAGTGCACCAGGGTTCTCGTTTCTCCACATCCTCGCCAGCACTTGTCGCTTGTTAATTTGTTGATGATGGCCATTCTGACTGGTGTAAAGTGGTATCTCATTGTGGTTTTTATTTGCATCTCTCTGATCGCTAGTGATATTGAGCATTTTTTCATATGTCTATGGACCTTCTGTATGTCCTCTTCAAAGAAGTGTTTGTTCAGTTCCTTTGCCGGTTTTTTAATTGGGTTTTCTGTTTTCTTGATGTTGAGTCATATAAGCTCTTTATATATTTTGGAGATTAGTCCCCTGTCTGTGATATCATTGGCAAATATGTTTTCCCATATGGTTGGTTTCCTTTTCATCTTGCTGATGTTTTCTTTTGCTGAGCAGAAACTTTAGTTTGATGTAGTCCCATTTGTTTATTTTTTTCCTTTATTTCTCTTGCCTTAAGAGATGTATCCATGAAGATATTGTTAGGTGGGATATCTGAAATATTCCTGCCTATGTTTTCCTCTAGGACTTTTATGGTGTCATGGCTTACATTTAAGTCTTTGATCCATCTTGAGTTTATTCTCATGTGTGGTGTGAGTTGGCGGTCTAGTTTCATTTTTTTGCACATCCCTGTCCAGTTCTCCCAGCACGATTTGTTAAAGAGGCTCTTCTCACTCCATTTTATGTTCCTTTCTTCTTTATCAAATATTAGTTGACCATATATTCCTGGATTTATTTCTGGACTCTCTATTCTGTTCCATTGATCTACATGTCTGTTTTTATGCCAGTACCAGACAGTTTTGATCACAGTGGCTTTGTAGTATTGTTTCATGTCTGGTATTGTGATTCCTCCTGCTGTGTTCTTCAGTCTCAAGATTGCTTTTGATATTCGGGGTCTTTTTGGTTCCATATGAATTTTTGGAGTATTTTTTCCAGGTCTGTGAAATATGTCATTGGCATTTTAATAAGGATCGCATTGAATCTGTAAACTGCTTTGGGTAGTATGGCCATTTTGATGATGTTGATTCTTCCCATCCAAGAACATGGTATTTTCTTCCATTTATTTGTATCTTCCTTAATTTCTTTCTTCAATGTTACATAATTTTCAGAGTACAGGTCTTTTATCTGTTTGGTTAAGTTTACTCCTAGGTACTTTATTTTTCTTGTTGCAATAGTAAATAGTATTTTCTTTTTTGTCTCTGTCTCTGATATTTTATTGTTTGTGTACAGAAATGCCTTAGATTTCTGTATATTTATTTTGTACTCTGCTATTTCGCTAAATTGACTTATTATATTGAGTAGTCTTTTAGTGGAGTTTATAGGGTTTTCTATGTATACTATCATGTCATCTGCATATAATGATAGTTTTACTTCTGCTTTCCCAATTTGGATGCCTTTTATTTCTTTTTCTTGTCTGATTGCTGTAGCTAGGACTTCCAACACTATGTTGAATAGGAGTGGAGAGAGTGGACGGCCTTGTCTAGTTCCTGAATTCAGGGGGAATGCTTTCAGTTTTTGTCCATTGAGTATGATATTGGCTTCAGGCTTCTCATAAACAGTCTTAATGATGTTAAGGTATGCTCCCTCTATTCCCATTTTGCTGAGTGTTTTCATCATAGATGGGTATTGTACTTTATCAAATGCTTTTTCTGCATCTATTGATATGATCATGTGATTTTTGTCTTTCAGTTTGTTTAGGTGATGTATTATATTTATCGATTTGTGAATATTAAACCATCCTTGCATCCCTGAGGTGAATCCCACTTGATCGTGGTGTATGATCTTTTTGATGTATTGCTGGATTCTGTTTGCCAATATTTTGTTGAGGATTTTAGCATCTATGTTCAGCAGCGATATTGGCCTGTAGTTTTCTTTCTTTGTTGTGTCTTGACATGCTTTTGGAATTAGGGTAATACTGGCTTCATAGAAAAAGTTTGGGATTTTCCCCTCTTCCTGAATTTTTTGGAATAGTTTTAGGAGGATAGGAGTTAGTTCTTCCCTAAATGTTTTGTAAAACTCACCTGTGAAGCCATCCAGTCCAGGGCTTTTGTGTGTAGGGAGATTTTGGATTACTGTTTCAATTTCCTTCTTTGTTATTGATCTGTTGAGACTTTCTACTTCTTCTTGATTCAGTTTTGGAAGGTTATATGTTTCTAGATATTTGTCCATTTCTTCTAGGTTGTCAAATTTTTTGCCATGCAGTTGTCTGTAGTAATTTCTTACTATCGTTTGTATTTTGGTGGTATCAGTCGTGATTTCTCCTCTTTCATTTCTGATTTTATTTATTTGGGTCTTCTCTCTTTTTTTCTTGATGAACATGGCTAAAGGCTTGTTGATTTTGTTTATTTTTTCAGAGAACCAGCTCCTAGTTTCCTTGATCTTTTGAATTGTTTATTTGGTCTTTATGTCATTTAATTCTCTCTGATCTTGATGATTTTCTTCCTTCTTCTTGCCCTAGGCTTTGTTTGTTGTTGTTGTTTTAGTTCTTGTAGCTTTAGGGTTAGATTTTTTATTTGAGATTCTTCTATCCTTTTCAGATATGCCTGTATTGCTATGAACTTCCCTCTCAGGACTGCTTTTTCTGTGTCCTGTAGGTTTTGGGCTGTTCTGTATTGATTGTCATTAGTTTCGAGAAATTTCTTGATTTCTTCTTTGATGTCATTGTTAACACGTTCATTACTTAATAGCATGTTATTCATTCTCTATGAGTTTGCATGACCCTGGCTGGTTTGGCTCAGTGGATTGAACGTCGGCCTGCGAGCTAAGTGTCGCTGGTTCGATCTTCCAGTCAGGGCACATCAGAGAAGGAAAACTCTGACTCCAAAAAACCTCTGCTGCCTTGCGGCATACCTCTTCAGGGGAAAGGCTAAGGGAGTAAACCCCGACAGAAAATCCGGAGCCGGAGTCCCTAAGGCGGTTTGACGTTGTAGTCAACACCGGCAACTCCTGCGGCGCACCTGAACCCAAGCTGTATTGACTCCGTCTTTCCCTTGGACCCTTCAGCTGCGAAGAGAGGGGAGGTCTGCTGCATGGGCAACAGCAGACCCTCCATATCACCCTGCCCAGGCTCTGTAGCTTCAGCTTCACTGGAGAGGACACTCCAGCGTCATCGCAAGATGTCGATTCAACACGGGAGGAGACAGATACCGTGTCACTCCCGAGTCGGACTGCACAGCCATTCTCGGCGGTGCAGATAGACTCTTAAGAAGCTACACCATCGTCTCTCGAGATGGATGGCTGCCGAACGATGAGTTTGCATGTCTTTGATTTTTTTCTCTGAGGTTGATTTTTTAGTTTCAAGGCATTGTGGTCTGGGAAGGTGCTTGATATAATTTCAATTTTCTTGAATCTGTTGAGGCTTGTTTTGTGTCCTATCATGTGGTCTATCTTTAAAAATGTTCCATGTGCCTTTAAAAAGAATGTGTATTTTGCTTCTTTGGGATGGAAAGTTCTATATGTATTAGTTAAGTCCATGTGGTTTAGTGTGTTGTTCAATGCCTGTATATCCTTGGTGTTTCTTTACTTCTAAGATCTGCCTATTGTTGATAATGGAGTGTTAAAGTCCCCTACTATGAGTGTGTTGCTGTCAATATCTTTCTTGTGGTCTTCTAGTTTTTTCTTTATGTATTTGGGTGCTCCTATTTTGGGTGCATATATGTTTATCAGTGTAATATCTTCTTGATGGATTGTTCCCTTAAGTATTATGAAATGTCCTTCTTTGTCTCTTTTTATTGCCCTTGCTTTGAAATCCGTTTTGTCTGATATGAGGACTGCTACCCCAGCTTTTTTTTCCGGTCCGTTTGCTTGAAATACTTTTTTATATCCCTTTAGTTTTAGTCTATGTAAATCTTTGATTTTGAGGTGTGTTTCTTGTAGACAGCAAATATGTGGGTCCTGTTTTCTTATCCATTCCGTTACCCTATGTCTTTTCATTGGAGTATTTGATCCACTTACATTTAAGGTTATTATTGACATGTGTTTATTCATTTCCTTTTGTACCTATGTTTCTCTCCTCTTTTTTTTTTTTTTTTTAACATTTCCTTTAACACCTCTTGCAATGCTGGTTTGGTGGAGATGTATTCTTTTAGTCTTCCTTTGTCTGGGAAACTCCTTATTTCACCTTCCATTTTGAATGAGAGCCTTGCTGGGTAGAGTATTCTTGGTTGTAGGCCTTTGTTTTTCATTGCTTGAAATATTTTTGGCCACTCCCCTCTGGCTTGTAGTGTTTTGTTGAGAAATCGGTCAATAGCCTTATCGGAGCTCCCTTGTATGATATTTGCTGTTTTTCTCTTTCTGCTTATAGTTTTCTCTCTTTGTCTTGGAATGTTGCCATTTTAATTATGATGTGCCTTGGAGTGGGTTTTTTGGAGTTCCTCTTCATTGGGACTCTCTGTGCTTCCTGAACTTGCATAACTTTTTCTCTCATCAAGTTGGAAATATTTTCTGTCATTATTTCTCTTATCAACTTTTCTATTCCTCAATCTTCTTCTCCCTCTTTTATTCCAATTACTGAGATATTATTTTTCCTCATGTTATCCTGTAATTCCCTTACATCTTGTTCATATTTTTTCAATCTTTTTTCATTTTGCTGTATTGCTTGGAATCTTTTTCTACATTGTCCTCTAACTCACTGATCTGATCCTCTGCTTTGTTTAGCCTGCTTTTGATTGATTTTACTTTGTTTTTCAGTTCAGAGTTTGTATTCTCTATTTTTTCCTGGTTCTTGTTAATAGTTTCTATGTCTGTTTACGGTGGTGTAGTTTTTTGTAAGTTCCCTGTAATTTTCTTGGAGTTGTTGATAACTTCCTTGGAGGTTGTCATAGTTGTTTTTAAGGTTGTCGAGTATATTGAGCTTCTTCACCACCATTGTTTTGAATTCCATGTCTGACATTTGGACTATGTCTATTCCATCTACCTCTCTTTCTGGGGATTCCTCTTTTCTTTTCATTGAGAGGTTATTTTTGCATCTTACCATGTTGGATTCAACTCGTTTGCTTTTGTTTTTTGGATTTGTCTGCTTTGACTTCCCACCTTTGTGGTATGAGATTCGTTATAGGAGATCTGGGGGTTTCAGTGGTGCAGTCTCTTTGATCTCCTGAGCCTGATGTTCTTGGGTTACTCTTTATGTCGTTTGTTTATGCTGTCTGGTTATATTTCAGATGCTCTTTGGTAGGATCTTCCCTCTTGCTAGTTGATTGAGAATCACTCGTCCACTTTGTCTTGAGTTCTTTTGTGTAGATGCTGTTAAAAACATAAACACACAGCCCAAGTAGGGAACCCACACCCTCAAAAATATCCTCCACTTTCTATCTCGCTATCATCAACCAATGACCCAGTGTTGATATAAATGTAGAGAGGTTAGGGCTTTTATAGTATAGGAAGAATAGATAAGAGATGTCTTTAGGGAGGAAAGATATGAGTTTTTATTTGTTTTTTTTTTTCAGATTTAATGTGTTTTATTGATTAAAATATTACATTTGTGCCAATTTCCCTTCCCTCTGCTCCCCTCCACCTGGTGGCCCCCCTCCCTCCAGTTGTCCCCCCCTTTTAGATTATGTCCATTAGTTGTGCATACAGTTCCTCCCAATCTCTCTCCGTCTATTCCATTCCCTCCTACCATGATCCCCAATTCCTATATCGTCTCCCTCCCTCTCCCCACTCCCCCTCCCTGTTGACCTCCCCCCACTATGCTTCCCTTACCCACAGTTCCTTTTCCACTCTCGTTGCCTGTTTCGTTTGCCTTTGTTTCATCTCCCTAGCTTCTGTTTTTTAAACCAGTCCCTTTAACATCTCATATAACAGTGGTTTGGATCTAATGAACTCTTTCAGTTTTATTTTGTCCTGGAAACACTTTCTCTGTCCTTCTATTCTGAATGACAATTTCGCTGGATAGAGTATTCGTGGTTGTAGGTTTTTTGATTTCCATTACTTTGAGTATTTCTTGCTGGTTCCTTCTTGCCTGTAAAGTCTCCTTTGAGAAATCTACTGATAGTTTAATTGGGACCCCTTTGTACATAATACTTCTCTCCTGCTGCTTTTAAGATTCTCTCTTTTTCTTTAATTTTTGACATTTTGATGATAATGTGTCTTGGTGTGGTCCTCCCTGGGTCCAGCATATCTGGAACTCTCTGTGGTTCCTGCGCCTGTAAGTTCATTTCCTTCCCCAAGTTAGGGAAGTTCTGCTTCATTATTTTTTCACATAATTTTTCAATTTCTAGTTCTTCTTCTTCACCCTCTGGTAATCCTATAATTCAAATGTTGGCCCACTTATAGCTGTCCCATAGATTTCTAAGCCTCTCCTCATATTCCTCCCTTTTTGTTTCCTCTTTCTGCACTAGTTGACTATTTGTTCCCTCCCTATGTTCTGATTTGTTGATTTGATCCATGGCTTTTCCATCCTCACCACTTGTCTTGTATGTATTTTTGTTCATTTCAGCAGGACTAGCCTTCATTCCTTCCCTGTCTTGATTCAGCCCTGCTGTTAGGTCTGCACTCTGCCTTATGACTATAGCTCTGAACTGAGCCTCAGAAAGATTCACTATTTGTTCATCGGTCAAGGTCTTTATTTGTTTTTTTGTTAGCTGTGTTATTGGTATTTCAATTATTAATTCTGCCATTCTGACTGTTTTGTTTATCTTTCCTTCTTGGGCGGGGCGCTGTCACCTCCTATGCTAAATTGGGTGGAGCCCCTTGTGCTCGTCACAACCTGGTGACCTTTCTCACCACACTGTGGTACTTTGCATGGGGGCAGAGGTCCAAGATGGATTCCTGCAGTTACTCTCCACTGAGGAACCAGGAGCCTCCCCCATCCTCACAGTCTGAGACAATGGGGTCTGCCTTCCCCAGCATTGGAATCATGAGCTGATGGGTCTGGTCTGCAGCCAGGGCTGGCTCCCAGGCTCTTCTCTCCTCCCCTTAAAAATGGGTGTCTGCGTACCGGGTCTCACTGTTTGCTGCTGCGGCTGCCGCCTCCAGCACAGTTCGATCTTTCTCAGCCATAGTCTCACCCCTTTTACCCAATCGGATGAGCACCATTTAGTGTGATGTAGTGTTGATTATTGTTCCTGGCTGGTTTGGCTCAGTGGATTGAGCGTCGGCCTGCGAGCTAAGTGTCGCTGGTTTGATCTTCCAGTCAGGGCACATCAGAGAAGGAAAACTCTGACTCCAAAAAACCTCCGCTGCCTTGCGGCATACCTCTTCGGGGGAAAGGCTAAGGGAGTAAACCCCGACAGAAAATCTGGAGCCGGAGTCCCTAAGGCGGTTTGACGTTGTAGTCAACACCGGCAACTCCTGCGGCGCACCTGAAGCCAAGCTGTATTGACTCCGTCTTTCCCTTGGACCCTTCAGCTGTGAAGAGAGGGGGGGTCTGCTGCATGGGCAACAGCAGACCCTCCATATCACCCTGCCCAGGCTCTGTAGCTTCAGCTTCACTGGAGAGGACACTCCAGCGTCATCGCAAGATGTCGATTCAACACGGGAGGAGACAGATACCGTGTCACTCCGGAGTCGGACTGCACAACCATTCTCGGCGGTACAGATAGACTCTTAAGAAGCTACACCATCGTCTCTCGAGACGGACGGCTGCCGCCGCCGCCGCCGCCGCCGACGGAGTGTTGATTATGATCTCGGATGCTGAAATAAATCCGGCAGGCAGGATGATTGGCCAGTAACGAACGGAGGACTGTGGGTCGCTCAGACCAACAGCGGAGAGCGGGAAACCTCATCCTCCTTTTATTAGGATTTCAAAAGTTACTAAAAATAGAACGGGGTGTGAGCTTTACAGCCAACAATAAAAGGATTTTTACAGGTGAAAAAATTCTTACAAAGTATCATTAATATGTAAAATAAAGACAGGGTAACTTCTGGTTTTGATAACATCTAACAGAGAAACAAAGCAGATCCACTAATCATCAAGGCCAACCCCAATTTAAGACTTTATCTTCAAGGAGGAAGATGGAGTACTCAACAGACCTCTTTGTCCTCAGGATTCCATGACCCAGTGGCCTTGAACAGCTTAAAGCTGCAGGTGGAGATGAGATTAGTTCATCATCTCCTGAGTCACAGGACACCTGGGTGGAGGGACATGAAAATGCCCCTACCCAGAGATCTGTGTTCCTGCAACAGCACCACTTGTTTATTACTTCATATGTGGGACTTCCATGTAGCTTTATTTTCTAGAACTTCTTATTATTTTTGGTTTTGCAGTAGTTGTAGTCCTTCTTAGTTGTGGAGGGAGACAGAGCTTGTCGGTCTATGCCTCCATCTTGGCTGGAAGTCATTCTCTTCATATCTTTTTGGTGTCAATTACCTCTATATTTTTTATATACCTCTTCCTCTTATTCTTATAGCAACAAAATTAGTTCAGTTTCCTAGTATCTTTTTTTTTAAATAAAAGTTTCTTTATTATTATTATCTTGGAGAAAAAAGAGAAACACTAATTTGTTGTCCCACTTATTTATCTATTCATTGCTCACTTCTTGCATGTGCCTTGACTGAGGATCAAACCCACAACCTTGGCATATTGGGACGATGCTCTAACCAACTGAGATACTCAGCCAGGTCCCTAGTATCTTTCATTTCAATGATTAGAAAGTCCCTTTCTATCATTGTCTCTCCCACCCACTTCACATTTATTCATTTCGATGATTAGAAAGTCCCTTTCTATCATTGTCTCTCCCACCCACTTCACATTTATTCTTTTCTTGGCTTTGACATGTGATAATAGAAATGCCTTCATTTTTTAAAAATGTGTGTACCTCACAACATTCTTGTGAAGATCAAATGTGTGGAAATGCATCAACGGGTATTAAATTTGATACAAGGATAATACACTTGCTTTTTATTTTGTTTTTAATCATATTCACTCTATGTAACAAAGCACTCAGTTTGAGACACTCCTGCTCACTGCTATGATTCAGGCAGGTTTAGGCATGTGTAACAAACTGGTAATTTGGATGTGTCAGAAGCCTATTTACAAGGTTGAGGAGCCACCTGAGGAATCTTTTGAGTTATGTCGGTTTCTGGCATTCAAACGTATCTGGGCATATCTGACAAACTGATGGGTCTGTAAGCAGAAACCTGAAAAATCTATTCAGAAAAATCCATCCTATATAAGAAGCCTGGCATAAAGAAGTTAATCCAATTCAAAGGTTTCATTCTTGGTGAGGAGTAAGTATTTTGACCTTAACATGCTGGTAGTGACTCAAATCTATTTAGTCCTAATGCCTGAAAGTTCTGTCACTAGAAAGGTAAAGATTTTCAGAAAAATAATTCCTCACAGAAAGGTAATTGCAATTTGAACAAAAGAACAAGAGAAATAAAGAAGAGGAGGGGTGGGATAACAAGAGAAAGAAGTGTTCAATTACTCAACAATTTAGAAAATAAATTAACGTCTTGAGAAAAAACACACAATTTCATATATCAGACCACATACTAGAAATCTCCCTTCTTAAAATGTAGCTATCTCATATCAATATTTTTCACTGTTACAGAGCAATCTTTTAATTTTCTAATTATTTAGCATGTTATACAATGCTCATCATAACCTATTCCAGGCTATTCTTTAACATGTAAAATATGTATGATATTGAGTAAGATGGAAAATATAATATAATACTAATCATAAAAACTATAAAAGTTGATTTGGTGATATATTAGAATTTGTTAAAATATATTTCAACTTAAATACAACCCAAATGTCTTTCTTAGACTTTTTGGAGTGTTTTTATTTTTATTTTTATTTTAGGTTTTTGAGTTCAAGCATAGATATTATCCTGACACAGCAAACCAAACATTCCATCACAATTTTTGTTATATTCAATTCAAAGAAGACTTTGCAAAATAATATTGGCATGATTGTTGACCACTTTTCACCCTTGATGCAATTTGTTGTGAAAGTAACCTTTACACATTGCAGTTTTTGCCAGGAGACAAGAAGTAAGTTAAAAAATAGCTTCTACCTCATGATGATGACACAATAAAGAACTGATATTAAAATGCCATTTGTCTTTGTCATTTGACTTTCCTCCTCAAGTTAATATCACCATTTTTAGAAGATTATACTTCTTTTGTTTTGTTTGCTTCTCTTTGTTTTAAAATAGGATTATTGCTGACTCCTGTTATTATTTTAGGAATAAAAAGTTCTCAAAGTTAAAAAAGTTTTCATAATATATGGGATGAGAAGTAATATTCCCTCTTCTATCCTAGGTTTTATGATTGTGATTCTCCCCACCCAAATACACACACACACACACACACACACACACACACACACACACACAAGACAGATTAATAGGAGAAAAACAGTTTTAATGATATGCATACTTTAATAACATGTATACAAGAGGGATACACAGGAAACTGAATAACTCCCTGAAATGGCCTTCATAAGAGGAAGAAACTGTCCTCTAAAATTCTGTGTTCTTTGAACTGGTCTAATAATTAAATCTATGTGAGATAGATTAACAAGAGAAAATAAGCAAAATTACATATGTATGTATGCGAACCCCACAAGTATGAGAGAGTCAGAGACCTGATACACATGAAAGGTTCAGGGACAGAAAGCTAAAATGAGTTATCTATAGCATTCTGAGCTAAGGATGAGGTAAGAAACCTTGAGGCTTCAGAGGGGAGGAATGTCATTGCAGGATGAGAAGAATAGGTGTTCACTAGATAGGTCGAAAAGGTTGTCTCTGATAATTTTGTGTTATGGGCAAGATTCATAACTTAAATTCTAAGTACTTAAGGTGGGGTAAAAGTTTCTTTAAGCCCCCAAGGTCTAGATTGTCTTTAGCTCAAAATAATATGCATACCACAGAGGCACATCTTGGTTGTGACTCATTCTGAACCTCTATATTCCAAGTCACCACTTTAAATACCATTTATAGCTAAGACAAAAAAGAAAAAATGTTGAGAGGTGGGGAAGCCAATTATGGAAGCTATTAAAAAAGCACAGTAGTAAGGTTGTTCAGGTTTAAGTCTCTATCTCTTCCATTGATAAGAATTTGTAAAGATTTAGTCATCCTTCTCCTCCTGGTACAGAGAAAAAGACACCCTTACAAATGGAAATTTTCTGTATGAATGTGAATGTCTCTTACAAAAGGGAAAGTTTTGCTAAGTTTTCATTTCTTAAAAAATAATCTGCCTAAAATAATTCTTATACCAAAGTGAGAAGGTGGCAAACTCTGCTCCTCTTCAAAAACTTTCAAATGTGACTATGTAATTTATTTTGTTATTAATATTATAGAAAATGATATTTTTAACCAGATGTTACTTTTCATAAAAAGTATTGGGTTGGCCAAGAAGTCTATAAAATAAAAAACATATTTTTCATTTTCACCAATAACTTTATTGATTCGGATATTTTGAGGATATCAGCTATCTCCCACATGGTTATAATGTTGATTGTTCTCAATTAATGTCTCGATTTGATTGCTATCAACTTCAGCTGATCTCCAAACCATGGAGCATTGTCCAATGAGAAATCTCTACCATGAAACCTCACAAACCACTTTTGACATGTTTGATCAGCCGCAGCACCTTCTTCATGCACTGCACAAATCATTTTTGTGTTTCAGTTGTGTTTTTACCTTTCTTGAAATGTAAAGCATAAAATGCCAAAAACATTGCTTATTTTCTTCCATCTTCAATATTAAAATGGCTACACAAAAATTCACCAATTTTGATGTTTTTTTTAAATGCACACTGATATGATAGCAGTCACAATACAATTTAACAAAATTGTTTCAAATGAAGTTAAAGACAACTAAGCACTATTAGGGCCATCTTATGGAAAAAACAAATGAACTTTTTGGCCAACCCAATATCTCATTGTCTAGCATTTATTTTTAATCCTTTCCATGTATCTGGAAGATGTTACTCACGGATATATTTTCTATTGTATTAAGCTTAATTTATCAGAAAGATCTTTGTTTTAACATTCTATGAATGTTTATAAACTAAAATGTTTACATATAAAATAATAGTTATCTATAAATAAATTAAGAAAAAATTTCAAGGCCCTTCTCTAAGCGATGTGTTGGTCAATATTTTCTGTTTGCTTGAAAGAGAATCATAATGGAAAGGAAGCCCAACAGAATGGTGATTTTATGAACAATCTAAGTAGCTCAGGGACTGGAAGGAGGGACCACAGGACCAAGCAGAAGTGTTCCTGGATGTCTCCCTATTTTTTCCTTAAGGCCACTGTGAAGGACACATCACTTCTTATTTTCTGACTCCTCAGACAGTTCCCATCCCCAGACCCCTCCTCTTGCAAAAATTCCTCCTCTTCCAACCTGATACTCATCAACACTCCCTTACCTTGAACTTCCCTCTCCTCCCTCCTAAAGAGTAATAAAATAATCTTCCTACTTCCTCCTCCCTATAAAGTTCCTTCTGTGCCAAATGAGCATGCCTGGCTGAGAACTATATCACAGATAAAATAATTATTTAGCCATGCAGTTATTGAGTGATTAACTAATTATTTAAGTACATAGTTACTGAATGACTATGTAGTAACATTGTGTTAGGGCCCAAGGATAAAATAGAAAGAAAACCACAGGTGTAGGTCAGTGTGGGAGAGTAATATTAATTAAATTATTAGAAAAAAAGAATTGTAGCAGGGCCTGCTAATTGATCTCTAATGTAATTTTTTTTTGTCTTCCATGATAAATGAGTTTTTATCTGAGCAGAATAAACACTATATTTCTCAGACTCCTTTGCAGGAAATTGTCATACTATAAAGGTAAGGAGGGTTTGCCCTCCTCTTCTTTCCCAATTCCTGATGGCTGGCATGTGTGCTATGGTAATACTGAAGAGGGCTACTTCCCTGGGATGATGGAATGAAAGGATAGAAGGGCTCTGTCCTTGGATGATCTCATGGACCAAAGCTGTTCTGCCAGCCCTGGGACTGTTACCTAGACCTTATTACACCAAAGAGAAATAAGCTCCCCTAAGTGTCCCTTTTGTTTAAATATTGTTGTTTAAGGGGAGAAGAGGGTGGGGAGGGAAGGGGATTAAGAAGGGAAAGGGTCTAGTCAAGGAACTAGTACAAATGACCCATGGACGTGGACAACAGTGTGGAGATTGACTGTTGGAGAAGGGATTGGTGGGGTGGGGGGAAACAGTGGGGGAAAAAGTGGGACAACTGTAATAGAAAAACAATAAAGTAAATAAATAAATAAATAAATGTTGTTATTTAAAGTCTTTATTACATGGAAGAGGGGTGAACTAAGTAAATAAATATATATACAATGCCTGTCCAGAAAGTACCCAGCCATGCAGTATGAAAAAGAGACAATTATTGAAGAAGATGCAAGAAATATAGGACAATGATGCCTCAGTCCCCTTCAAAGTAGGCACCTTGGGATCTCACACAGTTCTCCTAATAGCCATCAGCTGTCCCATTGCATTTTTCTGAATTTCATCAATGGTCTGAAATCTCTTCCCTTTCAAAAGTGATTTCAGTTTTGAGAAAAGCCAGAAGTCACATGGTACCAAATCTGGGCTGTAGGGCGGCTGAGTCACCTGGATGATTTGATGTTTCACAGAAATACTCTGCACAAGATAAGATGCATGAGCAGACATGTTGTCGTGATGAAGCTGCCAGTCACCAGTTGCCCATAGCTGCAGCCTTCTGAATCATCCAAATGGTTTCCACTGAGGAATATTGAAGCTTAATGAAAAATTTGATGCAGATTCATTGCTCTACTCACTTAGTCATTTTGAATGGGACAGCCATAAGCACACATACTCACTCAACAGCATCTACCACCCCCACTGACTAGTACAGTGAATTCATCATTGTTCATGCATGCACATTCCAGTTCACTCTCCTTGGCTTCCAGGTTACATCAATGACATAGTAAGAAAGATCAAGGAAGGTATCATCCATTCAGCTATTACAAAACAAAAAACAAAAAACTACCTACTGCCTATGAAGTATCAGGCATTATTCTACATGCTAGGCATGCACAAGGAACAAAATAAAGTTTTGTCCTCATAGGGCTTACTTTTAGTGTATAAAAATGACAATCAATTAATCAATAAACGGATAAAAATAAAATGAGTAATGATAATTCTGCAAAGAAATACAAAACATAAGAGTGACAGCCTTTGTTCCCATGCCCTCCCCCCTCCCTCCACCCACCTGCAGCTGTCTGGGGCTTTCCTGTGATAGCGGGGTGCATCAAACCAAGCCCCGTTTGGCCTTGATAAGCCTGTCAGACTTACAGCTGTGAGATAAACTGAATTTAATAGTGCCTTTTTTCTTCCCCCTATAAAACATCCCCTCCTTCCCTAGGAGTCTGGAGTTGGAGCTACTCGCAGCACGGCTCCCAGCCTATTTGCTAATTCCCTCAATAAACTTATTTTTCTGCTCACTGCCTCTTGATGATTCCCTGAGCGACTCTGTTCTTGCAAAAAGGAGAAACAGAGAGACAGGGTGCTTTTGAAATAAGGAAGTCAAGGAAGACCTCTCAGAAGTGGTGTGCCCTTGAGCAGAGACCTGGACAAAGTGAGTAATGAGTGTGGTGGTACTCTGGGGAAATGGTGTCCAGGTGATGCTGGAAATCAAGGTTCCTAAACTAAGGCATGTTCTCATGCCTCTCGGTCCAGGTGTCCTATGACCTGAGCTGGCGAGCTGGACTCACTAGCGCTGACAGTCTTTGACTGATCAGGCCTCAGGGTTTCAAGACATCCTGTGACTTAAAAGGAATCTTGCTTAGTACTCCATCTTCCCTGATGTTGACAAGGAAACCAAACAAAGCCGAGCACAGGTAGTGCTGGTAGTGTTTAAACTTGCGTGCTTTCTGTTAATGTTTAAGGAACAGTGTGGCCGTTCCCATAGTCTTAAAAGAATAGATTATTGAATTCCTATTTTTTTGTTTTTGATAGGAATCATTCTTTATAGTTTATATATTAACCTCCTTTTATTGTAATCCCAAGTAAGTAATTGTATATTGTAATCAATATTGGAATGTGCCTGTGAGCTCATTCCTTAACCTCCCTATTGATTTCGATACTTGTAAAACTCAGTAAAATGAGAGGTCTTTGTGCAGCTCGCTGATGACCTGCTAGAGCGTGTGGCAGCCCTCCAACCGACTTATTCTCCTTGCTGGAATTGCTTCCGCACCCTACCACATTTAATACAACATCCAGGAAGAGGGAATAGGCAGTGCACAGACTGGTATTGCCAGGTAGCTTGCAATGAGAGGAACAAAGGGGCCAGTGTGACTGCGCCACAGGAATAGATGGATTTTCAACAATGTAGCCAATAAAACATCACTGAACACATTATATTTTGTTGATGCAGCTCCTAGGTACCAAAATTTCACTACCTTGAAAATACATACAGAAGACTATTTTATATTGATTTTAAACCATTTGGAAATTATGAATGATGTTATATTTCTAAATAATGTTCAAGCCCTGCCTTGACATGTTGCCATTATTATTATGCTTTATACATAATAAAAGAAGTGTGTCATTCCACATCTAAATGCCTTCAGGATCAACCTTCTGTATTTCCTTGTTCAAGATCTTTGCAGGTTTTAGTTGATTTAATCATGAAAACAAAAAGCACATGCCTTTCAAATGCTACACAAGATAAGTCAGCTATTTTCAAGATAATGATAGAGACAATAATTAGGGAAAAACACAGGGTGCATAATGCAATATCAAGACTTCTTACACACTCAGTTTCTTGGGACATTGAGGTCCCAGCTGAAGCAGTGGTAAAGCTCAAGTCCATAGCTGGCAATTATTCCAGAAGCCTTCGGGTGTAGGAACACTTGAGATTTCTCCTCTTTCTGCTCACCTACTCTTTCACTTCCTCTCTGTTGCCCACTACCAGTAAATTTTAATAAAGTAAAAGTTTTCCATATAACCACCATAACAAAAAATCTTTAGCAGAAATCTTGGCTTCAAATAACATTCACAAAATTAAGAATAGTATGTGAGTTTTTCTAATTAAGTGTTTAACAATCTTTTACTGAGTTTTTAAGAGTTCTCTATGAGCTATAGTTCCTCAAGTATCCTGCCTAGAGCAAAATTAGAGGACATAGTAACTGCATATAGTATTGCTGCCAGCATTCTGCACACGTCCTCTATCTGAAAGCACCTGAGGCCCTTATGGAAGACTTTTACAGAATCAAAAGGTAATTCAGATCACAGCTCATATTATACCATGACAATGTTTTTGGAAGAAACACAATTATAACAAATAGTAAGGAAATGGTGATTAGTCTTTAAACAATAGGAAAATTTTTAGAAATAAGTGTTTGGATGCAAAAGCTAATATTGTTTCATCTTCAACCACAAACGTTGCGAAAAGCTGACATAAATGGAGCCATTTTAAAATAAAGCTAGGGCAGCCATTCCAGAGGAACTGCCCAGAAAGCTCCACTCCTTGAAACTTTTGAATGTTTGAACTGGATAAAATAACCTTTGGACTGGGACAAACTAGCATTATATTTCAAACACCTATATGGCCACCAGCCCTATAAGTTGTGAAACTGGAAAAGCTGGTGTTCATGCTGCCTGTCATCTACTGGACCCAATAAGCAGAGACAGGGATTGAAGCTTTATGTGAGCTCTATTCAGATGGTCTACAATCTGAGAAGACAGTGGGTTTGTCCCCCAACAGACTGTCTTAAATTCTATTATAAAGGAGCCCATTTCCTAAGGAGAACAGTAGGTAAAGGGTTTGAAATTCAGGGAAAAGGTTAATCAGATAAAAGCTGCAACATTCTTTCATCCATGCCCTGGGCAGTGTTTTTGTGCCCTGAACCATGGTCTTTGTCTCCTCTGCATGGTTGCCTCACCCTGGAGTATAATGGCTTGGTCTAGATTGCCTGCAGTCCTGAGGCACACAGGTGGAACTGCTAATGGTCTTCTGGAGTCAAGGTGGGTCATACTTTCAGTTCCTGAAATAATAGCTTTTTACATACATTAATTACTAAGCTTATTAGCTACTACCTGAAACTAAAATTTTTCCAACATTTGAGTCCCCTATGAGTAATGCCGGCACCAGGAAATAACAGTGAGTCAACATGTGACTATGTTATTCATTCTGCTTTTATTGATGTAGGTTCAAACTCAATCAGTAACAATCAATCAATAGTAATAATACTCAGAAGAAATCAGTAACTATATTACATGAGACAGTTGGGGGATAATGAATCCAAGTCCCAGGAGTCCAGATCAAATCTGAGTCTGGGAGGCAGCCAGGCTGTCAATGTCATCCAAGGCAGTCAATGGGACAGGATCGAAGTGAAGCTCTTTCAGCAGAATGTGCAGGACATCTCAAGGTGATTTGCTCTCCAGCTGCATCACCCACGGTCTGAAGTCCCCTGGTTGTAAACTTTTGTATGATACAATGTTGCATCAGCTTCTGATTAACACATGTTGTTTTGTGCAGCCATAATAAACATATGTTGTTTATGTCACTCTACTGTGCATTCTCTGTGACAGTGGTGTTACTCTTCAGATAAGCACATGCTTTTTACCACATTGTACTGTGCATTCTCAAGGGATTGCATCATCTCTCTGAGTCATTGCTCTACTGTGCATGCTCTAAATACAGCTTCCTTCCATGCCATCTTAGTTGAAAGGACTGACACCATCATAGTTCAGTCCACACTACCAGACTAAAAACTAAAGGCATTCTCTAGAATTAGCACTTCTATGTATAGCTAAACCATAACTTAGCATACTTACACTTACAGAAATTTCTTTATTATATGAGGAGGGACAACACCCACCCACCTCCCCCCAAAAACAGAATTATCTTCTGGAGCACGGGTCCCTTGTAGTGCAGGCTTCCTCCAATAGGTGAGTGTTCTAGGAACCCATTTGTATCAGTGTTCCATCTGGCATTGTTGTGAGAGGCTGCATTCAGCTTCAGTGAATTTTTTTGAAGACTCTTTCAATGCATTTGCCCATTTAATGATGGGTGATGTACTAGCACACCTCCCCACACCATACTGAGTGTTCAGCAGTTTTTCACTAAAAACAGCATGAATCCCATGCCCCACCATTATTATTTACCCAGTCTTGCCCCAGGCAACCTTTTTGTCCCCTAGATGAAAAAAAAAAGTCTTCAATGGGAAGCATTTTGCCAGTGTGGAAGAGATAAAACAAAAAACAACAAAAGCACTAAAAGGCATCAAAATTAATGAATTCAAAAACTATTTTGAGTAATGGAAAAAATGTCTTGATAGGTGTATTACATAAAATGGAGAGCACTTGAAGGTGACTGAAGCTTAAACATGTAAGAATAAATATACAATGTTTTATAAATAAATTCCATTTCCCCTCTTGTATTTATATAATCATTTTCCCTTCTCTTTCTCATAAATCTTCTTACCTTCACCTCATAATCAGAACAATATTTGGGTTTCTGCCTGAATCAATCTTCCTGAATAGAAATTCTTCATGATCTCAAATTTAAAAACCTTGTGGCCTCTCACTTTCTCCCTATTATTTTAGGTTAACAATGGATTAAAACATATCAGTGAATTGATTGGCCTCGGGGATTTATTTTTCAATGAAAATAGATATTATTTCTAGTTCATTCTGGCAACTGGCTCAGCAACTTCCAATTCAGCTCCTTTCAATTTCTCACTAAAATACCCAAAGACAGAAAAACTATCAATACCCAAAACCACAAAGAAAAATATAACTATCAAGCAGTCTAACACTATAATTTTGGAGAGATTGACAACAATCACAAGGCTGATAGGACTGGGTTTAGAAAAATAATTCAGAATCCAGCAAATGCATTCACTGGCTTCAATTTATAGGAAAATAAAAAACTACCTAAAAATATAGGCAGGAAAATATTTGTCCTTCCAAACTACCTATGCTCCTGACCTAGAAAACTAGAGATTATGTCAATCAAAAAATCATATAACTGTTCTTTTGTACCTTTAAGGTGCTAAAAGTATGTAAACCCACCCATGCCTTGCTTCCATATTTCCATATTCAGAATAAGATTACAAATCCCAGGTAACAATCAGACGATAAAATTAGGAGGGACTCTGGGGACTGGCAAAAATGCAGAGAATTCTGATAATTATATCCATATGTACAGTACTGCAATCACCATCTTTAATAATGATCAAAAAGCAAGAAGTAATGTCTTCATACACAAACTACATTGCCATATAAAGAGAAATTCTTACAAATTCTACCAAAAAATACTAAATTAATAAGCGAATTTTCTAATGAAGCTTAACAAAACAATAAATACACAAATCAGTTGTATTTCTATAGATTGCTAATTAACTATTAAAGTAACATTTTAAAATATTATTTATAAAAGCAGCTACAAAACACAAACTTTAACAGAATCTGCAGAAACTCCACACAAAATTATAATTATTGAGAAAAAATTTTAAAGACTGGATAAATGGAAACATATCATGTTAATGAATGAGAAGACTCAATATTTTTAAAATATCAATTGTCCTTAAATTGGATCTACAGATTTAATGCAATCTTGATCAAAATGCTATAAAGCTTCTTGTTAAAACTGTCAACCCAATGCTAAACTTACATGAAAATGCAAAGTACCTGGAATAGCCAGTCACATAAGAAAGTAATTATTAAATGTTACTACAATTTTCTGTCTATAATGCAGCATTATTATGGAAATGGTTAACTATACAGAAAGTCATAAGAAAAGAGGTATGCCTAAAACATGTAAAGTTGCTTTTGGGACTGAGTGAAATATGGCAAGCATATGTCAAAGAAGAATAAATAGAATGAAGAATAATGAGAAAACCATTATATGAAGATGGAAAATGGCAAAGCATGTTCTTTATAGGCAAAAACTTGTTAAAATATGACAGTGACCAGGGGAGAGGGGGAAAATGGGGAAAAGAAGGGTCTAGTCAAGGAATTAGTATAAATGACCCATGGACATGAATAATGGGGTGGGGATTGACTGTGGGAAAGGGGGTGGGTGGGGTGTAGAGAAGCAATAGGGGGAAAATGGGTCGATTGTAATAGAAAAACAATAAATAAAATTTTAATTAATTAATTAAATATTACTTATAATAACTTGAAAAACAATAAATACACCTAATGAATTTATGACCTTGAACAAGCAGATGTCTGGATAAAATGCTAGACACATTTGCTGGTTCATTCTAGCCACATATGACAGGGTACTGCAAGAGAGAATATAGCTCAGATGAAACTAGCCAGCATACCTATATTTTGAGAAATTTGGAAAACTCAAAAATTGTAGCATTTGCTGCATTAAAAAGTAAAACTGTCATCTATAGTCTGTATCTCTACCTATGATCTCTGTCTAATAAACTCTTTGTTCCTTTCTCATAATCTTCCCTTATTTGATGTACATGACAATGCTGTAGATACTTTTTGCTTAGCTTCCCACAGTATAGCCAAACTTCAAGCCATTAAAATTAACAGGGTTGAACTATATTCATTAATTTGAAAAAGTCAGACAATAAATTAATTAAAAGAAAAAAAAGTCCAAAATTTATTATGCTAAGATCCAGTTGTTGTAGAAAATAAAATACATCTTACAGAAGACATTACCAGATGACATACATCATAATTTATTTTTTAACTATATTTTTTAATTACAGTTGACATTCAATATTATATTAGTTTCAGGAGTACAGCATTAGTTTCAGGAGTACAACATGGTGGTTAGACATTTATATAATTTACAAAGCAAACCCCCTCAATTAGCCTAGTACCCACTTAGCACTACACACAGTTATTACAATATTATTTACTATATTCCCTATGCTGTACTTTATATCCCATGGCTATTTCATACCTGACAATTTGTGCTTCTTAGTCCCTCCAACCCCTCTCCCATCTGACAACTAACAATTTGTTCTCTGTATCTATATATCTTAGTATCTCACTGGTGACGTCTAAATGGTTGGTGGTAAATGGAGGCATTTATTTTTACTTTTTGCTTACTGTATTTTCAAACTTTTAAACATAAACATGCTTTGATTCTGTAGTCAGGAAAACAACAGTGAAAAAGAATTCAGATTTCAACTTGAAAAAATAAAATTACAAAGAATTGAAATTTTAAATAATGCCATGTTTCATTTCTTATAGCCCAGCTATCTATTGTGAAAAGTAAGTTTCTAGAAAAAAAAAAGCAAAATGGACTTCCAGCCAAGGTGGAGGCCTAGGCAGACACACTGCATCTCCCTTTACAACTAAGAAGGAATACAACTACCTCAAAACTAGAAACAACCAGAAGTTCCAGAATATCGAGCTGTATGGAGGTTCAACAAACAAAGATATAAAAAAGAAATACTCATCCAGACAAGTGAGACAGGTCTCCTAAGACACAGAGGCAAACAAACACAGAAGCCTGTCAAGATGAGGAGACAGAGGCCGAGAAACAAGATGGCGGAGGAGTAAGTGGAAGCTACACTAACTTCCTCCTAGAACTAGTCTGGATTTACAATGTAATTTTGGAGAAATCATCTGGAATAACGAACCGAACACCAGCTGGAGAGAAGTCTTATAACCACGGAGAGACAGAAAAGGCCGCTACATCACAACGTGACCGGTAGGGAGTGCGGAGACGTGGAAGGGCTGGCTGGGCTCCCACGGGTGGCAGCTGAAGGGGCTGAGAAACAGCTCAGCAGCCGGGGATTCCCCCTGAGAAGGGCAGGGTCTAAACCCCCAGCTGGGCTTCCCAGCCTACAGCGACAGAGTGGAAAGTAAAATAGTATCAGCTGTGAAAAGCGAAAAGCCACAGGCTTTCTTGCTAGCCGGAGAGAAACAGCAGGAGAAAAAGAGCTCTTAAGTGGATCACATACGAAAATATTTTGGCCACCACTTACCCTGGGCTCAAGCAGAGGGAAGGCAGAGAGGACTGGAGACACTTGGGGAGAATTTGGCACGGTGGCTTTGAGGGGAGAACTGGAGGAGCAGCTGACTGGGTCCCAGTGCTGACTCATCCCCAGTACTGCGGGTAGACCATTCCCCTCCAAGTGGCGTCAGCCTGAGGGGAAGCAAAAGCCCTGCCTACAGGAATTAAGCTGCCACACCCACAGTCCTTAAGCCTGACAGCTAATCACAGATTGAATAGATTAACAATCAAAGAAGACAGACAACAGCAGTAGATCCCTGGAAGTCTCCAACAGGCTGCCTAGGGCCAAACTGGTACATGATCTGACGCCACCAGAGGCAGATCCAGGAAGTGCAGATCATTCCAAGAAGCACCAACAAACAATAGGAGTCAAAAAAATGGGGAGACAGAGAAACAACCTCCCATCAAAAGGAAAGGTAGAATCCCCAGAAAGAGTGCTAAATGAAATAGAGGGGAGCGAACTATCAGATATGGAATTCAAAACATGGATTATGGAGAAGCTGAATGAGCTCAGCGGAAACTTCAAAGAACTCCAGAAAAACTACAAGGAACTCACAGAAAATTACGTGAGCATGAAAAAGGACATAGAAGCTATCAATAAGAGCCAGGAGGAAATGAAAAATACGATCTCTGAATTGAAGAACACAGTAGAAGGAATTAAAAGCAGGCTAGAGGAAGCAGAAGATCGGATCAGCGAGCTGGAGGACAACCTACACAAAAACTCCCAGACAATGCAACAAAATGAAAAAAGACTGAACAAGACTGAAGAGGTTCTAAGACAGCTGCAGGACAACATGAAACGTAATAATATCCGTATCATAGGAATTCCAGAAGGAGAAGAAGAAGAGCAAGGGATAGAAAACCTCTTTGAAAAACTAATGACAGAAAACTTTCCTAACATGACGAGAGAAAGAGTCACGCAAGTCCAGGAAGCACAGAGGGTCCCAATGAAGGTGAACCCCAACAGGCCCACTTCAAGACACATCATAATTAAAATGCCAACATTCAAAGACAAAGAGAGAATCCTAAAAGCAGCAAGAGAGAAACAACTAATAACATACAAGGGAGCTCCAATAAGGCTATCATCAGATTTCTCAGCAGAAACACTACAAGCCAGAAGGGAATGGCAAAAAATATTCCAAGCAATGAAAAACAAAGGCCTACAACCAAGAATACTCTACCCAGCAAGGCTTTCATTCAAAATGGAAGGTGAAATAAGGAGTTTCCAAGACAAAAGAAGGCTAAAAGAATACATCTCCACCAAACCAGCATTGCAAGAGATGCTAAAGGGTCTGCTTTAAGAAGATGAAGAAACAGAGAGACAGAGAGGAACACGAGTACAAAGGGGGAAAATGACAATGAATAAGTACTGAAAGAAAGAAGGAACTTCTACCATCTGCAACAACATGATTGGAACTAGAGAGAATTATGCTTAGCGAAATAAGCCAGGCAACAAAAGAAAATTACCTTATGCTGTCACCTGTTATAGGAAACTAATGAACAACACAAACAAATGAGCAAAATTGAACCAGAGGTATGTAAACAAGGAATAAACTAACAGTAACAAAGGGGGAGATGGGAGGGAGAGAAGGGGTAAGAAGGGGAAGGGTCTAGTCAAAGAACATGTATGAATGACCCATGGACATGGACAACTGGGTGGGGACTGACTGTGGGGGGGGGGCAGGGTGCAGGGAAGCAAGAGGGGGAAAAAAAGTGAGACAACTGTAGTGGAAAAACAAACAAACAGAAAATTTTTTAGTGGGGGGGGAATAAAAATATAAAGAATAGAAATGCAAGTTCAGTGAATATTAGAAGGACAAGGATTTTCCTTCCGATAAGACAGTCCTACAGATTTAGAGACTTGTATGTGGGTTATGTTACATAAATTAACATGTGTTTTCTGTTTTCAAAGGGCATAAGCCTACAATCTCATTACCTGAGTGATTATCTGTATGCATAGGCCTCACTTAATCCTGTCTGCATTGCTGCCTCCTGAGACTCAATGGTTTGGCTGAACTAAGTGGCTGGGTTGGTGAAGAACGGGGTGGTCTGTGGGCTTCACTTTAAAACTGGTTTCTCTTTTCTATCCTAATGGCTTGGACAGAAAAAGCCCAGAGGCCTGAGATGGGGGAAACCTAAAATATTTCCCTCAGTCCAAAATAAGTATAATGGGCAAAAGGGTTTTGGACAGGTGAGATGTACCTGGCACACCTTCCTCCAAAGAAGCCCTTCTTTTCCCTAATGTGGGACATTGAAAAATTAATACCTGTCTTTTGTCATCTAGTGGTTACGGATTAAATGATGTCCTTTAACCCTGTTGCCCCCAGAATACAACAAGGATGCCAGCCTGTCAAACCAAGCATGCCGTTGTCCAGAGACAGCCAACCAACCTGGAGTCTGCACGATCCTTCCCCTTGTGGGAAGGCCACCCTCCCCTCCACATCCCCACTCTTATTAGGGATTTCTTGACCCACGGGTAGGTAGGACGACGACCATGTCCAGCTTGAAGCAGCTAGAGGAGCTCGAGACCTTCATCCATTGTCCTTTATAAGATTGTAAAGGGTCTTAAGTCTGAGAGGGAGGAATTGTTATTTTTTATTGTTAAAATATTTAACTAATTAATTAATTAATTTTAAAAAAAGAAGAAGAAGAATATATGAAAGGGTGAGGCGGGAGAGCTTGTATGTACGACCCATGGGCATGGACTTGGAGAGGGGATTGTTGGGGAAGGGGGGTGCTGGGCGGAGGGGAGCAAAGGGGAAAAAAAATTGGAACTATTGTAACAATATAATCAATAAAATATACTTAAAAAAAAAAAAAGAGTCAAAGAAGGACACTACATAATACTTAAGGGAGTAATCCATCAAGAAGATATAAGCCTTGTAAACATGTGAATATTTTCTAGCTTCCAAGTGAATATATTATGTTAATCTGTTCACAGTAAAGATTGATCATGTCATCATTAATATTTTAACTAATAACACAAATGGAACTACAAGACAAAATAGGTCAGAATTGGCTATGATTATTTTCCCAAAGTCATTAAACATAACATGTACTGTACTTAGTTTTAAAAAAAAAAAAAAAAAAAAAAAAAAGCCCTGGGCCTTTCTCCCTTATTCAGGTGAGAGAAACACTTCTATTAGTGAGTTTTAAGGGTGCAGCAGTTTTGGGAAGACAGAAAGATCTAGTTTTTGCTTAATCAAGCTCCTTGGAGGACGTAAACCATTATCTCTTCAGTCACAAGCTGAGTGTATCAGTAATCTATTAACACAGTAGTTTTGTCTGACATAACATGTACAACTAAGACACATATAATAATAAAGATTTAAGTCTGAAAAAAAAAAAAAAAAAAAAAAGATGAGGAGACAGAAAAGTATGGTCCAAAAGGGGGAACGGATCAAGGTTCCAGTGGGAGAACTAAGTGGCGAGGAGATAGCCAACCTAACAGATGCAGAGTTTAAAACACTGGTGATAAAGATGCTCACAGGCTTGACAGATATGCTTAAGTATGGCAAGTGCATAAAGGAAGGAGTAAAGGCTATGCTAAATGAAATGAAGAAAAATCCACACAAAACCAATGGTGAAGAGAAAGAAACCGAGGTTCAAATCAATGATATGGAACATAATGAAGAAAAAAACAGTCAACCAGTACAGAAGGAGGAAACAAAAAATTGAAAAAATGAGGAGAGGCTTAGGAACTTCTGGGACAACCTTAAACATGCCAACATTTGAATCATAGGGGTGCCAGAAGGAGAAGAGGAAAAGCAAGAAATTGAAATCTTATGTGAGAAAATAATGAAGGAAAACTTCTCAAATTTGGTGAAGGAAATATATATACAAGTCCAGGAAGCACAGAGAGTCCCAATCAAGCTAGACCCAAAGAGGACCACACCAAGACATATCATAATTAAAATGCCAAATATGAAAGATAAAGACAGAATCTTAAAAGCAGCAGAAGAAATGCAGAGAGTTACCTACAAAGGGATACCTATAAGAATCTCAGCTGACTTCTCAAAATAAAGTTTGCAGGCAAGAAAGGACTAGCAAGAAGTATTCAATGTGATGAAAAGCAGGGATCTACAACCAAGATTACTCTATCCAGCAAAGCTACCATTTAGAATGGAAGGGCAGATAAAGGCCTCCCAGAAAGGTAAAGCTGAAGGAGTTCATCATCACCAAGCCATTTTTATATGAAATGTTAAAGGGACTTCTTTAAGAAAAAGAAGATCAACACTATAAACATTAAAATCACAACAAGCTCACAACTATCAACAACTGAATCTAAAAAATAAAAACAAAAACAAACTAAGCAAACAACCAGACAGGAACAGATTCATAGGTATGGGAATCATTTGGAGGGTTATTAGCTGGGGGTGGGAAGGGGGAGAAATGGGGGAATGGTAAAGGGACTAAAAAGCATAGTTGGTTGGTACAAAATAGACAGGGGAAAGTTAACAATATTATAGGAAATGGTGAAGCCAAAGAACTTATATGTATGACCCATGGACATGAAATAAGGGGGGTGGGATTACCGGAGGAAAGGGGAGTACTGGGAAGATGGGAGCAAAGGGAAAAAGAATTGGGACAACTGTAACAACATAATCAATAAAATATACTTTTTAAAAAAGCAAAACAGAAAATAAAAAGAAAGAAAACAGTCATGAAGGAAGTAATACCTGGCACATATTAATTAGACTAATTGCAGATTGCCAACAGGGCTATTAAATATAAAAATTGTTTCTCACTAAAGTCACTACTGTGTTTTTGAAGATAACACCTGTATACTAAGTCTTCTACTCCCAAGACAAGGAGGGGCCAGTTAACTTTCAACCACATTTATTTTCATATTTGAACCAGCCAAATTGCCCAAAGCATATTATTCCAGGACTGTAATCAACATAGAGCAATTGTTAGGATGTTAGATTGAATCCTTGATAAATAAAAACATTTCTAAAAATAAACAAGAACACTTTTCTATCTTAATAGAAACTATTAAATTATAAACTTTTTAAAATAGTTTATTATCAATATTTCCATGGTTTTTATCTAAAGTGATTTTATAAAAATGTAATTAGAACAAGTTCTCATCACAAATTCTAAAAATTATATGCTTAAATTCTGCAATCCACGACCACAAGACAAGTTGACTCTTTTTAACTAAAATATCAGAACCAACTCGACCAAATATTCAATTGGCCAAAAAGTTCATTTGGTTTTTTCCATACCATGGCTCTAATAGTGCTTAGTTGTCTTTAACTTCATTCAAAACAATTGTGTTAGATTGTATTGTGACAGTTGTCATATTAGCATGCATTTTTTTAAAAAATCAATATTGGTGAATTTTTGTGTAGCCATTTTAACATTGAAGACTGAAGAAAATAAGCAACATTTTTTGACACATTATTGTTTTATTATTTCAAGAAAGGTAAAAATGCAACTGAAACAAAAAATTATTTCTGCAGTATATAGAGAGAGTTTTGTGACTGATTCAAATTGTCAAAAACAGTTTCCAAAGTTTCCTGCTAGAAATTTCTCACTGGATGATGGATGCTCCATGGTCAGGTGGACCTGTTGAAGTTCATAATGATCAAATCAAGACATTAATTGAGAATAATCAACCTTATACCACGCAGAAGATAGCCAACATACTCGAAATACTCAAATCAATAAAATTATTGGTGAAAATAATAAATGTGTCTTTTATTTTACTGAAAAACCTAAATGAACTTTTGGGTTAACCCAATACTATTAACTATTGCCTGCTGAAAAAAAGAAATAAACAACTATCTATCACCTTACAGGCTATGGCATCCTTGGCATGCAGCTTCCCTGGTCAAATAGTCTGGTTTTTAGGTTCAGCTAAGACAACTTTCTCATCTGTTGAGCTTCCACAATGTGCGGTGCGCTGAAGTGGCTGCTGCTAGGTAACAGCTGCAGGACTGGGAGCAGACAGAGGAACTGCCACCAGGGATGTCATTGTATGTTATTGCACTCCAGTGGTGGGAGGACAGAAGTACTGGAGAAAAGGACTCCAAAACTTGAATCTGGCCTCTGGGAGGAAAAAATAATGTTCTACTTTTCCTGTATCAGGCTCAGAATAAAACCATAGCACTTAAAGATGGATATTCAGAGACTCCTATAGACAGCCCACAGACTTGGATTCTGCCTATACAGACATTTTTGCTAGATGTTTTCTAAATAGTCAAAGTCTTATGTCTTTGATTTCCTAAATATTCAACAACTTATAACAAGTTTTCACCACTTCACTCTGTAAACTTCAAGACAAGTTGCTTAAGTTTTAAGTCTTCTTCACATTTGAAAGCAGCAAATAGTGAAGGAAAGACTCTAACATTATAATCTGTATCCTAAAGCAAGTCATTTAAGATCTTTGAATTTTAGTTTGCTTACCATTAAATGTGAAAAATATAAAATATTTACTTAATTTACCAAGTTTAGAAAGAATCAAGCTATAACCAAAAGTCACATCATAAAATGCATTTTAAAATTGATTTTCTGTCTTATGAATAATATTTTTAATAACAACTGCCTAATTGCCATGTAATGAGGAATCACATTTCTCTGTAATGTTTCCACAAAAACTGACATTCACACACAAAAAAGAGCATTTCTTATTAACAGTATTAGTAATGCAGAAAACTTGTTTTTTCTATTGTTGCTTTTTTTAAGTGAAGAGTATTATAAAGATGTAATTTTATAATTACATTATTTTTTACAATGGTAAGCCAGTGGAGAGAACTTTTCATGCAAAGAAATAATTTTCTAATTCAAAGTTTTCCTAGTCTCAATATCAGTCAGGTTATTCATCTGTATTGAACTCACACCTTCAATTTGTTTCACTAGAATTTTATCTCTTATTACTTACAATCCTATGTCATTTGGTGGCATGCCCACATGTATGAAAGATTAGTGTGAATTTAATTAAATTAATTAATTTAAGCTATACGTGCTCTAGATTATCTCATAATTTACTTCACAAATTTATTTTTAATTCACCTATTTGCAGGCTCAAAAATTGATATCATGGCTTTATTAAGGGAATATGGTGGGCCACAAAGGTGAAATTGGTAGAAGGACACATTAGTGTTTGGTACTCTTTAGACAATATATTTCTTTTATAACTAAACTTACATGCTTATGGAAAAGTATATTGTTAGTATTAACTATTTAGGGGAAATTATCATTTTAATCACAAATGTCAGTGGTACCCAGCTTTTACAGTAACTATTGAAATTTCAAATTCAAATATTTTTTGTTGTGAATATCAGTGTAATACTCATTTCTGATTCTGTGTAAGAAAAGTAAGATTTATTTTTGCAGGTGTCACAACATAGAAAATTAACTGCTTTCATAGAATAGATGATCCATTGAAATGTGAATTAATAAAAATTCACAAGCATTTTCCAAGTCAGGTGGACTACTGCATATCTAGCTTTGTTGATATTCTTCATTATATTTATTATTGATTTCATAATGATAGTTAATACAATGAGTAAAAATAGACTATTCAGAATAAAGGGAAAATTATCTTTCAAATAAATACAAGGTTCAGTCTACAAAATTCTTAGATAATTAAATAGAGGAGTAAATATATAACATATTATATTTAGACAGTGTCTCCTGTGTTCAAATCACCTTTCTATTTAATCTTTGATTAGAAGATAAGTTATAGTATATAAAGTGTTATAAAATCATCTACTGACCAAATACTATCATCTGATATTGATCTTGTTTCTTAAATAATTGTTCTTAATGCAAAGAGAATGCAGTGATCAGCAAATATAGGTATTCTAAGCTGCTATTTCTCCAAATAGTAATTAATCTATTTATGTTCTGTTTTATAAAGAGGTATATTATCAATTTGCTTAACATAGATTAGCAATCTCCTCAAGATAAAATGTCATCCTAGTGAGCTAATGAAATTAATAAAAAATTAAACTCAAGATTATTTAGAATCTTGATGAACACTGGCTCTTTCACTGCTACATTCCCTGGACCCTGTGCAAAACAGTGGAATGTCTTCATTTATGTCTTAAAATCTATTTTCTATATATCAATTTTATAAAGGTTTAAACAATTATCAAGGAAAATTCAGACATTTAAACTTACTTTTCTTCATTCACTCTGATTGTTTTTTCTTTTTTATCTTGAGGAAACTATTGATGTTTCTGAAAATAATATAGGACATAAAGTTTAACACAAGACTACAAATATTTTTAAAGATACTATTAAAATTAGAGAGTACTTAATATTTCTTTATCATTTTTGTCTCTTTAATAAAAATACAAACCATTTTCAGATTTTTAAAAAAAATTTTTCCTGCAAGAGTGGACAACTTAGTGAATTCCAATTCACTTTGAGATACAAGTGAAATAATGTTATCCTTTAAAATCAGGTTAAAACAGACACCTTCTGCTATCTTTGGGTGAAATTGGATGATGTTTATGTAATCAATTTTTGCTTATTTTTTCATGAGTAGATTATAGCACTTAGGGCATATTTCTCAAATTTCTTTTAGTTACAGTGAAATAAACCTAAATTCAGCTCACTGAGGTAAGAATAGGAGAGTATACTGACCCATAACCAAAAAGGAAGGAGAGCAAGAAGTCAGGTCTCAGGAACAACTACCACATGTTATAACAATAAAGAGGCAAGAAACAATCTCTCTCTTCCTCTCTCACACACACACACACACACTTTTTTTCTCTCTATCTAGAGACTTCTTTTCAGACTCACTTTCCAACACAACTGAAACTAGCAATATTTAATTCAAATTTTGCCATCAGTTAAGGGCTTTTCACATCCAGTTTCATCTTGAAAAAAAAATGATTTATAGATTTTGAAGGTCCATGCTGAAGTAATTTACTCATTTATCTTTGTACCACTTACTATAACTGAAGAGTGATATAATTTGCCCAATTTAAGTAGATACCTGCATCTTGAAAAACTGAGATCAGAAAGGTATGAATCTAGATGATTCTGCAAAAGACCAATGTTGAGGTTAGAAAGTGTTTCTTCAACAGCGATGAAATATAGCAGAAAAATGGCAAGGCAAACAGTCTTATTTGTGTCAACTACTGTCTGTGGCAGTAAGAAAATATTTGTCCATGAACAAGTGAGTATGAATGAATAAAGGATATCGCTGTCTAACTGCTGTATTACCTATTTTTATTGACTTAATGAAGTAACTCAGTACCATCTTCCTTTTAAAAACATTTTTGGTGAAGATTATTATCTATACTAGGATAGCAGCAAACAAACAAAAAAATTAATAAGATAGATTGTCTTAATTTTGGTGACTTCCATTTATCACCTATGGATTGCAAAAATTTGCAGTCAATAGCACAGGCATACAAAGAACCATTAAACAACACTATGAAAAACTATATGCCAAAAAATTGGACAACCTAGAAAATAAATGGATAAATTTCCAGAAGTATGCAACCTTAAAAGACTGTCTAGAAGGAATAGAAAAGCTGTTTAGACTGATTACTAGCAAACAAAATTGATCAGTAATCAAAAATCTCCGAACAAACAAAATATCGGAACCAGATGGTTTCATAGGTAAATCTACCTAACAGTTAAAAAAGAACTAATACCTACCCTTATTAAACTATTCCAAAAATTTGAAGAGGAAGAAATGCTTCCAAACTCAGTTTACAAAGCCAGCATTATACTAATATCAAACCAGACAAAGACATTTACAAATAAAGAAAACTACAGGACAATATCCCTGATGAACATAGATGCAAACATTCTCAACAAAATATTAGCACCCCAGATTCAATGATGCAGTAAAAAGATAATATACCGTAATCAAATGTGACTTATCCCAGGGATATAAGGATGGTTCAACATCTGCGAATCAATCAACATGATATATCACACCAACAAAATGAAGGATAAAAATTATGTAATCATTTCAATAGATACAGAAAAAGCATTTGACAAAACTTAGCATTCTTTTATGATAAAAACTCTTAACAACATGATTATAGAGGGTACATATGTCAATATGATAAAGGCCACATATCACAAACCCATAGCTAATATCATATTCAATGTTGAAAAGCTGAAAGCTTTGTCACTAAGTTCAGAGATCAAGGCAATGATGCCCGCTCTCATCATTTTTTATTCAACATAGTATTGGAAGTCCTACCTACAGCAATTAGACAAGAATAATAAATAAAAAGCATCCAAATTGGTAAGGAAGAGGTAAATCTGTCACTATTTGCAGATAACATAATACTATATATAAAAAAACCCTAAAGACTCCACCAAAAGATACTAGAACTAATAAGTAAATTCACTAAAGTTGCAGGATACAAATTAATATACAGAAATTGATTGCATTTCTATATACTAACAATGAATAATTAGGGAGAAATAAAGGAAACAATCCCATTTATAATTGCATCAAAAATTATAAAATATTTAGAAATAAATTTAACCCAGGAGGTGAAAGACTTATACTTTGAAAGCTATCAGACATTGAAGAAAGAAGTTTAAGTAGAAACAAATGTTCATAAATTGGAAGGATTAATATTGTTAAAATATCCATACTACCCAAACCAGTCTACAAATTCAATGCAAACCCTATTAAAATACTAATGGCACTCTTCCCAGAACTGGAACAACTAATCCTGAAATTTATATGAAACTGCAAAAGATCCTGAATAGCCAAAGCAACCTTGAGAAAGAATAAAGTGGAAGATATCATGCTTAGTAACTCCAAACTATACTACAAAGCTACAAAAATCAAAGAGTTTGATACTGGTAAAAAAAAAAAAATAGACACATATTTTAATGGAACAGAAAGAGAGCCCAGAAATAAATCTTCACTTATATGGTCAATTAATCACAACAAAGGAGGCAAAAATAAACAATGGGGTAAAGACAGTCTCTTCAATAAATGGTGTTGGAAAAACTGTGCAGATGCATTCAAAAAACAAAACTGAACCACTTTCTTACCCCATATACAAGAATAAATTTAAAATGGATTAAAGACTTAAATATAAGACCTGAAACCATTAAACTTCTAGAAGAAAACATGTCTTTGACATTGGTCTTAACAATATGTCTTATTAGGCAAGCACCACAAAAGCAAAAATAAACAAATGGGACTACACCAAACTAAACATTTTTGGCACAAGGAAATAAATGATCACCAAAACGAAAAAACAATCTACTGAATGGGAGAAGATATTCTCACATAATATATCCAGTAAGTGGTTTAATATCCAAAATATATTAAACACTCATACAACATAACATCAAAATAAAAACAAAAAACTCAATTAAAAAATGGGCAAAGGAACTGAAAATACATTTCACTAAAGAGAACATAAAGGTAGCCAACAGACATGAAAAGATGCTTCACATCATTAATCATTAAGAAAATGCAAATCAAAACCACAATGACATATCATCTCACACTTGTCCGAATGGCTATTATCAAAATACCAACAAATGACAAATGCTGGCTAGCATGTGGGAAAAAAGGGGAACTCTCATAAATAAACAAAACAAAACAGAAAGAGACCCATATATAGAGAGAACAAAATGGTAGTTGCCAAAGGAAAAGTAGGTGGGGTGGGTAAAAAGGACAAAAATAAGTAAATCGAGATTCTGATGCTCTATCCAGGAGAAAGAGAGAGAGAAAATTCTTTTCTTCTTTAACCAGTGGGTTAATATAATTATTGTATATTTATTTAGTTAAAAAAAGAGTTGCAAACTGACTGTCTTGAGCTCTTATTTTATGTTAAGAACTGGGAGCAAAATGTTGCTAGTTCTCTGAAGAAAGCATCATTAACTTCATCATCAACTTGAGGAAACTGGAGCTGCTTAAAGAGGTTTACTACCTTGTGTAGGGTCATGTGGTCAGTTAAATGGATATGTTTATTGATCTTTAGAGAAAGTGGAAGGGATGGAGGGAGTGGGGAGAGAGACAGAGACAGAGACAGAGAAAGACAGAGAGACATAGAGACAGAGATTGATGTGAGAGAAACATCAGTTGCCTCCCATATGCACCCTGACCATGCCCTGACCAGTGACTGAACCCAAAAATTTGCTGTGTTCACTGACCAGGGATCAAACCTGCAACCTTTTGGTGTATAGGATGATGTTCCAACTAACTGAACAACCCAGCCAGAGCAATACCTATTCTTGCAGTAGAGAGGTATATAACTTCACTATCATAAATTGTGTGTTCCTTTAAAAAGCATAAGACCATCCCAAGTCTCCTGGGACTCCTGTTTTAGGAAAATCTCTATGGACTTTTCATGATTTACGAATGCTGATTATATATCCCTTCATCTTTCATGTTACATGAATTTTAATTTTTACTTATCTAGCTTCTTTAGGAGATGTTCCAGACTTCTAAAACACAAACCAGGGTTCATCAATTCTATGTCAACCAGATATATTGGCAGTAAATTCTAACTCAGGCTCTTAGTGGCATAGATTTAATAAATGTTCTTAATCAAGTTACTAAATCTCCCTTTTTTTACATCTAAAAAATAAAAATAATTTCATGTACCTTTCAGTGTTGTTTTCAGAATGATAGTATATATATAATAGTATATATACTAAATTATGTGTGTGTGTGTGTGTGTGTGTGTGTGTGTGTGTGTGTGTACATATGCACAAAACACGGAATATACTTTCTATCATGGTAGGATATAAAGTCCCCAGACATCAACACTGAATTGTTGCACCCAGTACTTGATGCCATTGCATGTAACATTACATCATTCTGAAAATATGTATTCTTGAAGTTCCAATGCCTCACTGCTGTCTCAAGTCAACATCCAACCTTGCTACAGACTCATCATCTACTATTTTGCTAAGACACCTCCCATGCCTGGAGTGTTCCACCACAAAACCTATAGCACCAGTGCCACAGCAGCTTCATTCATATTGCTGCTTGTCCCTTCACAAAAAAATAGGTATGGAAGTGGTCATTCCTGCCTTGCATGAAGGTCTTAAAGAACAAAATACATTATGGTATTTTGGACCCTAAAATATTTTAATTTCTACATAGTCTACCAGATTGTATGCATAATAAGAAATGGCTGGATGCTTTGGATAGATTTTCCCAGAGACTGATTCTGAGATAGATAATATTTTTGTAATGGAGGTTTACTGAGAAATATACTAATACAATACCTGCAGTGGTGTTATGGAACCAATTTACCAACTGGCAAGAAGCAATTCTGTGCATCTCGTCCCAATTCTGAGTTCAATAATGTCAGGTTGGTAGTTTAATATTAGCCATGCTGGGAACCTACACCTTGGAAATCGGCAAATGCAACAAGTAAGAGCTTTTCCTCTTCTGGAATTTCCATTCTTAAACACCAGCATACTACTGCTTGAAGGAGAGGAGGAAAAGCTAGGACTAAACAGAGGAAAAAGTTGTACTCCTTTGACTTGACCTTGCCTAAAATGATAACCCTTACTCCATAGACCAAGAAACCGAGGTGTTTGTTCTGCCAAATATAAAGTGCATCCATTCCAATTTTACATTCAGGGAACAGGTAATGATCACTACTAGTCCATGGTCCCTAGCAGAAACACTATTCGAATGCTAACCAGGGAATTATGACACCTTGGGTGCCCAAATATCAATGTCAGCTGAGACCCTTTTTCTAGGAATTTTTGAACTCTCTGAGATTCCTCTTTCTCAAGTAAATGACTAAATACCTGCTATAAAAATATCATCAGTATAACTGATGACTACCTACAATGATGTACCTATTTCAGGTCCAGAATTTGATGCAGGACTTCTATTAAGGACTGTGATCTCTTCATCCCTTATCACTTATAAGGAAGTAAAGGAAGAGGAATTAAACAGAGGGAGAAAATGAACTAAGATATTGCAACAGAGGCCTCAACCAATCCCAAAGGGATCAGAGTATACCCTTGATCAAGGCAGCTACCCTCTGCTGAGGGCACTTTTCAGAGAGAAACTCTCCCCAGAATATATGGTGTGGTGCCAGTAGAGGTCCTAGGAAGCTGACTCAGTAATTGGCAGCCAATATTTGATAGCTGGGCAAGGTACTGAAGTGAGTGAGCAGTTTTGGCAGCATTCTACAGTGTCCATTTCACTGAATCAGTTTAAAATAACAGCTTCTACCTCTATGCAGATCCATTGTTCTTCAAAAGTCTTAAGGATTTGAATTCAGCCTAGCACACCAATATCCTCAAAGCCTACATCCTCTCTCAGCTACTCTAAAAGTTTTTTGTTGAAATTTTGATTCATAACATCCTCACATACCTGTAAAGTCTTCCTGAAATGTTTATATATGCATAAATATTGACCGATATTACTTGAGTTTGTTTATTTATTTTCTAAAAGGTTTCTCAGTTACCATGCTAATATGAGTTAATTCAGAAATATACCAAAGATGAGGAAGGTTTTTCAGCCCCACACAACCTATGCCAATGATGCTTTTACAGGGCACCTTATTACAATTATTATCACTGTGTCACTGTACAGTATATCTTTAGTACATATTTAGCTTACAAAATAGGTGGGGTGCAGTCAGCAGGAGGTGAAGAAATAATTTTCTCATTAGGATAACCAGGCAGTTAGGGGAAGACCTTCACATATGGTTAATGTTTTTAGAAAGTTTCAGAAGCACATTTATATGGCACCTGAGGTTAGTGTCTAACAAGAAATTACATTTGTTTATACATGTTTTGGAGGGGAGAAAGATTATGGAGAATAATTCCAAGGCACCAAGTGTGATGAGAATTGGTGAAATATTGAGTGGCATCCTAAAAAATAACTTTTCTGGAACTGATACCTAGGTCTGTATAACTGGCCATGCTGAGAGGAGTGAGCTAATAGGTTTCAGGGTGATTTTCTTTCCAAACAAGCTTGGAAGAGCTTAAGCAATCAACAGGGTTTTGAGCTGATTCCAGATTATAGGAAAAAATTGTAATGTGCAATATGCTCATGTGGGAACTCTTAAAAATCATCTCTGTGCTTGTCAAGTAATGAAGCCATAATCACAAAACTGGTGTCCATCAACCCCCTGACTCAGAGATTTCTGTGACTCCAAATTCTCACTAATTGTATTTCTTTCAGAGATCTACATCAAAAACTAGGGATGAGAGAAGTGACCTTTTAGGTATACTGGCAAGCTATGATGTCCTAATGTGAATCGATATTGATTCTTGACTTCATTACAAGGTTGACTTCTGCAACTGGATTTATAGGAAAAGGAGTAACTTACTCCCACTGGATAAGTTGTATATGGGAAGGCAAAGCCCAGGAAAACCTAACTCCTGAAAGAGCTGATTGAATTCAAGCAGTCCAGTTCCAGACCAGTCGTCGTCGTCGTCGGCAGCCGTCCGTCTCGAGAGACGATGGTGTAGCTTCTTAAGAGTCTATCTGCACCGCCGAGAATGGCTGTGCAGTCCGACTCAGGAGTGACACGGTATCTGTCTCCTCCCGTGTTGAATCGACATCTTGCGATGACGCTGGAGTGTCCTCTCCAGTGAAGCTGAAGCTACAGAGCCCGGGCAGAGTGATATGGAGGGTCTGCTGTTGCCCATGCAGCAGACCCCCCCTCTCTTCGCAGCTGAAGGGTCCAAGGGAAAGACGGAGTCAATACAGCTTGGCTTCAGGTGCGCCGCAGGAGTTGCCGGTGTTGACTACAACGTCAAACCGCCTTAGGGACTCCGGCTCCGGATTTTCTGTCGGGGTTTACTCCCTTAGCCTTTCCCCCGAAGAGGTATGCCTCAAGGCAGCGGAGGTTTTTTGGAGTCAGAGTTTTCCTTCTCTGAGTATAGGGTAAACATACATATATGCACTGCGAAACCAAAAACTTGTGTGACTCGTTTTATTGCGATATTTGCTTTTTATGGTGGTCTTAAACTGAACTCGCAATATCTCCAAGGTATGCCTGTGCTTGTTAAATACATTAGGCTTCCATGCAGGTTTTTTAAAAATTACATATTAAGTAATTTAACCCTATACATTATTTTCTAAATGACTTTTATATGATAAATATTAATATGTTTTAAGTAAGTTAAACCAAAACTGACACTTATTAAGTAGAGATTCAAAGATCATGTGGCTAGATCTCTTTTTAATTTATTGAAGAACATAAAGCTTATCCGAGGGCAACATTTAGTAATTTTCAAGTTTATTGATTTTTATACATGGACACAAGAAAAATTAAATTCTAAATGTAAAAGTAGGATGTTAATCTTAGAATTTTAAAATCTTGGCTTGAAGTAGTTTTTTCTTCTTTTTAACTGCAAGGAATAAGGTAATAAGGTTATCCTTTTGCAATATGATGCTTTGTGCAAACACCAGAAATGATACATCACATGGCAATAATTTTGTTGATTAAATTTAAGCAAATCTGCTCAAATTACTATTTTTAGCACAATAGTTAAAGATTAGATTATTCTTCTGTTGATGGCTTTGTAGATGATAAAATTTATATAAGTTCTTAGTACTTTGGATAGAAAAGCAAGAAAAGAGGAACCTTAAAGTTTTAAGGTTCCAGACCAGTACATTTATAAAATCAGAGCCAAGAATTCAACGTATTGCATGACATCCATCCATGCTGGAGGTGACTGCATATTGATGATACTAGCTTATATAGATTTAAGTATACTCGGGACAATATTAAGATTTATTGTTTACTGTAGACCACAGAAATATGTGTACCCATTTCTGCTCATTAACAATACCTTAAAATTAGGTGAAAAGGTATGACTTGAATACGTCTTAGACAAAAATGCAGCTATTTTTTCATTTTAGTATTGAGAATAGCCCAGGGCACACTTTCTATTTTCCTTCTTCTGCCATAAACATTTCTATTTTTTAATAAAATAATGTACTGCTTCGTTTTTTTTCCTTTTCTCTTTGCACTTTGGATCTAAGCAACAAAATATGAAACATGGGTACTGCTTGGTCCCTGATTATTGTATCATATATTCCAGCTCTTTTTTCTCTCTTCCTCCAACCAGACTGTGCTATTAAAACTAGAAGCCCCTAGCACACTGGTGCTATGCTTTATGGCAGAAAGTCAGGCCTAAAGTATTTTGTGTTAAGGTGGGACAGGGATTGAGTTGAGAGATCAGCTTCCATGGACATGTTTCAGGATACTTTGACCTATAAAACATTGAGATTTATTTTTCTTCTCAGAAGTGACAAATTAACTTCCTTAAGTAAAATTTGGAGAAAAATATTGCCATACAGCCCTTAATGGTATAAATAATTTTGTATTAGGTTTCTGTATTAAGATATTGTTAATATTCCAATATTTTAGGTTAGCCTTTATTATATAACACAATCACAACAGAAAAGTGTTGATAAACACATGGCAATGCTTCCTCTAAATAGTTGAGAATACATTATTGATAGTGACAACTGCCAAAGGTACATTCATTTCTCATTTTATCTCTATCTTTTTTGCCTTGTGTTTGTAGTCCAAGAAGCTGGAAATATCTTTGATTCCCAATAATCTGAGGATATGAACAGCCAGTAAGCCATAACAATACCCCCAGGAAAAACAGTGTTATCCCCTCTGAAGACTTCAAGACTTCTCTGGGTGGGAGGTGGGGCATTGCATCAGTATTTAATACTGGTTTCTGTGCTGATAAATTAGTATACCTTCTGAAACTATAATTCTAACTGCCCAATTCTGTATTGGTTCAACCTCCATGAAGGTAAACCAGGGTCTATAAAAAGTAAAGCTATTTGATAGGATCCACCAACACTTTGATATCTTTGTTTTCTTTGGACCCATTACTATGACCACTTCTGTCCCAATTCAACTTAGATTCTATATTTCATTATATATGACACTGCATTATCAATATATTCAAATATTTTCCCCAGTTATTCTTCTATCACATAAAGCCATGGCCTGGATCAATCTAGCTGTCTATTTCTCCAGGATTACATCTAAAATCCTAAACGATGCTCAAGATAATCACACAAATTTTTCTACTAGACATATACTGGCTCTCATTCTGCTTTCCATATCCTTAACTAATATTTTAATTTTTTCAATAACTTTTGCTTCCAGTGATTTATTTTAAATCACTCAGACTTATTGTTCACTTCATGATTTCTCTTTTTAGCTGTGTCTAGTTTTCTATTAAAATTTTACATTTAGAATATTTTTAATATATAAACTTCTTAAATTTATAAACCTTTCAAACTTTATAGCTTTTAGATTTCTATCTTATGAATTCTATTCTTTATCTCTTAGCATAGTTTAAATAAACTTACTGTACATTTTCTTTCAGACTGATTTATTATTTTTAGTTCTATTTTATTATTTCTAGTAAATTGTCCCACTTACTGGATCTGTGACTCTATTCCCCATTGGATGATTATGTGTGATTTGAACACTTTCACTATTTGAACACCTGTCATTCTGTAACTTATTTTGGGAAGTCAAATTATGCTTTTGACTACAGACATGTCTGACACAGCAGTTCCTTGCTTAACACTGAAATTCCCAGGCATTTCACTGGCTTTTAATCTCTTGACCCTACGCAGGCATCTGACACAATTATGAAGTTTTCATTTTTCAAAGGTTTTCCTACACCATGAAAAAGAAAACAAAAGGTAAGATTTCTTGCTGCTTCCTAGAGGCTGTCAATGAAGATTTTCTGGTATTGATTTCAGGGATGGGGCAGCCCTTGATGATTCAGGCTTTAGGCAAAAAACTTAATACTAGTTCACTAAGCATTTGAGATCTATGGCTAAACATTTCTCCTTGTGTGGATACCTAAAACACAGAGCTGAGCTGCTAAGATCTTGATGTTTTTAATAACCCTCTGGGGATACTGGCAAAGCCCCTGATCACAGCTCTAATGTTGGGTACTTTCTTCATTTTTATTTCAAAATGATTTCTGTCTCTTAGTTTTGAACTTGGTTATGTTGCCAAATATATTTTGGTTTATTTTATCCAGACTTAAGTTGCATATAGAGCTGTTTCTACCTTATTTGACATATTCCTTGTGAAATCTAGAAGTTCATCTTCATGACATTTTAATTAGGACTGAATTAGAAATATAAAACAAAGAGAATAAATATTTATCACATCAAAAAAATGTCACAGGTCTGCATTAATCAGTATTTCTTATACACTCTCAATATTCCAATTAGACTTTTAAGTTTACTTTATGCCAAAACATAAACATCTGTCATTAAGTTTATCCCTGAGAATTTTTTAAACTGTATTTTCCAACTTCTTACTGGTGAAATACAAATATTTATATTCTTTTAGTAAATTCTTCATTATTAGATAAAGATATTAACTCATTAGGGGGCCATTATAGTAGTCCAATTGGAAGATGAGGTACCTTGAAACAGAGCAAAGTAAATGAAGAAAAGTTTATATTTAAGAGATATTTTAAAATTATTATTATATTACCAGGACTTGATGGTCAGATATGAGGAGCAGAGAACATAGAGGTATTGAGGATGACATTTATATTCATTGTTTTTTTTAAGTATATTTTATTGATTATGTTGTTACAGTAGTCCCAATTTTTTTCCCTTTGTTCCCCTCTTCCCAGTACCCTCCATCCCTCCAGCAATCCCATCCCACTTAGTTAATGTCCATGGATCATGCATATAAGTTCTTTGGCTTCACCTTTTCCTATATTATTCTTAATTTCTCCCTGTTTATTTTGTACCAACCAATTATGCTGCTTAATTCTTGCAGCATTTCCCCATTTCTTCCCCCTCACCCTCCCAGCTGATAACTCTCCAAATGATCCCCATACCTATGATTCTATTCTATTCCGGTTTGCTTAGCTGGATTTTGTTTTTATTTTTAGAGTCTGTTGTTGATAGTTGTGAGTTTGTCATTTTAATGTTCATAATTTTGATCTTCTTTTTCTTAAGTAATTCCCTTTGAAATTTCATGTAATAATGACTTGGTGATGATGAACTCCTTCAGTTTTACCTTGTCTGGGAAACATTTCATTTGCCCTTCCATTCTAAATTATAGCTTTGCTGGATAGAGTAATCTTGGTTGTAAGTTCTTGCTTTTCACCACCTTGAATACTTCTTGCCAGTCCCTTCTTGCCTGAAAAGTTTCTTTTGAGAAATCATCTGATAGCCTTATAGGCACCCCCTTGTAGGTAACTCTCTGCTTTTCTCTTGCTGCTTTTAAGATTCTCTCTTTATCTTGAACCGTTGGCATTTTAATTGTGATATGTCTTGGTGTGGTCCTTTTTGGACCTAGCTTGTTTGGGACTCTCTGTTCTTCCTGGACTTGTATGTTTATTTCCTTTGCCAAATTTGGGGAGTTTTTCTTCTTTATTTTCTCATATAAGTTTTCAATTTCTTGCTCTTTCTCTTCTCCTTTTTGCACCCCTATGGTTCAGATGTTGGCACATTTAAAATTGTCCCAGAGGTTCCCAAACCTCTCCTCATTTTTTTTTCAATTCTTGTTTCCTTATTCTGTATTGGTTGACTGGTTTTTTCTTCCTTATGTTCCAAATAATTGATTTGAACCCCAGTTTCCTTTCCTTCACTGTTGGTTTTGTGTGGATGTTCCTTCATTTCATTTAGCATAGCCTTCACATCTTCCCTCGTGTGTTCGCCATACTTAAGCATATCTGTCAAGTCTGTGAGCATGTTTAGCACCAGTGTTTTGAACTCTGCATCTGTTAGACTGGCTATCTCCTCATTAGGTTAGATATCTCCTCATTACTTAGTCCTCCCATTGGAACCTTGATCCATTCCCTCTTTTGGGCCATACTTCTCTGTCTCCTCAATTTGACAGGTTCCTGTGTGTGTTTGCTTCTGTGTCTTAGGTAGAGCTGTCTCACCTATTATGATGTAAAGGGCAGAGCTTCAGAAATTCATCAGTACAGGGCGACTCGTTTCACCACATTGTGGCATCATATGTGGGGGAGGGGCCTGAGAAGAAACAATGCCGCTTGCTCAGCACTCGCCCCTTTTCCAGGTATTTCTCCCACTTCCATATAGGACTGGGGCAGAGGCAGATTTAATGGAGAGTGTACTGAGTGCACTGGGAATGCGCCTTGGGCCCCGACTTCTGAAGGGCCCTGTAAAACCCCAACTTTACACTTTTTTCTAATGACACCAAGTTTTGTTTCATATGTGCAATTTTAATTATGTACAAGTTGTAAACTTGTTGGGCCCTTCAGAAATCAGGGTCCACGGCATGGGCCCAGTACTCCCGCCGTTAAATCCGCCTCTGGACTGACATCTCTCTAGCTGTTGCCCTGGCCGTTGTTCCCAGAGTGGTTGGGTCTGTGGATGTTCTAGGACTGTGGGGGCCCTTTAAACAAGTGGACTCTTCTGAGAGATTGGCAGTTTCTGCCTCCACCCCAACCCCCATGGTTTGAACAGAGAAAAGCAATGAGGCTTAATTTTCCCTGGTGCTTGGACTGTGAGCTTCGAGATTTGGTGAGGAGCTGGGAAAGCTCCGCAGGTGTCCCTCCTGACTTTTTAAAACGTGATTGTGCTTTCCACCAGCCTGCTGCTGCCACCACTGCTGCCACTGCTGCCACCGCACTGAATCCTCTCCGCCCTGGCTCCGCCCCTCCTTCATACCTGTCTGGATGAGTATTTCTTCTTTATATCTTTGTTGGACTTCCATGCAGCTGGATTTTCTGGGACTTTTGGTTGTCCCTAGTTTTGAGGTAGTTGTAGTCCTTAGTCCTTCTTGGTTGTGGAGACAGACACAGCATGTCTGTCTAGGCCTCCATCTTGGCCAGAAGTCCTATATTCATTCTTGATGGAGGACAGAGGTGCCATTGATTGGGAGGAAAACAACTGGTGAAGGAGCAGATGCAGAGTAAGAATGGAAAGGTTAGAATATGTGGATGGGAATTTGTGATAAACATGCTAAATACTCTTTTTATTAAATAATTTATTGAGCAATTGAAGGACGATATTTTTGAAGTAAGGCACAACTTCATTGAAACATGAACCACCAGAAAGGCTCTGAGTAACTAAGGAGGGCAGGAATAAAGGACTAATAAGAAGGCCAAGATAAAGACAAATTAATGTCCTGTTCCAAAGGAGTTGTGATGAGGTCGGGTCAAAAACAGCTCTCTTCATGCACTTGGAGGAAAGATATTGAGATGACATTTATAACTCTCTGTATCCATAGCTGACTCATCACAACTATTAGTCTTTAGTGATAAAAATAAAATAAAATTTATCTTTCTGAAAACAGGCAGAACAAGAGACATAACAGGAATAAAATGTCTATTTGCTTGAAATATTCAGAATAGATTTGGCAGTGGAGAAATTTCCATCTCAGTAGCACTTCAGCATCAGCACAGTCATTAACATTGTAATTTAGCTGTGGGCACTTTGTGTATGAAGTAGATGGAGTGCATTTTTAAAGGTTTTTGCTGGACAGTCTGACTGTGATAGAGTGTTGTAAGATAGCCAGAGGCACTTCTTGTCCAACATTGTGCATGTCTCTAACGAGAGGGGAACAATTTCATTGTCTGACAAATATGTGTGAGAGACTAATAAGCCAGTTAGAGCTATTATCAGAGTAAATGAGCCAACTAAGTGTCAGCATGACTGAAGTGTAGGCTACATTCTCCTCCATATTTGCCTGCAAACGTGAATTCATATGCAGGCACACTCTTTGTCAGTCTTCTTACAGAAACCATCATGGAATATAAGCATTTCAAGCTTCAGAGTTGGCTTCTTTCCAGGCTATAAGAGTATATAAAATGAGGGAAAAAATGGGACAACTGTGATTTAAAAAATAAATAAATAATTAATTTAAAAAAAAAGAGTATATAATGTTGCACCAAAGTGAATCCACAAAAACATAAACAACTCCATGATGGGTAAAAGAAAAGGCCATATTGCTGTATTAACTGCCTTATTTCCCTTTCCCCACTCAAAAAAATAACAGGATCAATAACTTCATGGACCTCATAATCACCTCTTCTCCTTTAGGGAGATAAGGGAGGGAAATCGGACAGAAGAAATACATCCCCGATATTACTTCTTTTATGGAATGTAAGAACTTTCAGAAAAGATAAGAATGTCTTCATTAATTAGTTAATTAATTCTACAATCATATATTGATGTCCTACCCCTAATGAGGCTTTTTGTATCCCTGGGTGATCAAACATGAGAAGAATCATACCTCCAGTCAAGCTGATGCACACATTGCCAGTCATTAACAAACTTCTAGAACAGTACTCTGGGTGCATTCAGCCTCCTTTTTTCCACACCATTTTTTTAATTTCCTACATTTTAAAAAATTTTATTGTTGTTAAATTACAATTGTCCCAATTTTCCCCCCTGCCCCGCCCACTTCCACCCTCCGGTCCCACAGTCAATCTCAACCCTGCTGTCCATGTCCATGGTTCCTTTATTCTTGTTCCTTGACTAGGCCCTTCCCCTTCTTTCCACACCATTTCTAATTTTCCATTACTCTCTTCTCCTTTCAGTTATTTGCTTTCAAAATTTTCTGTCAGAAAAATACTTGACAACATTTAATGACCTGTTTAAATTATCTATTTAAAAGAGGATCCTTATAGTAATAAAAAATATTATTTTAAATAAAAAGGCTACAGCATTATACACATTCATGAAAATCTTAAAAAAATGGCTGTCATCAATATTTTTAATAATTTTATTTATTTATTTATTTTTATTATTTTTATTTTTATTTTTTGGTTTTTCAATTACAGTTGTCCCATTTTCCCCCATTTCTCTCCCCAACCCAGCCCACCCCTTCTCCCACAATCATATCCCTCCCCATTGTCCATGTCCATGAGTCATTTATACACGTTCCTTGACTAAATCCTTCCCTTACTTATCCCCCTTCTCTCCCTCCCCCCTCGCCTCCATTGACTGCTATTCTGCTCTTTGTTTTATTTAGTTCTTTTGTTTGTGTTTTTCTTTAGTTTCCTGTATTAGGTGATATCGTATGGTATTTTTCTTTCTTTGCCTGGCTTATTTCACTAAGCATAACTCTCTCTAGTTCCATCCATGTTGTTGCAAATGGCAGCAGTTCCTTCATTCTTTCTGTTACATAGTATTCCATTGTGCAAATGTACCATAGTTTTTTGATCCACTCATCTACAGATGGCCATTTAGGCTGTTTCCAGCACTTAGCTATTGTAAACAGTGCTGCTATGAACATAGGGGTACATAAGTTCTTTTGAATTAGTGTTTTAAGATTTTTCGGGTATAATCCTTGCAGTGGAATCACTGGTTCAAAAGGCAGTTCCATTTTTAATTTTTTGAGGTAATTCCATACTGTTTTCCATAGTGGCTGCACCAGTCTGCATTCCCACCAACACTGCAGTGGGGTTCCCATTTCTCCACATCCTCGCCAGCACTTGTTGTTTGTTGATTTGTTAATGATGGCCATTCTGACTGGTGTAAAATGGTATATCATTGTGGTTTTTATTTGCATCTCTCTGATGGCCAGTGATGTTGAGCATTTTTTCATGTGTCTATGGACCTTCTGTATGTCCTCTTCGGAGAAGTGTTTGTTCAGGTCTTTTGCCCATTTTTTAATTGGGTTGTTTGTTTTCTTGATGTTGAGTCATATAAGCTCTTTATATATTTTGGAGATTAGTCCCCTGTCTGTGATATCATTGGCAAATATGTTTTCCCATATGGTTGGTTTCCCTTTCATCTTGCCTATGTTTTCTTTTGCTGAGCAGAAACTTTTTAGTTTGATGTAGTCCCATTTGTTTATTTTTTTTCCTTTATTTCTCTTGCCTTAGGAGATGTATCCATGAAGATATTGTACGTGAAATATCTGAAATTTTCCTGCCTATGTTTTCCTCTAGGACTTTTATGCTGTCATGGCTTACATTTAAATCTTTGATGCATCTTGAGTTTATTCTCGTGTGTGGTGTAATTTGGTGGTCTAGTTTCATTTTTTTGCACATCCCTGTCCAGTTCTCCCAGCACCATTTGTTAAAGAGGCTCTTCTCACTCCATTTTATGTTCCTTCTCCCTTTGTCAAATATTATTGACCATAGAGGCCTGGGTTTATTTCTGGACTCTCTATTCTGTTCCACTGATCTATATGTCTGTTCTTATGCCAGTACCAGACTGTTTTGATCACAGTGGCTTTGTAGTATTGTTTGATATCTGGTGCTGTGATTCCTCCTGCTGTGTTCTTCTGTCTCAAGATTGCTTTTGCTATTCGGGGTCTTTTTTGGTTCCATATGCATTTTTGGAGTATTTGTTCTAGGTCTGTGAAATATGTCATTGGTATTTTAATAAGGATTGCATTGAATCTGTAAATTGCTTTGGGTAGTACGGCCATTTTGATGATGTTGATTCTTCCCATCCAAGAACATGGTATTTCCTTCCATTTATTTGTGTCTTCCTTAATTTCTTTCTTCAATGTTACATAATTTTGAGAATACAGGTCTTTTATCTGTTTGGTTAAGTTTACTCCTAGGTACTTTATTTTTCTTGTTGCTATAGTAAATGGTATTTCTTTTTTGCCTCTGTCTCTGATATTTTATAGTTAGTGTACAGAAATTACTTAGATTTTGGTATATTTATTTTGTACCCTGCTATTTTGCCAAATTCACTTATCATATTGAGTAATCTTTTAGTGCAGTTTATAGGGTTTTCTAGGCATACTATCATGCCATCTGCATATAATGATAGTTTTACTTCTTTTTTTCCAATTTGGATGCCTTTTATTTCTTTTTCTTGTCTGATTGCTGTGGCTAGAACTTCAAACACTATGTTGAATAGGTGTGGAGAGAGTAGACAGCCTTGTCTAGTACCTGAATTCAGGGGGAATGCTTTCAGTTTTTGTCCATTGAGTATGATGTTGGCTTCAGGGTTCTCATATATAGACTTAATGATGTTAAGGTATGCACCCTCTATTCCCATTTTGCTGAGTGTTTTCATCATAGATGGGTGTTGTACTTTATCAAAAGCTTTTTCTGCATTTATTGATATGATCATATGATTTTTGTCTTTCATTTTGTTTAGGTGATGTATTATATTTATTGATTTGCGAATATTAAACCATCCTTGCATCCCTGGGATGAGTCCCACTTGATCGTGGTGTATGACCTTTTTGATGTATTGCTGGGTCCTGTTTGCCAATATTTTGTTGAGGATTTTAGCATCTATGTTCAGCAGTGATATTGGCCTGTAGTTTTCTTTCTTTGTTGTGTCTTGACCTGGTTTTGGGATTAGGGTAATACTGGTTTCTTAGAAAGAGTTTGGGATTTTCCCCTCTTCTGAATTTTTTGGAATAGTTTTAGGAGGGTAGGAGTTAGTTCTTCCCTAAATGTTTTGTAAAATTTGCCTATGAAGCCATCCAGTCCAGGGCTTTTGTGTGTAGGGAGATTTTTGATTACTGTTTCAATTTCCTTCTTTGTTATTGGTGTGTTGAGACTTTCTACTTCTTTATTCAGTTTTGGAAGGTTATATGTTTCTAGAAATTTGTCCATTTCTTCTAGGTTGTCAAATTTCTTGCCATACAGTTGTTTGTAGTAATCTCTTACTATTTGTATTTCTGTGGTATCAGTCGTGATTTCTCCTTTTTCATTTCTGATTCTGTTTATTTGGGTCTTCTCTCTTTTTTTCTTGATGAGCCTGGCTAGAGTCTCGATGATTTTGTTTATTTTTTCAAAGAACCAGCTCCTAGTTTTGTTGATTTTTTGGGTTGTTTGTTTAGTCTCTATATCATTTAATTCTGCTCTGATCTTGATGATATCCTTTCTTCTTTTTGCTCTAGGCTTTGTTTTGTGTTGTTATAGTTCTTGTAGCTTTAGGGTTAGACTTTTTATTTGAGATTCTTCTATCCTTTTCAGATATGCCTGTATTGCTATGAACTTCCCTCTTAGGACTGCTTTTGCTGTGTCCCATAGGTTTTGGGCTGTTGTGTGTTGATTGTCATTAGTTTCTAGAAATTTCTTGATTTCTTCTTTGATGTCATTGTTAACCCATTCATTAGTTAATAGCATGTTGTTTATTTTCCATGAGTTTGGGTGTCTTTGATTTTTTTCTCTGAGGTTGATTTTTAGTTTCAAGGCATTGTGGTCTGGGAAGGTGCTTGATATAATTTCAATTTTCTTGAATTTGTTGAGGCTTGTTTTGTGTCCTGTCATGTGGTCTATCTTTGAAAATGTCCCATGTGCATTTGAAAAGAATGTATATTTTTCTTCTTTGGGGTGAAAAGTTCTATATATATCAGTTAGGTCCATGTGATTTAGTGTGTTGTTCAATGCCTGTATATCCTTGGTGTTTCTTTGCTTGGATGATCTGTCTATTGTTGATAATGGAGTGCTGAAGTCCCCTACTATGAGTGTGTTGTTGTTAATATGTTTCTTGTGGTCTTCTAGTATTTGCTTTATGTATTTCGGTGCTCCTATGTTGGGTGCATATATGTTTATCAGTGTTATATCTTCTTGATGGATTGTTCCTTTAAGTATTATGCAATGTCCTTCTTTGTCTCTTTTTGTTGACCCTGCTTTGAAATCCATTTTATCTGATATGAGGACAGCTACCCCAGCTTTTTTTTCATGTTCGTTTGCTTGGAATATTTTCTTATATCCCTTTACTTTGAGTCTATGTAAATCTTTTGTATTGAGGTGTGTTTCTTGTAGACAGCAAATATGTGGCTCCTGTTTTCTTATCCATTCCGTTACCCTATGTCTTTTAATTGGAGCATTTACATTTAAGGTTATTATTGACGTGTATTTATTCATTTCCCTTTGTACCTCTGTTCCTCTCCTCTTTTTTTTTTTTCTTCTTTTTTCTTAGAACATTCCCTTTAGCATGTCTTGCAATGCTGGTTTGGTGGAGATGTATTCTTTTAGTCTTTGTCTGGGAAACTCCTTATTTCATCTTCTATTTTGAACGAAGCCTTACTGGGTAGAGTATTCTTGGTTGTAGGCCTTTGTTTTTCATTGCTTGAAATATTTTTGACCATCCCCTTCTGACTTGTAGTGTTTCTGTTGAAAAATCAGTCGATAGCCTTATCGAAGCTCCCTTGTATGTTATTTGCTATTTTTCTCTTGCTGCTTTTAGGATTCTCTCTTTGTCTTGGAATGTTGCCATTTTAATTATGATGTACCTTGGAGTGGGTTTTGGGGGGTTCCTCTTCATTGGAACTCTCTGTGCTTCCTGAACTTGTATAACTTTTTCTCTCCTCAGGTTGGGAAAATTTTCTGTCACTATTTCTCCTATCAGTTTTTCTATTCCTTGTTCTTCTGATCCCTCTTTAATTCCAATTAATCTGATATTGTTTTTCCTTATTCTATCCTGTAATTCCCTTATTTCTTCTTTGTACTTTTTCAATCTTTTATCATTTTGCTGTATTGTCTGGGAATTTTTCTCTACGTTATCTTCTAACTCACTAATCCAATCCTCTGCTTCGTTGAGTCTGCTTTTGACTGATTCTACTGTGTTTTTCAGTACAGCAATTGAATCCTTTATTTCTTTCTGGTTCTTGTTAATAGTTTCTATGTCTTTTTTTATGCTGGTGTAGTTCTCCACAAGTTTTCTGTAATTTTCTTGGAGCTGTTGGGAACTTTCTTGGAGGTTGTCATAGTTGTTTTTAAGGTTGTTGAGTATATTGAGCTTCTTCACCACCATTGTTTTGAATTCCATGTCTGACATTTGGGCTATGTCTATTCCATCTACTTCTGTTTCTGGGGATTCCTCTTTTCTTTACATTGAGAGGTTATTTCTGCATCTTACCATGTTGGATTCTTCTTGTTTGTTATTTTTAGGGTTTGTCTGCTTTGATTTCCCACCTTAGTGGTATGAGATTCTTTATAGGAGATCTGGGGGTTTCAGTGGTGCAGTCTCTTTGATCTCCTGAGCCTGATGTTCTTGGTTTACCCTTTATGTTGTCTGTTTATGCTGTCTGGTTATAGTTCAGATGCTCTTTGGTAGGATCTTCCTTCTGGATAGTTGATTGAGAGTCACTCTGTCCACTTTGTCTCGAGTTCTTTTGTGGAGATGCTGTTAAAAACATAAACACACAGCCCAGGCAGGAGACCTGCACCCTGAAAAATATCCCCCATCATCTATCCCGCTATCATCAGCCAACGAGCCAGTATTAATATAAATGTAGAGAGATTACAGCTTTTATACTATAGGAAGAATTGATAAGAGTTGTTTTTAGGGAGGAAAAATATGATTTTTGAGAGAGGGGATGATAGATTCATAATAGTTGAGACTATGCAAGACAGTCGGTAATATTTACATTGTATATTAATAACAATAGAAGAAAAGGATGGAAAAATGCAGAATTTAGTTGTAAAGTGGGATTGTATAGTATTGGATTTATATAGTAATTATATTCTATTTAATTAGAGTGAAAGAGAGGCTAAACTAGACACACAAACAAATGAACAACAATTAAAAAGGAAGGATGAGAAAGAGAGATTGTTTAAAACAAATTAGAGATATAGTTTTTTTTTTTCTTCTTCTTCCTCTCTTCTCTTCTTTTTCCCCTTTTTTAAGGAAGGGGAAAAAAAAGAAAGAAATGTGCTTACTCAGTTCATCCTTTGTGTGTCGTCCTCTTTTTCTGCGTCCCTAGCTGGTCTAATGTGGTGGGTCAGAGGTTCTTTTTCCTTGCAGCAGCGGTGTGCGCCCTCAGTGGCCGGCATGGCGCGCTCCTGGGTGCCCGCTGCAGCCAGCCAAGGTGCCTTTGCGCATGCGCCCCTGCACGCGCAGGGTGGCCCGAGAGCTTACCTCGGGCCTGCTGAGAGCCTTGCTCTGGGAGCTGGTCTCTCGCCTCCCATGGCTTTTCCCCAGACACTTGGGCAGTTCTCACTTGCACAGCAGTACTCTGTCTCCTGTCATTCAGCACCAATGCCACCTGGACAAGTCCCGACTCTGCCAGTGGGCAGGAATCTGCTCTCCTCCCAACTCCTCTCTGGGGAAACCAAACAGGTCATTCCCAGATGGTTTTCTCTAATCCAGCAGTGCCAAGGCTCGGCTCCTGCCAGTGTCCAGCTGCTCACTGAGATATTCTGTCTGCAATTAGTCCAAACTACAGACGGGTCTCAGGAGCCTGAAAGCGCAGCCTCCCCTCACTCCTCCGCCATCTTCTCTCCTATACCATTTATTTTAAAAAGAGTCTTCTACAAGAAGGTTTGATCATGTGAGTTGCAGTGACTCATGATTAAAAGCTCTAAGTAAAAACTAGAAAAATCTCTTTTATTATTTAATAAGTATTGAATTTTTTAGTAAGTCTTATCTTTTCTCCTGGAACAGGTAGTTATTTATACAGGTGCAGGCATGATTCAATCAATACATTTAATAATACTTGTTCCTCAGATGACTTTATGGCCCACACTCAACATCGCCACTTTCAAAAATTGGAGAAACCTGTTTGAATCGCTTGCATTGGACTCTTTGCTCTCTGAACACTAAATGGCACTATATGCATATTAGTTCAAAGACAAGTAAAACGAACATCACTGGGTTGTTCAAAGAAATACAGCCAAATGCATACCCTCAATGTATGTTCTAGAAGCAGCCAGGTCAGAGGCAGAATCCTGTACCTCTCTCCTTTTTTGCTCCACCATGCCTGTGCCACTGATGGCTGTCCTGCCCACTTCCTCTGGGACCATTCTTTATCAGTTGTCTTCTCTTCTCTTGCTTCAAACCGAATTTCTCCACTGGCTCCTTCCTTGAAACACACAGTGTGCTCGAGTCACTCCCAACTTAAACACTCAAGACGACCACACACACCGCTACAGGGCACCCCTGGGTTGGGAGGTGCCATGTCTCCCAGACTCATTCGCGAAGGTGGAGGTCCCCAGTCGTCGTAGGGAACCCGGAGCCCTGGAAACAGAGAAGGAAGGCCCCTGGCCCCCACCCAGAGGTCCTGTGAGGCCAGCCTTGGCAGCTGCAGCCCCTATTTTTAATAATTTAAAAAATCTCCCACTTCTTTCTTTCCGATCCACTTTACTCTAGAAGCTGAGAGAATAAGCATAATAGAAGACAATTCTATTATTTCTCCTCTCCCACAAAAACCTTTCAATAGCTTTCTAATAATCTCAAAATAAAAAGTAAAGTTTTAAAGTAGCCTTCCAAGTTTTGCATGACCTCCTCTGCTATACAGTGCCCCTCTCCCTTTAGCTCAAGAAGCATCCACCAACTGGGTCTTCTTTCAGTTATTAGATCTTTCCACTTCAAGAGATTCTATTATTCTTTTGCCTGCATTGGTTCACTGGGTCCTCTCTTCTCCCAACTCTCAAGCCACCTCTACCTCCCCGCCCCAGCACACACACCTTTTGCCTTCACCATCTGCACAATTCATTTTCAGTTCGCCATTAAAAATACAAATTCCTTAAATACATGATGTCTCACTTCTCCTTCTCTAATATCTTGTCTCATCGCACCATACCCTACCTCACCTCCCTGAAATATGACTTATCACATGATTTTATTGCATTTGTTTATGTAATTACGATTTCATTTTTCTCCTCTTTGTAACCTCTGTAACTATAACCTCTACTGAGTAAGTATTATGTTTGTTTCATTTAATACTGTGTGCCTAGCATTCAGCCTAGTATATACTAGGTTTTATATATATATAATTTCTGGAATTAGATACAATCAGTTCTGAGTCTCCTGGCAAATAAAATGAAAAGAGGAAATCAATCAACTGTATAAGGGGAACCACACTATTTCTTCAAGGCAACTAAATATTTCCCATCAAAGAATATAGAAAGCTTTCTCAAACAGATAATTTTCTTTCACAGTATTGAACACAACTGATAATTATATATGAGTATAAGATTGATGGGTGTGTCTTACAATAGACTCCAGACTTCCTTAAGGCACAGACCTATTTATCACCATAATATCCGAACACATAACACAGTGCCTGAAATATTAAGAGGTGCTCATAGTAAGTCCTCCTTTATTAACCCATTTGTTCTTTCATTCAGCAGTTATTTACTAAGCAGTTACTATCTCTGCAGCTCTGTCCAAGACACTAAAAAATAGCATGAGTAAATGTGGAAATAGTACACTTCATCATTTTTATAGCAATGGTAGTCACAAATTCCCTATGGCTGTTTTGGGTTAGAGTTTTTTGTTTGTTTTCTGTTGTTTTTTTTTGCTGCTGTTGTGGCATTTGATGAAGTATGACAGAAAACATTAAAACGTGATGAAACTATGTAATAAAGAATATAACAAAAGTTTCCCACATGGTTCACTTTTTAAAGGTTCAGTATGTTTCAGGAATAGAATCTGGAGTGCCCAGAAGAGACGGGAGAATGCAGTCCCCTTAGAACCACCTCTCTGAGCTGATTGTATGCCAGAACCTGAAGAAAAAAACACTCAAATCTGTACTCACTGATCGCGGCTGGTAGTGCTGGAGTTCCTGTATGCTCACTCTTGTTCTAAAATATTCTATAGAATGTGATTGGTTCACCAAATTTTCTTTTCTTTATAGTAGCAATGGCAATTCAAATTACTTTTCTTTCTTCTTTCAAGTCAATCTAGTATTTTCAGCATTCTAACTCCATGTACCTCTTCTCATCTGAAGTCCTCTATAGTTAGATACTATACAGAAAAATATAGAAAGGTAATGGGGGTACAAAAAACAAAAACATGAATCTTGGGCTATAGCTCTTTTATTTTTTATCTTCACTCAAGAATATGTTGTTGTTGTTTTTATTAGAGAGAGAGAAAGAGAAAGAGACATGAGAGAAACATTGATATGAGAGAGAAACATTGATTGCTGCCTCCCATATGAACCCGAACCAGGGATCAAACCCACAGCCTAGTTATGTGCCCTGATGGGGGATCAGCATGCAAACATTTAAGATTTTACTTGTTTGTTTGTTTGTTTGTTTGTAGGGAAGGGAGGGAGAAAGAGAGGGAGAGATACATCAATGTGCAAGACAAACATCAATCGGTTGCCTCTCACTCACCCCCAACCAGGGACCTGGCTGCAACCCAGGCATGTGCCATGACTGGGAATTAAACCAGCAACCTTTAGATTTGCAAAAGGGTGCCAAACCCACTGAGCCACACCAGTCAGGGCCAAACCTGCAATCTTTTTGGTGTACAGGACAATGCTACAACCAACTGAGCCACTCAGCCAGAGCAGGCTATAACTCTTTTTAACCGAATTTAGGCCATTGCATCTTTATTTTCTAGAGCAGGGTACATCTATCATCAAAGAAATGAGCAATCTGACCCCTTCACCCTCAAGGGCATGTTTCAAAGCAAAAGTTGGAAGAGGCAATAAAAGATGACCCTTGTCGGGTTGATCACTTTATCATTATGAAATGCCTTTTGACTCTTTTTAGAGCCCTTGTTTTAAAGTCTATTTTATCTTTGTATCTAAATATCTTTTTCGATCCCTTTACTTTAAGTCTATGCGTGTCTTTTGATTTGAAGTGGGTTTCTTGTAGACAACATTTAGATGAACCTTGGTTTTTACTCATTCAGCCACCCTATGTCTTTTGATTGGAGCATTTAGTCTACTTACATTTAAAGTAATTATTGATAGGTATGTAGTTATTGCCATTTTATTAACTGTTTTCTGATTATTTTTGTTCTTCTCTGTTTCTTTCTTATTCTCTTGCTGTCTCCTCTTATATGTCGATGATTCTCTATAGCAGTGATTTATAACCAGCGTACCACAAGAATTTTTAAAACATACAATGCTAACTATTTAAACAGAGGCACCAACCTCTTTTCTTTTAAATTGCCAAATTAAAAAAGACGACAGCCAACACAATAGTCATTTGGTGTGAATGAATCAAAACTATACTTGTTTTTGTCAAAACTGCAAAAAGTTAATTTTTTTTGGTGTGACACAGAATTTTAGTCATTAGTTTATGTGTGCCATGAGATGAAAAAGGTTGCAAATCACTGTTCTATAGTATTGTGTTTTGGTTCCTTTCTCTTTCTTTTTTGTAAAGAAAAATAATGCAAAGAAATGACTCACTCCTGTTTCAGGTGGATAATTTGCATGTGTGAGGATCTCCAGCAGTAATCTCATTTCATAATTCTTTTGCACCTCATGAAATCTGATTGTGAATACCAATGGGCCTCCTGAGAGTTCTGAAGAGAAGAGGCGTCATGAAGTTGTACATGAAGTTGGGCAACAGGTACACTCAGTCTTTATTATGAAGCAGTACTGACTGGCTGTTTTCTGCTAAATGGTTATACTCCTTAGAAGTGTGACTTTATTGAAGTCATTTAATCAATGTGTGTAAATAAAACTATTAGAAGAAGGAAGAATGAAAGAAAACAACTTTGTGTGCAGAGTATGCAAGGTATGTAGGATGTTTTATTAAGGAAAGAGTAATTTTATCCTAAAATGTCAACTGGTTGTTCCAGAATAAAAAAAAAAAATTATAAGATGAAGTCATAATGGATATGGAAATCTATAGAAACTTTGTAGAAAAGAAATTTAATTTCTAGTGGTCAAAGCTGGCTAAGATTATATGGGTTCTTTAACATGAGATTTAATATCAATAGTATACTGATCGCAAAATGTTGGGGGGGGGGTTATCTACCCTTCTAGGTTCTTCTCTCTGGCTTAACAATCAAATTGATATATGATAGATTACCAGGAGAAAAAAACAATAGAAAATTCAATAATATGTATACTTCCTATATTCATGGGAGAGACTCAGAAAAGCTGAGTATCTCTCTGAAATGGCAGAAGCTAAAAACAAAAGATATCAGGGAGTAGAGTCCGGTATGGGAAAAGCACAGTAAACAGAGGTAAGGTTGTTATGAAGATTTAAGTCCTTGCCTTTTCCATTGACAAGAGCTTCTCTATAGAGTTTAGGTTATCCCCCTCTTCCTGGTACAATGAGGAGGTACCCTTAACAAACAGAGACTTCTCTCATAAATGTAAAGTTCTCTTACAAATGGATAACTTTACCTCCATTTTCAGAGCTTCTCCTATGTTTGTTTCTTAAAAATAATTAGCCTAAAATGATCCATATGACAAGGAGACATATTTTGGGATGCTTCCCAACAAAAACTAGAATTTTATTTTCTCTCTAGAAAATCACAAAATTTTCTTGGATTGTTGGCCTTCTCTTAAGTGGTTGTAAAAGATTTCCTTTACCATTGAATAATGGACCTAGAAAGTAAAGATAATTATTATAAAAAGAATTTCCTGTGCTTTGTATTGACTTTACAATGTCCTTGATTATGTAAAATAACTACATTTTCTTCCTTTTAAAATAGCTAAGGATATTTTTTACAGTTATGTTACCTCCTATATTTGCTCTTGAAATCATTTATTTTCACTTCAGTTAAATATGCAGCCAAGCATTGTTTCTTAATGACTTGTGATCCAATCTAACTAGGTGTTCAAACCTCTTGACAACATATATGTGCCTTCTTAAGATCTAATGCTAAATATCTTTTACATCTAAAACTGCATGTAAAATTTTCCAGAAATCTCTTGGAAAGTCATAGAGATTTTTCACCACATAAAAGGAGATGCAAAAATAATTAGGTATTTTGGATACGTTAAATTTCATGGTAAGCAATGACAAATAAGAAAAGATACTTAACCTTCCCTAGGTTATGTCTGTATGGCTAAATGTTAATACTGACAAGAAGAAAATTCTGAGATGTCCTAAATTAGGCTACAACTGGCCAGAGGGTGGAAGGAAGATACAAGAAGGGGTTAATCAATTAACAACTACAGGGAAAAACCAACAAGGCTGCTTATATTCCTGAGTGTATGTTGGAACTTTGAATTAACTTCCAGGTGGGTATTTCTGTGACTATCTAAAAGAGAATTGCCAGGCACCACTGACCTCCAGGAGCCTCAACTTTTTATTTACAGATGAATTTTCCAGACTACTGCCCACAATCAATCCAAAGAAGCAAACATTACTTCCTTACAAACTCTGCAGAACTAGTGCCATTTTGTCTTATCCTGCCCACCATTATTTGTAGTCAATGTAAATTCTTTCAAAACAACATACATTTTTTTTCCCCACACTTGATGTATAAAAAACTCCCTGTCAACTCCAGGACTGCAGACATGCTGCCTTTTCCACTGAGGGCTCCTGCTGGTGGTTTAGACATCATACCCCAGGACAAGTTACCAGTGGATGAGCCATACCCATGGCCTGCCTGTTCAGCGAGCCAAGGCATCAACACTTGGAAGACTATGTATGCCAAGGTGCAGGGAGGAAAGGGTGCCCCTTTGTGTATGGGGCCAGGAGCCCAGAGGCTTGGCTGATTGCAGAATCTCAAGAGTGTGACTGCTTGGCCCAAAACAGTAGGAGCTCTGGCAGACCCTGAGAGTGGCATGGTACTGCCTCCCCCAGTGGGAGCAGTGTTTGGGCCCAGCTGCAGTGGAGCATTTTCCTGAGATGGCTGAGCCACTGCAGCTGCCACATCATGGCCCAAAATCTTGAGCGCACACAGCGGAGGTCAGGGGAGTCTCCCCCAGGCTGGAATGGCGGTATGGGGAGGTTCTTACACTGAGAGGGTTCAGAAAGCTGGAAAGATGAATGGACAGGGCCCAAGCACATGGAAAGCTACAAAGATAATTAGACAAAGGGGAAAGCCCTTGCCCCATACTCTTCTCATACCAGATTGGGGGCAGTAGCAGAGGAAGGCAGGCACATGCACCATAAAAGTCAAAATGGTAACAGGGGGAGGTGCTGAACCAAAGAGGGCTGTCAATCTAAGGTTATGGTCCCCAATCCCTGGGCCACAGATCAATACCAGTCCACAGAATATTAGAAACTGGGCCACATAGCAGGAGGTGAGCAGCAGGCAAGCAGAGCTTCACTGCCATTAGTGCTGAGCTCTACCTCCTGTCTACCTACCAAGCTCTGCCTCTTGTCTCCCCCCACACCCCACCTGTGGAGAAATGGTCTTCCACAAAACTGGTCCCTGGTGCCAAAAAGGTTGGGGACTGCTGATCTAAGGGAAAGAAGAAATTGGTGGAAGGTAAACCCTCTCACAGCATGTGAAAGTTTAGGGAGCTAATTGGTCTTTCTGAATAAGCACATGTCCAGTCCCACACCCAAAATGGATTTTAGCCTCAAGGGAACAAAGAAATGCTCTCACTCTTGCTCATCACTGCTCTTGCTCATCTCTCTCTGCTCAGGACTTGTACTTCAGTGCTTCACTGACCTATCTCTCCATGGACCACATGGCCCATGGTCTCGGAGAGGACTCTCTTTCTCTTGCTGACCTGGTGAAGCATTTGCCAGTGTGTTCATGTGCTCTTCTGTTCATGAGCACATGACCTTGAGGCCCTAGGAGCCGCATAGCCATGGCTGTGCTGGCTCCACACATGGCCTCCAGGAGGGAGTCTGATGCTGGACAGCAGCTTGGAACAAGCTACCTGGATGAATGCTTGGCAGCTAATGAAGCAGTGACTCTGGGCGTGGCCTTTTCTTCTGGTCTTGTTGAGAACCGCTGGGTTTTGTCTGGGTTTTGCTCAGGAGATGAGCTTTGAGAAAGCAAGTCTACCGTTTGTCAAGTTAATGCAGCATCTGAATGAGAACTCTTCCTTTTGCATCAGCACCTGCCTCATGAGTTTGGCTTTTGTGGTGACAAGCAGCTGAACCCCTGTTTTTTTTCAGTAACAATATGGCCCAATAAACCCTTCCTTCTCAAAAGGCTTAGTCATGGGAGTTAAATTTATTGTTTAACAATATAAGTATTTAAAAAATTATATGAAATTCCTATAAATTTCCCAATGCCTTTGATCTCCATATGTCCTGTCTCTGCTGTGCCTGATATCAAACAACACTATATAGTCATGCACTGCTTAACAACAAGGATACATTTTGAGAAATGCATCATTAGGTGATTTTTGTGATGTAGACATGATAGGGTGCCCTTACACAAACCTAGATGGTATAGCCTACTACCCACCTAAATTAAAAGATATAGCTTATTTCTCCTAGGCTACAAGCCTATGTAGCACGTTACTATACAGAACAACATGACATTAAGTCAAGAACAATAGAAAATGATTCAATCAAGAGATCTGTGAGGCTGTTGCCATTGTAACACAGCAAGCATACTGTTCTACAGCAAATTCTTTTCATAAGTAAGGAATACACTTTAACATAACATAGTATTGTAAATGCATAAAACAGTAACACAGTCTTTTATTATCATTATAAACTATTATGTACTGTTCATAATTTTAGATACTACATTTTATATGGCTGGCAGCACAGGTTTGTTTACACCAGCATCACCACAAACATGTAATGCATTGCATCAAGACTTTACAATGGTAATGATGTCCTTAAGCGATAGGAATTTTCAGCTCCATTTTAATCTTATGCGACTGAAACAGGAAAAGCTGGTGTTCATACTGCCTGTTGTCTACCAGACCCAATAAGCAGAAACAGGAATTGAATCTTTATAGGCACTTTATTCAGATAGTTGGTGATCTGAGAAGACAGCAGATTTGTACTCTAACATACCATCTTAAATTCCTAAATGGACCTTTTTTATAACAAGAAGAAAAGCATAGGTAAGGGGTTTGAAATTCAGGGAAAAAGTTAATCAGATAAAAGCTGCAGCATTCTTTCATCTGCGTCCTGGGCAGCAGTCTTTATGTCCTGGGCAGTGGATGTCTTACCCTGGAGTACAATGGCTTGGATACCATCTTGATTGCTTGCAGTCCTTCTGAGGCACAGAGGTGGAACTGCTTATGGTCTCCTGGAGTCAAGGTGGGTCACACCTTCAGTTCTTGAAATAACAGCTTCTTACATACATTAATTTCTAAGCTTATTAGCCATTACCTGAAACTAAACTTTTTCCAACATTTGAGTCCCCCATCAGGACCACAGTCATATATGCAGTCAGTTGTTGACAGAAATGTTTTTATGTGTCAATGACTGTATGCTACAATCATAATTTCAAAGTTTTTTTAATGTTGTATGCCAAGAAAACAGCAAAATATCTTGGTCAGTTGCATTATTTTTATAATTAACTCTCATTATATCTTTAAACACAGCCATTTTAAGTAGTTCATAATCCACAGATAAATTTTTGTTTCACTTTCCTACTTTCATGAAAGCTCTTAACAATCAACTACAGACCAAAGTGCTTCACCTTCAACAAAAAGGGCTGACTCAGAGAGTCAAGGAAAAGACTATGTAGTCTTCTGTAGGAAAGGAAAAATAATTTTGCCTCTATCCCTCTATATTCTGGGCTCAGACTCCATATAATATAAGACAGATTAGCAGGAGCAAAACAAACAGAAGTTTAATAACATGTGTACTACTTATATACATGGGAGGTGCCCAAGAAAATGAACTCCCTGAAATGGCCCTAGTCACTAAGTTAAATACCATCTCAAGCTAAAGACAAAAGAAGATGTGAGGGGGAGCATGCCTTCTCTATCGATAAGAGTTTCTAGTGATTTAGTCATCCTTCCCTTCCTTATACAGAAGGAAATTTCCTTACATATAAATATTTCCCTGATAAATGTAAATCTCTCTTACAAAAGGGTAACTTTTACTCTGTTTTCAGAGCTTCTCCTATGTCTCCTATGTTTTACTAACAAAAAAATAATCAGCCTAAAATCCTTATGCCAAATAGAAATATGTTGGGCTGACAAATTCTGCTCTTCTTGACTTCTGATGGCATTGCTTAAATAACTTTCAGCAAACCATACTACTCAACTGAGTCCAGACTTCCAAACTGGAGGAGAAGTCTATGGGTTTACTAGATTGCTAACCAAAGATCAAGAAGGAAAATAATTAATTTCATAGAACTATATAAACTGTTGACATAAGACACATCCAAACCTATAAGAATTTTTATGGGTTTATTCGAGCCAAACTGACATTAATTGCTGGAAAGCAAAAATCTCAATGGATTGAGAAAATGCTCCAAAGAATGCCAGTTTTGTGACTTCTTTTATACATTACAATCAAAGGAGAAGGCCTAGAGGAGTTACATAAAATCCATTGGTGATAAATTAGGGAGGTGGGAGAAAGCAAAGCAGGTAAATCTCTAGGATTGATTAAAAGTAAAACAAATAGACACATATTTCTCTTACATTGGTGGGTATAGGCTAGTTAACAGTTAATAACCACTTTGGTCTCTGATATGGTGGAAGATTGTGCCTGGAGGGGTCTGGAAAGAGGAAACTACCCTGACATTCCTATGTTATCTTAGATGCAAAAAGACAGTAGATGGGTTCAGTTAAGGTAGAGATTGACTTTTGTCAAGGCCTATACCAGTTTAGGACATGACTACCTACCATGACTTGCTTTTAGTTAAGAAGTTTTTATTTCAGACCATCCTATGTGGTTACTTTAGTCTGAGTTTGTAAGGTCACTATGCTGGCCTCCCCTGAACTTACCAGGTTTAGAGTGTGTCTCCCTTTTTGTCCACAGAACTGATAAAGAATGATAATGTGTTTTGTTTGTAGTATTAATGCTTTATGTTATATTTTCTGGATATAAGAAGCCCCTTACTCTCTTTTAAAGCCTCCAATAACTCATAAAAATTTTAGTAAATTATGCTTTTATTAATAGAAATGAGACATTTATGTTTTTCTCTGCTTGAACCCCCTAGAATTCAGAAACTTTTGAGTATTATTTTCAGGGCAATATAATTATTGGCATATGTTCAACAAAAACCTGTCCCCTTTATAACAAAATGTAATTAGAAACATTGATTATATATCCAAGTTTTAAACTGAAATGTCATATTTGAAAATGATGTATATAGAATCAGACAGGACAAGATGGTTTTAAGGAACTGAGGTCGGCTTTATGAATCTAATGCTTACAAAGCACACTGGAAAAAAATCAGCCTGGTACCTAGCTTATAGGTTCCCAGTCATGTATATGAGTAAGGAAAGTCACTCCTGCCAGGCTCAGAAAATAAGATATGTTGGAAATTGTGGGTCCAGAGTCACCAGGAAATCAGGAAAAGACAGCAAACTTATAGCAATGCAATTCATTTATTGGGGAGAGTCTCCAGCAAGAGGGGGAATTAGCCAGATCAGGACCAATTCCCACCTGAAAGGGGCTCGGATACTGGTTTTTAAAGCAACAAACCGCACTAGGGGGAAGTGTATGTTGTATAACTTCTGTTGGTTACTTTCTATATTTTAGTGAGTTGTGGTTCCCTTATTGGCTAGGGAGTTTCACCACCTGATTCATCCCCTGCCCTGTAATTCATTCTGCTCCTGGAATGTGTTTTGTCCATTCTCAGTGTTCCCTAACCACTTGTCTTCTTTGTTCTTAGGGTTATTTTGTTCTTTTTTGTCCCTCCCTGTTTTTCTGTTCTGGGTTGTTAATTCTGTTACCTATCAGAAATCTCCGAACAAAATTCATCCAATTCTGTAATTACTGCAGATAAAGTCTGATGACAAATTCTTGTCTCAGCTTCTTAGCCTCAAGAAGATTTTAAAGGTCCAATCTGAAATTCTTTATAAAAACTTGCAACAAAGCTAACTTTAAAAGACCTATGTGATTAATGACTATTCTTGTTGTACAGTAGTCCCTCTCTATATCACAGTTCACTTATCACAGCCTCACTGTATTGAAGGATTTTAAAAAATATTATATTTAATTATTTATCGCAGATTTTTTGTTATATCGCGGGATTTTGTGGTACTGTATACGTATGTCGTTAAAGTTACATAGGTTTAAGAGTGTAGAATATGTTTAAGAACATAAGTAGTGTTTATAAGAGTGTGGAAGAGATTAATAAGGGAGTGGAAAAGGTTATAAACTGGGAACAGTTTATAAGTGTGTGGGAAGAGTTTTTAAAGCCTTAAAATATATATAAATACTAAAATAAATGTAAGTTCCTACTTCATGGATTTTCACCTATCACTGGGGAGGTCTAGAATGTAATACCTGTGATAAGTGAGAGAATACTGTACCTATGTAAATAATCAGGCCAAATCTAATGAGACTAAATTTACTTTGTTATTGAAAATAATCTTACTTTGATTGTGATTGATCAAAAGTGAGGTAGATGTAAAGAGAAATTTTATGATTCAAGAGAATGCTCTAGCAAAGCCTTATGGGTTATCAGAGTCTGGTCCTCTTCACTGTCTTTGAGCTAGTTTCACCTCTTTGTAAACTTCTTGGTGGTGTTAACTATCTCTAAATCACGCTAAGTCCTGTCATCTTGCACAAATTGTCAGACGTTACCAAATTCAAAATTTTTGCAATGTCTTTCAATATCTGATTACAACCTTATAAATAAACATTTCCAATTTTTCTCTGGTGACATGAAGTCACGGAACTAAAACCTGACTGCCCAGATCCTCACTGGTATCCTAGCCTGTCTTATAGCTGACATTTCCCCCAGGATATGAAGAAACCCTGTAAGCTCAGGATAGATGATTTAGTATAAACTTCAAAGGACTCATCAGTACTGCAGATGACATATGAACAACCTTCATGCCTGCAGCTGCAGCTGTGTAGGCCACTCAGGAGGTTCATTGGAACTCCCACATCTTCCATGCTCTACTCTTGAAAAATAATCATGACTATGGAAAATTTTATCAAAATCTCTCTAATATCTATGCCATAATCAAAAACATTCTGACTGAAAATTGGGAAATCTTCCAGATTGCCACTGCAATCCTCATTGTACTATCTAAAGATGCTTTGAGTTCAATATCTAGAACTATCCTGGACTGGCTGCCCTCTGGACTCAGAAACTGGGTTTGCTGTCAGTTCCAACCATTAATCTTTGTCCTTTTTTTTTGTTTCCATAGAAACCTCACTTATTAAATGCTGGTTGCTCACACAATCTAGAAAATATCCTCTACTAGCAAGTCTCAAGGGATGGTTCTGTTACCAAGGAGAGCCAAGCCAGGGGGCTCCCTGTTTCTCCTTGGTTCTTGTCTTGCTTGCAAGAGATTAATTCAGTTGAGAGACAATATATATAGTGGAAATGAGCTAGGAAATGAGATAAGTTTATTTATGAAATATGATGGAAATAAGGTAGTAAATTTGATAGTTTATTTCATACACTTGAGCCAAGGCTACAAGTGGGCACTCAGCTAATCTGAGTGCACTAACTATTGAGGTTCAAGCATTATATAATTTAGTCAGTTTCTAGGTTCCCCTTCCTTCTCCCTTCTTCTAAACCTTGGGAATAATGTACAACTACAAAGGCTTCTTTCTCAACTAATAAAGACTTTTTCTTCTTAGTTAATGAAATTGCTACAGAAGCTCCCTTTCCCAGTACACAGTTTCAAGGACTCCCCTAATCCTCAGTGCTATCTTTTTGTTTGTGATGTTCAGAACACCCAGGAATTTTATCAGACTGGGCTCAGGACTGCTGAATCAATGGGTGAGACATGTCTCCCTCCTCCTCCCTGCCTTAGTTTACTTCCTATTCTACCTAACTGTTCAACCAGTCCTTCCCTCACAGAAATCTGCAGACTATATGGACTAGTTTTCTTAAGTTCATTGGAATGCCTGTTTCCCTAGAACTGAAAGGAGGACTGACCAAGACCACTGCCTTAAAGTTTCCCTCCACCTGACTAAATCTGAGTCAGGCTTCTTCCTGGTTCTAGGCACCTGACTCCCTTTCTTAGAGCATTTACTTCAACAAACCTATAATTTTTCTTTTCTTTTGAGATATAATATTTTTAAAGGCTCGTCTTTCTCAAAAACCTGGGAACTATTGTTTTGATATGTCATCATGAAGGAAGATACCACCCTTATCTTCCAGTTTCTGTGCGAAGGTATGAGAGTAAATTTGGCAGACACCTTACTCCAAGTTGTGAAATTATCTTCTATCATGAAGATACACAATATTCTTCCTTTGAATAAAGGCAGTTACTAAGCACAGATAACCTACAATCTCCAGACCCAGCTCTTTGTTATCGTGAAGTAGAGATCAGACATAATTGTGGTCTCCCACAACTGTAGTAATAGCCTCAAATAAAGTTTTCCTTGTATGTTTAACATTGTCCTATCCAATCTTTGTTTTAACAGTGGCTACAATGATCTACCAAGAAGAACCCAATAGTTAAAACATACCCAATGGATTAAGCCAATTCATAGCAATCTAAACAACCTTGGACAAGTTACCCTCTTTGAGCCACAGCCGACTCTTCACTCTTTCAATCATAAATATTATCTTGGGACTTCTGTAAAGATTAAAATCACGAGTGTTTGTAAAACCTAAGACACTGCCCAAAGACTCTGACAATCTAAAAAATGGCTAATGCTTCTTCTTCCTAACTCATATTTTTAGCTCATCACTTAACACACTGCAAGGTGATTTACTTGCTTTATATGTTATATGTCATAGATATCAGATACTTATCTACAGGTAGTCTTTTTTTTTTTTCATTTTCTTTTTATGAATGAATTTCAGACATAAAGTCCCTGAAGAGATCATGCCTCCCACTGTTCAAGGGAGCCTCACTCACAGGCATCATTTGGCTGTCAGTAGGCAAAGCAGCTGAAAAGACCGGAAATGTGGAGAGTGAGCAAAAGTAGCAGAAGAGCTAAAACTGAAGCAGGGATTTACAGTTCCACAGTCCTACCAGTGCCTTTCCCCAGATTAGAATCTCGCAAAGGCCCAGTTCCACTTCAGGCAGCTAACTGAGGCTGTCATCTCTACCCAGAGAAGCATCTAGAGACATTCTCCCTGAAAGCTGCTTTCTCTGACCTCATTCTCTTTTCAGCCATGCAGTGTTTTAGATTAATAACCTACAACCCTGTTTTATACAACATTTTCAATAAATGCAATATTTGAGGGAAAGTATAATATTCCAAAATTAATGTTCTCCATTTATTAATACTTGTTCTCTTGTATTGGGAAATGTGAACAGTAAGTGCCCTTATCATCAGTTTCATTTATCTCTTAAGTATCTAGGGGCCAGTACTTCAATCAATACATGCACTCTTTCAGAATTAAATTGCCCTCTGTTAGGAAGCCAGAAAAAATATCTTCAGATGATGAAATACTTTTGTGTTTATCTCAGTTCCCTTTGTTCAATTGTTTTGAAACACATACAAATTTTGCTTAATTTAAATATACCTATGAATGTTTGTAATCCTCCTCAGGATGCATGACATAAAAGGGGACGGAGAGAGCATTTAAAAATAAATAGTATTGTGTTTCTGAAAGCGTTTTTTTTCTTTAATTTTTCTATTGTTTTTCTATCAAAAGCATTTCTTTTTAATTTTTGGTAAATTTAATTATATTAAATATGGAAGAGGCACAGACTGTTTAAATAACACCTGTGATGATTAATTGGATTAAAAAATACTTTATCTTCTCAAAACTCAGATCATTGTTTACCTGGAGAAAGAGGGGTATTCCCAGTGGAGGATGAGCCATGAAGCTAATCATGGTCACTCACCCCAGCAAGTATGGTATTCAATTTCTCCAACCCACAGAGAACCAGAAACAGAACACAGCTCTTATTCATTGGAGCCTATTGTGTTGTTTGGGTACAGAAAAGAAAGAGTGAATTATTTTAATAAAGTACCAATTTTGCATTGTCATAGGCCAACCAGCTGTTCCAGTTTGCCTAAATTGTCCCAGTTCTAACTTTCAAAATTCCACAGCCTGGAAATTCCTCAGTCCCAGGCAAAACTGGGTTGGTCAACCTAGCATTGCACCTTCTCCTTTGTCCTTTCTCATTTTTTATCAAATAGTTTACACAATTATTTTGCTATATTATAAGCAACATTTTAAGGCGAACCCTATATGGGCTTGTTAACTATGGGCACAGAACTTAGTAATGTTAGCAGTGTTCTCTTAGGCAGCAGCAACCATACCAGTGTGTCTTTAAAGTATATTTTGTTGATTATGCTGTTACAGTTGTCCCACTTTCTTCTCCCTTTGCTACCCTCCACCCAATATCCCTCTTCCCTCTAGCAACCCCACCCTTCCCCCTTAGTTCATGTCCATGGGTTGTACATGTAAGTTCTTTGGCTTCTCCATTTCCTGTATAATTTATATCAGCTTTTTAAAAGAGAACTTTATATAAAGAATTGTTAACTAGTGAGAAATTGAAAATACAAACAGACAATAGCCTACAGACCCACAAACTCTGCAGCAGCAATCAGCCAGGTATGGTCGGGATTTGGTCAATGACAACCAGCTTCCTCCTTTTTTATTTGCCTCTGCTTCCAACTCTGGACAAATCAGAGAAGGCCAATGTGCCCTCAAAACCAATCACATAATATCCCCCACTTCTAGTTAACCCGCTTGGAGATTCTTCATTCCAGCAACCTCCAATCAAGACATACCTGAATCCCTCCTTTTTTTTCCCCTACTATAAAGTTTTCTCACTCACATACTCACATTCCAGTCTGCCTTGAAGACTCTGACATATGCAGGTGATGGTATATGACTGAGTAAATAGCCTTCATTTGTTCTCATCTGAATGGTGTTTGTTTATTTTCATACCAGGTATTGGTTATCTGAAAAGGCACAAAAGGAGCACATAAGTTATCACAGAGAATGTAACTGCAGGAAAGAGCTACCTACTGGTCATAAAGTTGGGTAAACAAGAGAAGAGGTTAAAATTATTAAAACCTAGAAACTTGGAGAGGGCCTTTCGCATTTACCTGTGCCGTGAACCTAATGTTCCACACCATAGGTTCAAACAAAGGCACACACACATACTAACATTATAAAATATTCACACTATAATAATAATGGAATTAATGTTTCTTACTGTGAGCCTACTCTGTATTAGGTTATGTAGCATCCAGAGCATATAGTAGCAGTTCAAAGTATGATAAAAAATAAAAATAAAAATAAAAAACAAAGAAAAAAACCCCTAGGATCCTCAAGATCCTTTCAGGAACTATGCAAAGTCAAAATGAATTCCATAATGCTAAGAAATTAAGCCTTTCTTCATTGTGTTGGCATTTGTATTGATTATATAAGATTAATCATCAAAAATATAGATGACACTTTAGCACGAATCAGGGCAGTGGGACAAAAATAAAAATGTACCAGTAATAATTTTATTCTTCACAGCCATGTACTTGTAAAATAAGTGAATAAACAGATAAATAAATGCCAATCTCACTAAGATTGTTTTTTTAGGTATATTTTATTGGTTATGTTGTTATAGTAGTCCCAATTCTTTTTTCTTTGCTCCCCTCTGCTTAGTACCACCCTCCCCTCTAGCAATTTCACCTTCCTTAGTTCATGTCCATGGGTTGTGCATATAACTTCTTTGGCTTCACCCTTTCCTATGTTATTCTTAACTTCCCCTTGTCTATTTTGTACCAACCAATTATGCTTCTTAATCCCTGCACCATTTCCCCCCATCATCCCTCCCAACTGATAACCCTGCAAATGATCCCCACACCTATGATTCTGTTCCAGTTCTGGTTGTTTGCTTAGTTTTGTTTTTTTTTTTAGATTCAGTTGTTGATAGTTGTGAGTTTGTTGTCATTTTGATGTTTGTAGTCTTGATCTTCTTGTTAAATAAGTCCTTTTAACATTTCATATAATAATGGCTTGGTGATAATTAATTCCTTTAGCTTTAGCTTGTCTTGGAAGCCCTTTAACTGCCCTTCCATTCTATATGATAGCTTTGATGGATGGAGTAGTCTTGGTTGTAGGTCCTTGCTTTTCATACCTTTAAATACTTCTTGCTAGTCCCTTCATGCCTGCTAAGTTTCTTTTGAAAAATCAGCTGACAGTCTAAATAGGCACTGTTTGTAAGTAACTCTCTGCTTTTCTCTTGTTGCTTTTAAGATTCTTCCTTTATCTTCCAACTTTGGCATTTAAATTATGATGTGTCTTGGTGTAGTCCTCTTTGGGTCTAGCTTGTTTGGGACTCTCTGTGCTTCCTGGACTTGTATGTATGTCTATTTCCTTCACCAAATTTGGGAAGTTTTCCTTCATTATTTTATCACATAAGCTTTAAATTTCTTGCTCTTCCTCTTCTCATTCTGACACTCCTATGATTTGGATATTGGCATTTTTAAAGTTGTCTGAGAGTTTCCTAAGCCTCTCCTCCTTTTTTTCAATTCTTATTTCCTCATTCTGTAGTGGCTGACTGTTTTTTATCTCCTTATGTTCCAAATCATTGATTTTAACCTTGGTTTCCTTCCCTTCACCATTGGTTTTGTGTGGATTTCCCTTTGTTTCACTTAGCATAGCCTTCAGTTCTTCCCTTATGCACCTGCCATACTTAAGCAGGTCTGTCAAGCCTGTGACCATCTTTATCACCAATATTTTGAACTCTACATCTGTTAGGTTGGTTATCTCCTCATTGCTTAGTTCTCCCACTGGAAACTTGATCTGTTCCCTGTTTTGGGCCATACTTCTTTGTCTCCTCATCTTGACAGGCTCCTGTGTTTGTTTGCCTCTGTGTGTTAGGTATAGCGGTTGCACCTGTTACATTGTAAGGAGTGGAACCTTAGGTATTCATCAGTACAGGGCGACCAATATCACCATGTTGTGGTGCTGTGGGGGGCATCTGAGAGAGAACAATGCTGCTTGCTCAGCACTTTCTCTTTTTCCAGGAACTTCTCCCACTTCCATATGAGACTGGCACCCTGCTAGTTGTTGCCCTGGCCGTCATTCCCAGGGTGTGGGGGTCTGTGGATGTTCTAGGACCATAGGGCCCTTTAAACAAGCGGACTCTGCTGAGAGACTGGCAGTTTCTTCCTCCGCCCTAACCCCCACTGGTTTGCACAGAAAAAACAATGAGGCTTTATTCTCCCTGGCACTGGAACTGTGAGCTGTGAGGTTTGGTCTTCTTCTAAGACTGTTCCCCAGGTGTCCCTCCCCACTTTTAAAAATGTGTGACTGCACTTTCTACTGGCCTGCCACTGTTGCCGCTGCTGCCACACTGTGTCCTCTCTGCCCAGGCTCTGCTCCTCCTACCTGTCTGGATGGGTATTTCTTCTTTATATATTTGTTTGTTGGACTTCCATGCAGTTCATTTTTCTGGAACTTCTGGTTGTCTCTAGTTTCGAGGTAGTTGTATTCCTTCTTAGTTGTAGAGGGAGATGCAACATGTCTGTCTAAGCCTCCATCTTGGCTGGAAGTCCTAAGATTGTTTTTAATAAAGCAGTAAAAATAATTAATTTTATTAAATTCTACCCCTTGAGTTCTCTTTTTAATTTTCTATATGATTAAATGAAAAGTACACATAAAGCTTCATACTGAGGTATAAAGGTTGTCTGCAGGAAAAGCACTGTGTGATTATTTGAATTGCAAGTTGCACTTTCCACTTTTTTCATGGCACGCCATTTTTACTTAAAAGAACAGCTGACAGCAAAGCAAATGATGGGTTTCAGACTTGGGTATTTGGAAGATATTTTCCTGAAAATGAGCAAAGTCAACTTGTCACTTCAAGAAAAACAACTAATAATATCTGTAGCCACTGATAAAATTTGAACTTCCAAGTGAAAATTAGAATTTAAAAGACTTGTATTTACTATATGAACTTGATAGCTTTCCAATATTTAAAGACTTTTCTAATCCAATAGATGAGTTAACAAATGGAATTTGTTTTGCTGTCCTACAATAAAATGTATCAATATTTGGAAGACCTACATAACTCAGTAAACCAATGTATTCCAATTAACCCATGCACAATGTATAAAATCATACATGGGTGAAAGATTCGTTCAAAATGTAAGCCAACAAATGAATTTTATTATTACAGAGTACAAAATGTTCATTGATATGGTTTAAGAGTCTATATTGCAAATAACGTTTTATAAGCTACTACTTGTTGGGTTAAGGTGGACTATCAAAGGAGAATATTCAGCCATCTGAAAAATATTTCCTTTTCCAACTATATATGTGTGTCAGACCACACCTTCTTCATGTACTTCAACCAAAACCATACATTGCAACAGATCAAATGCGAAGGTATATGTGAGAATTTAGCTGTTGTAAAGATATTAAAGAAACTGACAAAATATAAAACAATACTACTCTCTAAAGTTATTTTGAAAAATATGGTTATTGCCCCCGCCCCAACAGGTGCAAAATCAACTGGCCAGGCACGCTGGCTGCCGCGCACAGGCATCCCTGGACTTCCCCAATAGGCGCCAAACCAATGAGCTAACAGCTTGCCCAGGTGCTACGCAGGCACACCCCAGCGGGCCCAAGGACAGCGGGCCGACCGCATTTCACAGACGCCCACCTCCGCCTCGCACAGGTGCCTGTGGCCCCGTCCCAACAGGCGAAAAACAAACTCCCCAGGCACGGCTCAGCGGGCGTGAGGCTAGCGCTTGGGCCACTGCACGCAAGCGCCCCTGGCCCACTCCAATAGGTGCCAAACCAATGCGCCGGCTGCTGCACCCAGGTGCCACCCTGGCACGCCCCAGCTGGTGCAAGACCAGAGGGCCGGCTGCTACACATAAGCGCCCACTGCCACCGCACACAGGTGCCCATGGCCCTGCCCAAATGGACACAAAACCAACTCGCCATTCGGACCCGCCCCAACAGGTGTCAAACCAATGCATCAGCCACCCCAATAGGTCCACAAAAAACCCGCTCACCGGCGACTAGAGGCCTCCCCCTCCGCCAGAACAGAAGAGCAACCAGTCGGCCATGGACCCACCCACCCCGGTGTGCAACAGGTCAACTCGCCCCTGGCCTTCATGAGAGAATGCACTCGCCTCCGGATGAGGCCAAATGACAGTGAAATGAACTAGAGGCACTATGTAATAAGTTTTGGGTCCTGGCTCTTGAGAAAGAGCTGGGAGAGTGGCGGACTAGTACAGAGGCATCCCAAGTGCTACGGGAGAAATCACTTGAGCAGCCTGTTCCCCACCGAGTGGCGTCAACTGGAGAGAGCAGCTCAATAACTGTATACCAAGTGGCATCAACTGGAGATAGCAGCTCAATAACTGTATATAAGAAGGTCACACCATAAGGGCAGAAAATAAAAGCAGATCAATCTAAGAAGTAGAAACAAGAACAGTGCCCAAAATGGGGAGGCAGAATAACACCCCACCAAACAGAAACAACACTCCCACTAAAAGAAAGGAGAAATTCTCAGAAGGAAGGATAAATGGCATAGAAGCAAGCAAGCCATCAGACATGAAATTCAAAACAATAGTAATGAGGAAGCTCTATGAACTCGACAAACTCAAAGAAAACTATAAAGAACTCCAGGGGAACTATAAAGAACTCCAGGGAAGTTACAAGGAAGTTACTGAGAACTACACCAACATAAAAGAAGGACATAGAAACTATTAACAAGAACCAGGAAGCAATGAAGAATACAACTTATGAACTGAAGAATGCAGCAGAATCAATCAAAAGCAGGCTAAATGAAGCAGAGCATTGAATCATTGAGTTAGAGGAAAACGAAGAAAAAATTTCACAAACAATACAACAAAACAAAAAAAGACTAAAAAAAAGTGAAGCGAGTTCAAGAGAACTGCAGGACAACATGAGATGAAACAACATTAGAATCATAGGGATACAAGAAGAAGAAGAGGAGCAAAATGTAGAAAACCTGATTGCAAAAGTAATGACAGAAAATTTTCCTAACTTGATGAGAGAACAACTCATGCAAGTCCAGGAAGCACAGAGGGTCCCAATGAAGATTAACCCAAAAAGGCCCACCCCAAGGCACATCATAATTAAAATGGTAACATTCAAAGACAAAGAGAGAATCCTAAAAGCAGCAAAAGGAAAACAGCAAATAACATACAAGGGAGCTCCGATAAGGCTATCAATTGATTTCTCAACAGAAACACTAAAGTCAGAAGGGAATGGCAAAAATATATCAAGCAATGAAAAACAAAGGCCAACAACCAAGAATACTGTACCCAGCAAGGCTCTCTTTCAAAATGGAAGGTGAAATAAGGAGTTTCTCAGACAAAGGAAGACTAAAAGAATACATCTCCACCAAACCAGCATTGCAAGAGATGCTAAAGTGGATGCTATAAGAAAAAGAAGAAGAAGAGAGAGGGAGAGGAACACAGGAACAAAGGAAAATGAATAAATGCCTGTCAATAATAACCTTAAATGTAAATAGATTAAATGTTCCAATCAAAAGACATAGGGTAGTGGAATAGATATGAAAACATGACCCACATATATGCTATCTACAAGAAACATACCTCAAAACAAAAGATTTACACAAACCTAAAACAAAGGGATGGAAAAAAGTATTCCAAGCAAATAGACATGAAAAAAAGCTGGGGTAGCAATACTTATATCAGACAAAACAGATTTCACAGCAAAGGCCATAAAAAGAGACAAAGAAAGACATTTCATAATACTGAAGGGAACAATCCATCAAGAAGATATAACCCTGGTAAACATATATGCACCCAACATATGTGCACCAAAATATATAAGGAAAATATTGGAAGACTGCAAAAAACATATCAATAGCAACACACTCATCATAGGGGACTTTAAAACCCCATTGTCAATAATGGACAGATCTTTGAAGCAAGAAACACCAAAGATATTGAGGTATAGAACAACACTCTAGACAAAATGTACTTAATTGATATATATAGAACTTTTCACCCCAAAGGAGCAAAATATACATTATTTTTTAATGCACATGGGGCATTTTTAAAGATAGACCACATGGTAAGACACAAAACAACCCTCAACAATTTCAAGAAAATTGAAATTATATCAGGCATCTTCTCAGATCACAATGCTTTGAAACGAGAAATCAACCTCAAGGAAAAAATTCAAAAACATTCAAACACATAGAGAATGAATAACATGCTATTAATTAATTAATGGGTTAACAGTGACATCAAGGAAGTATTCAAGAAGTTTCTGGAAACTAATGATAATGATTATACAACAACCCAAAACTTACAAGACACAGCAAAAGTAGTCCTGAGAGCAAAGTTCATAGCAATACAGGCCTACCTAAAAGGATAGAAGAATCCCAAATAAAAATCTAAGCCTACAGCTACAAGAATTAGAACAAAAACAAAAAAAACAAAAACAAAGCACATGGTAAGTAGAAGGAAGGAAATTATCAAGATCAGAGCAGAATTAAATGACATAGAGACTAAACAAAGAATTCAAAAGATCAACAAAAGTAGGAGCTGGTTCTTTGAAAAGATAAACAAAATTTACAAGCCTTTAGCCAGGCTCATCTAGAAAAAGAGAGAGAACCCAAATAAACAAAACCAGAAAGTAAGGAGGAGATATCATGACCGATATCTCAGAAATACAAAGGACAGTAAGAAATTACTACAAACAACTATATGGCAAGAAACTTGACAACCTAGATGAAATGGACAAATTTCTAGAAACATATAATCTTCCAAAACTGAGCCAAGAAGAGGCAGAAAACCTGAACAGACTGATAACAAAGTGTGAAATTGAAAGAGTAATTAAAAAACTCCTGGCACACAAAAGCCCTGGACTAGATGGCTTCACAGGTGAATTTTACAAAACATTTAGGGAAGCACGAACACCTCCCCTTCTCAGACTATTCCAAAAAATCTAAGAAGAGGGAAGACTCCCAAACTCTTTCTATAAAGCCAGTATTACCCTAATTCCAAAACCAGATCAAGACACAACAAAAAAAGAAAACTACAGGCCAATATCGCTGATGAACATAGATGCTAAAATCCTCAATAAAATATTGGCAAACAGGATCCAGCAACACATTAAAGAGATCATACACCACAATCAAGTGGGATTCATCCCAGGGATGCAGGGATGGTTTAATATTTGCAAATCAGTAAATATAATATACCACCTAAGCAAAATAAAAGAGAAAAAACACATGATCCTATCAATAGATGCAGAAAAAGCTTTTGATAAAGTACAGCACCCATTTATGATGAAAACACTCAGCAAAATGAAAATAGAGGGAGCATACCTTAACATTATTAAGGCTATATATGAGAAACCTGAAGCCACATCATACTCAATGGACAAAAACTGAAAGCATTCCCCCTGAGATCAGGAACAAGACAAGGATATCTGCTCTCTCCACTCCTATTCAACATAGTATTGGGAGTACTACCCACAGCAATCAGACAAAAAAAAAAAAAAAAAGAAATAAGAGGCATCCAAATTGGAATAGAAGAAGTAAAACTGTCACTATTTGCAGATGACATTATAATATACATAGAAAAGCCTATAGACTCCATGAAAAAACTACTAAACCTAATAAGTGAATTTGGCAAAATAGCAGGGCACAATGTTAATATTCAGAAATCAAAGGCATTTCTATACACAAACAATAAAATATCAGAGATAGAAACTAGAAAGAAGTCCCATTTACTATAGCAACAAGAAAAATAAAGTACCTAGGAATAAATTTAACCAAGGAGGTAAAAGACCTGTACTCAGAAAACTACATAACCCTGAAGAAAGAAATTAAGGAAGATACAAATAAATGGAAGCATATACCATGTTCATGGATGGAAAGAATCAACATCATTAAAATGTCCATACTACCCAACGCAATTTATAGATTCAAAGCAATTCCTATTAAAATACCAATGACATATTTCACAGACCTATAACAAATACTTCAAAAATTTATATGGAACCAAAAAAGACCGCAAATAGCCACAGCAATCTTGAGACAGAAGAACGCAGCAGGAGGAATCACAATACCTGATATCAAACTATACTACAAGGCCACTGTAATCAAAACAGCCTGGTACTGGCATAAGAACAGACATATAGATCAATGGAACAGAATAGAGAGCCCATAAATAAACCCAGGTCTCTAAGATCAACTAATATTTGACAAAAAAGAAAGAAACACAAAATAGAATGAAAAGAGCCTCTTCAAGAAATGGTGTTGGGAGAACTGGACAGGGACATGCAAAAAAATGAAACTAGACCACCAACTTATGCCATACACCAGAATAAACTCAAGATGGATCAAAGATTTAAATGTAAGCTGTGACACCATAAAAATCCTTGAGGAAAACATAGGCAGGAAAATGTCAGTTATCCCACATAACAATATTTTCACTGATACATCTCCTAAGGCAAGGGAAATAAAGAAAAAAAAAAAAAATGGGACTACATCAAACTAAAGAGCTTCTGCTCAACACAAGAGAAGATCAGCAAGATGAAAAGGGAACCAACCATGTGGGAAAGCATATTTGCAAATGATACATCAGTTAAGGAATTGATCCTAAAAATATATAAAGAACTTACATATCTCAACACAAAGAAGACAGACAGTCCAATTAAAAAATGGGTAAATAACCTGAACAAACACTTCTCCAAGGAGGATACACAGAGGGTCCATAGACACATCAAAAAATGCTGAACATCACTAGCCATCAGAGAGATGCAAATAAAAACCACAATGAGATACCACTTTACACCAGTCAGAATGGCCATCATCAACAAATCAACAAGCAACAAGTGCTGGCGAGGTTGTGGAGAAATGGGAACCATAGTGCACTGTTGGTGGGAATGCAGACCAGTGCAGCTACTATGGAAAACATTATGGAATTTCCTCAAAAACAAAAAATGGAACTGCCTTTTGAACCAGTGCTTCCACTGCTAGGATTATACCCGAGGAATCCCGAAACCCCAATTCAAAAGAACTTATGCACCCCTATGTTCATAGCAGCCCTGTTTATAATATCCAAGTGCTGGAAACAACCTAAGTCCCCATCTATAGATGAGTAGATTAAAATTTTTTGATACATTTACACAATGGAATACTATACAACAGAAAGAAAGAAGGAACTCCTGCCATTTGCGACAACATGGATGGAACTAGAGAGAATTATGCTTAGTGAAATAAGCCAGGCAATGAAAGAAAAATACCATATGATATCACCCAATACAGGAGACTAATGAACAACACAAACAAATGAACAAAACTGAATAAGGAACAGAGTAACAGTTATTGGGGATGGGGGAGAGGGAAGTGAGCAGGTAGAGGAAGGGTTTAGCAAAGGAACTAATATAAGTAACACATCAACATGGACAACTGGGTCGGGATGGAATGTGGGAGAAGGGTTGTGCTAGGTGGGGGGTAGCAATGAGGGAAAAAGGGGAACAATTGTAATAGAAAACAATAAAAATAAATTTTTAAAAAGAAAAGAAAAATATAGTTATTTTAATTAAAATATTTTATTTATGTTAACATGCAATGAATTTATTATTCCTTATTTGAATAAATTAATACATGAATGTTATAAAATATTTCTGTTTTAATTTTTAGTACAATAAATATATATATATATATATAACTCATATAAATAAAAAGCTTTTTGAACTCCATTTTCAGTCAAAAATATTTGAGAACTACTATCTTAGATGTATCATCTCATTTTATCTTCAATTGTTCTTTGACTATTTTCTTCTTTTTTTCTTTTTTCTTTTTTTTAGGTTGTTTCCAGCATTTGCCTATTGTAAATAGTGCCACTATGAACATAGGGGTACATAAGTTCTTTTGAATTGATGACTTGGGATTCTTAGGGCATATTCCCAACAGCAGAATCACTGGTCAAAAAGCAGTTCCATTTTTAGATTTTCAAGGAAATCCCGTACTGTTTTCCACAGTAGCTACACAAGTCTGCATTCCCACCAACAGTGCACTAGGGTTCCCTCTTCTTCATATCCTTGCCAGCATTTGTTTGTTGATTTATTAATAATAGCCAACTTACACCATACACCAGATTAAACTCAAAATAGATAAAAGTCTGAAATATAAATCATGACACTGTAAAAGTCCTAGAGGACAACATAGGCAGGAAAATTTCAGATATCCCACATAGCAATATTTTTGCTGATATATCTCCTAGGGCAAGGGAAATAAAGGGAAAACTGGGACTACATCAAACTAAAAAGCTTCTGCAAGGCTAAAGAAATCACCAAAATGAAAAGGAAACCAGCTGCATAGGAGAATATATTTGCCAATGATATCTTGAGCAAGGGTTTGACCTCCAAAATATATAAAGAACTCATATAACTCAACACCAGGAAGACAAATAATCCAATTAAAAATGGGCAAAGGATCTGAATAAACACTTCTTCAAGGAGGACATACAGAGGGCCCACAGACATATGAAAATATGCTCACCATCACTAGCCATCAGAGAGAAGCATATTAAAACCACTTTGAGATATCACCTCACACCTGTGAGAATGGCCATCATTATTATTGTATATTCAAATGAGCTGATAGAGATTCAGAGAAAATAAATAACTTGCTGAAAGTTACTCAACCAGTTATTAAGTGCCAGATTTTATATAATTAGTCATCATGTGTGTGTACAGCAGACTAAAATAGTATGAAACAGCCAGGTATAACAAAACAGAAAAAAAAGAACAAGATACCAAGCATCTGATAGTTGATCAAGAGATAGCTGATCAGGTAAAAACCTGAGGTTTATAGAGCACATGTTTTTGTTACCATCTCCACAGAAATTTTCCATGCCCTCAAATTCTACTGAAGAATATTGTTATCATTCAAAGGGACACCTAACATGCTAGCTTTTGTGAGAGATATAGTGCATTTGGCTGGGACATTCTTGGCTCTGGTTTCATATTTGGAGCTTCTAAACACCCTAGCAGATGGCTGAACAGACTTGTTATCAAATGACTTAGATTCTTGAAATAAGTACAACATTTTGCCTTCCCCAGTAAACACTTAGAAAGAAAAGGAAGGATGGTAGGGGCTTATATTCATTGAGTATCTGTGGTCTAAATGGTGTCATGCGTTACCTCTCATTTAATCCTCACAACAGTCCCTGAAAGTCAGAGTTTCCTCCTGTTCAAAATAGAATCAATAATAAGGCATAAAGAGGTGAATATCTGGTGAGTGGAAGATGAGCAAGTGTAAAGCAGGCCCTTCCCTCTGAAGTCTGGGTTCTGTAGGGAGACCAAATTCTGAGAATGAGAGCTAAAGGCACAAACCAGCAGCTCAGTTATCAGAACTAGAACATTCAAGACTTAATTACCCAGTGGCATGAGCACCTCCATTTTAATTCACAAAGATTTGGTTTAAGTGATATCCTAAAGTCTGCAGCCAGATGTTTCTAATTGTGGGAAGTGTAGAACTACAGAGACCCAGGCAAGACCTGACAATGAGAGTCATTATTTAAAGATAGTACCTTTAAATATTATTAGCATTCTACTATGCTCATATTCCTGCTTTCACTTGAGATAAATTTTTATTAAATTTACATAATTCATAATTCTAGATTTCTGTATTTCCTAACAGTAGCTATCTAAAGATTGTAAAAGGGAGATAAAATTCCACTATATTTGAATGTGTGTTTCTAAAGAGTCATGTGATATTTTTCCTAATTTTATGTTTACAAGTTATAACACTTATGCATTTATATAACATTGGTGCATTAAAGACAATTTGTGCTTCTTTCCATGGAAGTGTGATGTCAGGGATGGATGTTTTTCCTTGAATGGAAGCCTATCAGACAAATTTTTCTCTATTTCTAGGCAGGATAGATATTTATGTGATTTCAGAATAAACTTGAAGTCTCACTCAATAAAAATACCTTTTTCAGGTTGTTCTTTATGCCATCACCACCTACCACATGATCCTACAAGAAAGCTAGGTACTCCAGCAGGCTACTGCCAGCTTTTGTGACCTTGAACAATGTCAAGTGTTCATCCCCTTGAGATCACAACACCCCATGATATGATCCTTATTAGAGGATGAGCCAGAAAATATGTTGAATAGAGGTGCTGAGATTCCATTCTGCGTCACTGGCACACCTTTAGGGCCATAAAGAATGTTTTATAAGGAACTTTTAAGTAAAATATTTAATAGGCTTAACTTGACAAATAGGACAGGATGGGCTACTTAAGGTAGGAACAATGGAGCTTAAGTTGCTGTGATAGAGTTGGTATGACTCACTTCACCTTAAGACTTGCCTGTTACTCCCTTACAATGTTTCTTCCAAGGATGCCTCTACAATTCCCCTGTTCTGTGCTGTGTGTCATGTCCTCTAAGAACTGATGCAAGAGCTGTCTCTTTCATAGCAATAATCATGAGCCTTTTATTCTTCAGAATTTACACATTGCTGGTGTAATGGGTATTTGCGTTCATGTCTTATCCCCTTTATTGGAGGGAACCTCCTCTCCATTGTCCTCCAGTTTTTGTGATGAGGGCTCTCTGTTACTGGAGGACTCATGGAAGAGTGACTAGATCAATGAGAATTTGGGGTAAAACCAAGCTGGGCCTGCCTGTCTCCAGGAAACATATGTTATGGTCTGTTCCTGCAAGTCTCTGTTTTACAAAAACTGGCCAGTGCTCAGTAAGAGTTGCCTATGATTTTTTAGATTGTCTATATTGGATAAAACTATCTAATTATGGGATACAACATAAAAAAGACCACTATTTTCATACAACTAAATAATATTCTCCAAAATCTCTTTTAATAACAAATTGGAAATTTTATTTCATTCTCCCTAATTTCTTTGTCTCTAATTGAATGGAGAAAAACTGTTAGATATTGTTTTTCAATTGTTCTAATTCAAGGACCATGAGATATGAACAAAGAGTGGATCTTGAGTAGTAAAATAACATCTCAAGATTGATAAATCTGCTATGGTCCAAGAGAAAAGTGTTTTTAGACATTTGATTTTAGCAGCCTATAATGTGCCATATAATTTGGAGTGGTTGTCTTTGTTTTTGTTTTTTTGTTTGTTTATTTTTAGCTGATATAGTCTGAATGAACAGTTTTAAGACTTGGGCTTTAGCAAGTGATTACTACATAGTACTTGTACCTTGTCAGGTCATCAAAGTTGTTGACAGTTTCAACCACAGGTCAGTGGCTCTTCCATAAAGGCTGAGCTGCCAGCATCAGGCCAAAGGAACAGAGATCTACCATGCAGGCTTCAGGTTTGACCTTGAATTCTATAAGTGTGGTTGGATCCTTGTTGAGTGCAATGGTATGGTGATGTGAACCTTCCTAAAGCATCAATAGATGGAAAATTATTTTATTTTATTGTTTCACAGACAGCTCTATTATGCCACGGTGTTCTACAGAGCATGAGTTAGGGTCTAGCTATAATACCATGTCTGGGTAGACAGTAAAGGATTGCCCAGTCCCATTCTTCATTCAGGATCAGAAGAAGACAATGGAGCAACTAACCTTAAATTCATGAAAATTGTCCATATGCCCAAGAACCATCCCACCATTTGGTTTGAAACTGGCTTTAGATGTTAGATCTAAATCAGGTTTCACTCAAGGAAGAGTAATAGATTATGTTAATTACCAAATAAAAAGATGTGGAACCCTTGTTATAAAGAAAATATTACACTTTCTTGGATTGTTTCAGTCTTCCTATTAGAATAGGAACAATTAATGAATATAAAGTAAAGAAAACATAATGGTTAAGCAGAAGCAAAAGAGAATTACTTAGGAGGATGATTGAGATGTTAGCAGACAGACTAAACAGATACAGAATAAATCAGAAATTAAAGATCAGAATAGATGGATATAAAGTGAAAAAGGTTCTAAATTGCTCTAAATGAAGTATTCAAACCATAAAACATGTTTTAATTGGGTGGTCCTCAAACTGCTGACTCCAGAATTATTGGAAGACTGCACTCTAGACTGAATAAATCAGGATATCTGAGGGTGGGGTTCATCATCAATGTTTTTAAAGCTCCTAGGTGATGCCAACATGCAGACAAGTTTCAGTAGCAATGTTTAAACAGGAGACTGTTTAATTGTTTTAATCATTACTAAATCAGAAAGAGTGCCGAGCCCTGAACAAAATCTAGGAGAGGAAGAGAAGGAAGATGCCAGAGAGAAAACTGGAATGACTCCTCCAGAGAAAACTAGAATTCAGGAAAAATTAAAAACCATCCCTTTAAAGCCACAGGGCAGTGGAGATCCATGAGATCAGCGGTATAAAATACTCAGAGTATTTTTGAGTAAATGGCAATGAGTAATCATTATTGAAGGTAGAATGACAGAATTAAGACCATGTCCCAAAATTTACAAAATTAGAAGACTAAGATGCAGTATATTAAAATGGAACCCATAAAGCACAATCAAGTCCCAAGCTACAAAACTGTGAGCTCAACAGCACTTGAAAAAGACTACATGATGCCACCTGCTTCCGGAGAATGACTTGTTGGATGATGGAAGAGCACTGCCTGCTAGAATTGCATAACCCAGAAAAATAAAGGAAAAGAATAAGCTAAACAATAAAATATTTTGGCACAACAAGCCCTGGCCAGGTGGTTCTGTTGGAGCATTGTCCCATACACCAGAAGGGTTTCAGATTCCTTTCCCAGTCAGGGCACATACCTAGGTTATGGGTTTAATCTCTGGTCTGGGCACATACAGGAGGCAACAAATAGATGTTTCTCTTTCACATTGATGTATTGATGGCTCTCTCTGTCTCTCTCTCTCCTTCTTCTTCTTCTCCTTCTTCTTCTTCTTCTTCTTCTTCTTCTTCTTCTTCTTCTTCTTCTTCTTCTTCTTCTTCTTCTTCTTCTTCCTTCTTCTTCTTCTTCTTCTTCTTCTTCTTCTTCTTCTTCTTCTTCTTCTTCCTTCTTCCTTCTTCTTCTTCTTCTTCTTCTTCTTCTTCTTCTTCTTCTTCTTCTTCTTCTTCTTCTTCTTCTTCTTCTTCTTCTTCTTCTTCTTCCTCTTGTTCTTTTCCCTCTCCTCCTCCCTCTTCTTCCTTTTTATCTCTAAAATCAATAAAAACATACCCTCAGGTGAGGGTTTTAAAAAAACTTTGGGGCTTCTGGCCAAGATTGAGGCCTAAACAGACATGTTGTGTTTCCCTCCAGAACTAAGAAGGATACAACTACCTCAAAACTAGAGACAACCAGAAGTTCCAGATGATAGAGCTGCATGGAAGTACAACAAACAAAGATATAAAGAAGAAATACTCATCAAGAAAAGTCGGAGGGGCGGAGCCAGGGCAAAAAGGATGCAGTGTGGTGGTGGCAGCAGTGGCAGCAGTGGCAGAATCAGCAGTGGCAGTGGCAGGCTGGTTTAAAGCACAGTCGAAGATTTTTAAAAGTTGAGAGGAACACCTGGGGAGCGCTCCCAGCATCAGATCAAACCACAGAGCTCACAGTTCCAGCGCTGGGGACAATAAAGCCTCATTGGTTCTGACTGTGCAAATCAGTGGGGGTTGGGACAGAGGCAGAAACTGACAGTTCTCTCAGCAGAGTCCACTTGTTTAAAGGGCCCCCATGGTCCTAGAACATCCGCAGAACTACCCAATCTGGAAAAAATGACCAGGGCATCAGCTAGAAAGGTGCCAGGCATATATGGAAGTGGGAGAAATGCCTGGAAAAGGGCAAGTGCTGAGCAAGCAGCTTTGTTCCCTCTCAGACCCTTCCCCCATCCACAGAGCCACAACATGGTGAAACAAGTTGCCCAGTACTGACAAATACCTGAGACACCGCCCCTTACAGCATAACAGGTGCGACAGCTCTACCTAAGACACAGAGGCAAACAAACATAGGAGCCTGTCAAGATGAGGAGACAGAGAAGTATGACCCAAAGAGGGAACAGATCAAGGCTCCAGTGGGAGAACTACCTGATGAAGAGATAGCCAACCTAACAGACACAGAGTTCAGAACACTGGTGATAAAGATGCTCACAGGTTTGACAGATATGCTTAAATATGGCAGACCCCTAAGGAAAAAAGTGAAGGTTATGATAAATGAAATGAAGGAAAATCCACACAAAACCAATGGTGAAGAGAAGAAAACTGGGGTTCAAATCAATGATTTGGAATATAAGGAAGAAAAAAACAGTCAACCAATACAAAATGAGGAAGCAAGAACTGAAAAAAAATGAGGAGAGGCTAAGGGATTTCTGGGAAAACTTTAAATGTGCCAACATCTGATTCATAGGGGTGCCAGGAGGAAAAAAGAGCAAGAAATTGAAAGCTTATGTGATAAAATAATGAAGGAAAACTTCCCAAATTTGGTGAAGGAAATAGACATACAAGTCTGGGAAACAGAGTCCCAAACAAGCTAGACCCAAGGAGGACCACACCTAGACACATCATAATTAAAATGCCAAAGTTTCAAGATAAAGGAAGAATATTAAAAGCAACAAGAGAAAAGCAGAGAGTTACCTACAAAGGAGTGTCTATAAGACTGTCAGCTGATTTCTCAAAAGAAACTTTGCAGGCACAAAGGGACTTGCAAGAAGTATTCAAAGTGATGAAAAGCAAGGACTACAACCAAGACTATTGCATTCAGCAAAGCTATCATATAGGATGGAAGAGCAGATAAAGGGCTTCCAAGACTAGGCAAAGCTAAAGGAGTTCATCACCACCAAACCATTATTATATGAAATGTTAAAGGGACTTATTTAAGAAGAAGAAGATCAAGACTATGAACATTAAAATGACAACAAACACAACTATCAACAACCGAATCTAAAAAATAAAAACAAAAAGAGACTAAGCAAACAACCAGAATAGGAACAGAATCATAGGTGTTGGGGTCATTTGCAGGGTATCAGCTGGAAAGGGGAAGGGGGAGAAATGGGGAAATGGTGCAGGGATTAAGAAGCATAATTGGTTGGTACAAAATAGAGAGAGGGAAGTTAAGAATAATATAGGAAAGGGTGAAGCCAAAGAACTATATGCATAACCCATGGACATGAACTAAGGGGGATGTGATTGCTTGAGGGAAGCAAGATATTGAGAAGCGGGGAGGCAAGGGAAGAGAAATTAGGATTACTGTAACAACATAATCAATAAAATATACTTAAAAAAATAAAAACTTTGTCACAACCCAAAACTCCTTGATTTTATATCTCTTGCTTGGGAGACCTACAAAATGGAATCTAGAAGGTTACATCTTGAAGTTATTTCTTGATAACATATTTCTTCTATGGAAAGAGAAAAAAAAATATCTGGTAGCTAAAATTGAAATAATCAACAGGATATGCAAAGCTTCCTTTTTGAGAATCCATTCTGTAGGGAGCATAGTTTAAAATATGCTCTTCTACACTCACGGTAAAAAAGTTAAACACATTAAAAAGTTTAGAAAGTGCTATGAAAAACAGCTTACCAATCTTCTACGAACAGAAAAACTATATTATTTTGCTTCAGTTTTTAAACTAAATAAAACATTGCAGATGCAGCTGGAATTACAATTGAAAATGACACGAGTTAATTGTTCTCTATCTCTCCAGGAACAACTGTTAACACTGTTTAAACATTTCAAAAATATTTTAACTACTTATTATATATCCATGAACATATTGTATTATAATATGAGTTTATCAAATTAGTGTGAATGGTATCATGCAATATAGATTGCATTGCAACTTTAATTCTTAATGCTTATAAATTCTATGCATATTACTACATAGTGGTCTCATTTATTTTTAACTACATCATTTAAGTATGCCATTGTATAAATATACCACGATCTGTACTTTTGTTACAGAATAGGGGTGTACAAAAACCCCCAGAGCTTGCATGCTGGGGGATGGGGAAAAAGAAGCAACTTTCAGGATGCCTTCACATGCTTGAGGCTGGTGGCTGGTGGCTTTGTTATGCAAATGGCTTGATGCATCCAAGGCCCGGAAAAATGGGTGTGGTCTTGGACTGGGGGATGGTATGGAAAGAGCACACAGAGCCTGCATGAGGTTCTGTGAATGGTCATGCTCTCTGCATCACAGGATGCAGTCAGGGATTTAAAATTAAGTGGCAGACATTTTAAACACATACACCATGCTGCTTTGAAAAGAAGGGGTCTGACCATGTGGTTTTGAGGAGGGGACTGACCATGCAGCTTTGAGAAGGGAGAACTCCATGCAGTTTACAAGGAGGCTGAGATTCCATGAGGTTCTGGATTAAAAACTGGCAAGCCCCTTAACACAGTCAAGACCTCCCCCAATCAGAATTGAATGATTGGCAGCTACCGGTAAAGCTGAACTGTGTCTAGGAAGTAGGAAAACAGTATCTCTAACTTTTCTAAAACTAGCCTGGTTTGGTAGGGGAGGCAGAAATATGTTTGTGGGTGTTTTAAAGAAAATAAGACTTAATGACAGAAATCTGCAAATAACCTAAATCTATATAAATATTAAATAAACAATTATTTTTGTTTTCACTAAACTCTGGTATTAAAAGTTATAATTCTGGCAGCAGGCAATCAGGCCCCTAACTAAACAGCCCGTGGGTTCTGATTCAATTGGAGAGCTCAGGGGTTCTGTAACACTTTCACCTAAATGATAGTTATTAAACTTGTTTCCAGTTGTTCACTTATGCTTTCTTGTGGTTATGATTATTAGTACTTATTTCAGATTCCTCTTTACATTATCTTTTAGTAAAATGTATATATTTAATCCAATCTTGCTTTTAAACTCCCAAATATATTGTTGTTATTTTGTTTTTTAACTTTAAAGTCATATTTGTTTATTTTTGTTGCTATAATTCCTGTTTGGTTCCTTTATATAGATTTTTCTTTTTATATATAATGTTCTGTTCTTTATGATTTTTTTCCCTTCTTTCATCTCTGATCATTTTTAAAATTTTTTAAAGTCTTGTTTAGACTGCCCATTATTGGAAAACCTTGGTCTGTTTATACATCCATTTATTGCCTGCATTGACTTTCTCGGTGTGACTTGTTCCCTCAATAATTTTGACTTCTTAACATCTTACTGGGCATTTTTTCCCTCATAAGAGATAACCTAATAGGAAAAAGTTCCATGTTTATTCCCCTTGGGTTTTCAGCCTTCTTCCACAGTTCCACAGTACATTAGTCTTAGTTTTTACTTATTGTTCTGGCTAGAGTTTCTCTCAAAGCATGAAAAGCTGGAATTTTTCTTCCTTACCTCTGAGGTTGATTCTATATTAATGTTTCTTCTTCCTGTGTATTCCATTCAATATTTCTGTGTTTGGAAGAGTTTTTGGGCTGTATCTCCCTCTTCTAAGTGAATACTTGCAAATCTTTTCTCTGAGCTCTCTGAGCCCTACAACCAACCTCTGTGCCCACAGACAATTCCTTTGCTTATAAAGTAAAAGGAAGATTTTTTTATTGTAATAAATGTAATTTTTAGAGATTTCTTTTATGTATTTTATCTCTGTTTAAATATCATTTTCATTATTTATGTAATTTATTTTTCCTCTGTAAACTGAAATTCTTTTCCACATTTCATTCTTAGGATAACTTATTAAAAGTTAAAGCTAAGGCTTCTAGAAAATGTGTATGGCTTTATTCATAAATTTAACTTACATGAACATTTTATTTAGAAGTATTGCTTTCTAACCTTATTTCATCTCTATATTTTTGTTGTTCTTCTTCTCCTAGGAATGTGTTTTCTCATAGAACCCAAAACAGTCTTTGTAAAACCTTGTAGAGATGTAAATCTTGTAATCAATTTTCAAAGAAAGAGTTGAAGTGAAATATGTAACAGGTAGATTATGCTGAGACATTTTACTTGAGAGTTATAAAATACATATATATATGTATTCTCAATTTGAGTTACCAGGAAAGAATATAACCTTACTAACCCAGGTAGGTATCTTTTTGATAACTGTCTTAAGATCGGGCAAGATGAGAAATACACTGAAATGCACTGTTACCACTCCCCCAAAACTCACCCTCAACATTAAATAGCATTAGTAAGTTATCTCATTACTTTCAAAGGACTGGTAATATCAATTATTTACCAGTTTTGAGATAATATTTCAAAAACAATAGGTTTAAAAAATCTAAATCTATTTTAATTAAAATAAAATTTAAACTTCCAAAATAAAATTGGTATCTATTATATATTTTTTCTGAAGCTGCAGAATAATTCTATTGTTTGAACCCTCCTGAAAAATTAACAACACAGAGTTGGGAAACACTCACCTCAATATTTGCAATGGGCTCACTGAGAAAATAGATTTTCAAAAATATTAATTAAATAAGAGCCAAGATTTAAACCCAGTTTTAACAAGTTCCAAACTGTGTGTACTTTCCACTTTACTGTTTTTTCCCACATTTCGGATTTTTTGGGGTCCGGCATGCATGGATAAAATAGCCTTTGTCCCAAAAGTCAAGAGATTTATATTCAAGCCTAGATACTACCAGTCCCATTCTTCCCATTTTGGGTGTCTTAATGAGAAGTAATAAAGTAGCCTTAGTAGCTGTCAGTGCAAAGCTGGCCTGACACAGTTAGACAATTGTGTTCCCCTGTTGAACATAAACATGTCATAGAGCACGGACACCAGCCAAGGTAACTCTTCAGTTGTAATGAGTGAGAAAAACACAAGATCATTTTGTAATTATATCTGATTCTAGACAAAAATAAGAACTATATGCAACCAATAGAATAACCAAGCATCACTCTCTCCCAGCTATTGTGAGTACCCAATGCTTCTTTATCAATTAAATTTTTAATCCCACTCTGTTTCTCCGGTATCCAAGATATAAACAATTGATCCCCAATATAGAAAAACCCCTGTTTCCAGATAGTAGCCAACCATAGCAAACTCTTGCCTCTCTGAACTTTCCCTCAGGTCACCTAACATAAAGGCAAACTACAACAAATCTTGCTATATCCTCTTATTTTTTTTTATTGTTTGTTTTTATTGTTTTTCAATTACAGTTGTCCCATTTTTTCCCCCATTGCTCCCCCCCACTCAGCCCACCCCTACTCCCACAGTCATTCCCAACCCCATTGTCCATGTCCATGTGTCATTTATACATGTTTCTTGACTAGACCCTTCCCCTTCTTACCCCCCTTCTCTCCTTCCTACCCTCCTACCTAATAACTGTTATTCTGTTCCTTGTTCGATTTTGTTCATTTATTTGTGTTGTTCATTAGTCTCCTGTATTAGCTGATATCATGTGGTATTTTTCTTTCATTGCCTGGCTTATTTCACTGAGCATAATTCTTTCTAGTTCCACCCATGTTGTCGCAAATGGCAGGAGTTCCTTTATTTTTTCTGCTCCATGGTATTACATTGTGTAAAGGTAGCACAGTTTTTCAATCCACTCATCTAAGGATGGGCACTTAGGCTGTTTCCAGCACTTGGCTATTGTAAACAGGGCTGCTATGAGCATAGGGGTGTATAAGTTCTTTTGAATTAGGGCTTCAGGATTCTGCGGATGTAATCCTAGCAGTGGAATCACTGGTTCAAAAGGCAGTTCCATTTTTAGTTTTTTGAGGAAATTCCATATTGCTTTCTATAGTAGCTGCACCAGTCTGCATTTCCACCAACAGTGTACCAGGGTTCCTGTTTCTCCACATCCTTGCCAACACTTGTTGTTTGTTGATTTGTCGATGATGGCCATTCTGACAGGTGTAAAGTGGTATCTCATTGTGGTTTTTATCTGCATCTCTTCGATGGCTAGTGATGTTCAGCATTTTTTGACGTGTCTATGGACCCTCTGTGTATCCTCCTTGGAGAAGTGTTTGTTCAGGTTATTTACCCATTTTTAAATTGGGCTGTCTGTCTTCTTGGTGTTGAGATGCATACGTTCCTTATATATTTTGGAGGTCAATCCCTTGTCTGAGGTATCGTTGGCAAATATGTTTTCCCATGTGGTTGGTTTCCTTTTCATCTTGCTGATGTTTTCTTTTGTTGAGCAGAAACTCTTTAGTTTGTTGTACTCTCGTTTGTTTATTCTTTCTTTTATTTTCCTTGCCCTAAGAGATGTATTGGAGAAAATATTGCTACATAGGATATCTGAAAATTTCCTGCCTATGTTTTCCTCTAGGACTTTTATGGTGTCACGGCTTACATTTAAATCTTCGATCCGTCTTGAGTTTACTCTGGTATGTGGTTTAAGTTGGTGGTCTAGTTTCATTTTTTTGCATATCCCTGTCCAGTTATCCCAGCACCATTTTAAGTTCCTTCCCCCTTTGTCAAATATTAGTTGATGATATAAACCTGGGTTTATTTCTGGGCTCTCAATTCTGTTCCATTGATCTATTTGTCTCTTCTTATGCCAGTACCAGACTGTATTGATCACAGTGGCTTTGTAGTATAGTTTGATGTCTGGTATTGTGATTCCTCCTGCTGTGTTCTTCTGTCTCAAGATTGCTTTGGCTATTGTGGGTCTTTTATGGTTCCATATAAATTTTTGAAGTATTTGTTCTAGGTCTGTGAAATATGTCATTGGTATTTTAATAGGGATTGCGTTGAATCTGTAAATAGCTTTAAGTAGTATCGACATTTTAATGATGTTCATTCTTCCCATTCATGAATATGGTATTTGATTCCATTTATTTGTATATTCTTTAATTTCTTTCTTTAGTGTTATATTTTTTTGAGTACAGGTCTTTTATCTGTTTAGTTAAGTTTACTCCTAGGTACTTTATTTTTCTTGTTGCTATAGTAAATGTGATTTTTTTTTAGTTTCTATCTCTGATATTTTATTGTTGTACAGAAATGCCTTATATTTTTGTATATTTACTTTGTACCCTGCTATTTTGATAAATTCACTTATTATGTCAAGTAGTTTCTTTGTGGAGTTGATAAGGTTTTCTATGTACACATCATGTCATATGCAGATAATAACAGTTTTATTTCTTCTTTCCCGGTTCGGATGCCTCTTATTTCTTTTACTTGTCTAATTGCTGTGGCTAGAACTTCCAACACTATATTGAATAGGAGTGGAGAGAGTGGACATCCTTGTCTTGTTTCTGACCTCAGGGGGAATGCTTTCAGTTTTTGTCCATTGAGTATGATGTTGGCTTCAGGTTTCTCATATATAGCCTTAATTATGTTGAGGTATGCTCCCTCAATTCCCATTTTTGCTGAGTGTTTTCATCATAAATGGGTGCTGTACTTTATCAAATGCTTTTTCTGCATCCATTGATATAATCATGTGACTTCTGTTTTTCATTTTGTTTAGGTGGTGTATTATATTTATTGATTTGTGAATATTAAACCATCCTTGCATGCCTGGAATGAATCCCACTTGAACATGGTGTCTGATCTTTTTAATGTGTTGCTGGATCCTGTTTGCCAGTATTTTGTTGAGGATTTTAGCATCTATGTTCATCAGTGATATTGGCCTGTAGTTTCCTTTCTTTGTTGTGCCTTGATCTGGTTTTGGAAATAGGGTAATACTGGCTTTATAGAAAGAGTTTGGGAGTTTTCCCTCTTCTTGGATTTTTGGAATCTTTTGAGAAGGGTAGGCATAACTTCTTTTCTAAATGTTTTGTAAAATATGCCTGTGAAGCCATCCGGTCCAGGGCTTTTGTGTGCCGGGAGTTTTTTGATTATTCTTTCAATTTCACTCTTTGTTATTGGTCTGTTCATGCTTTTCTTCTTTATTCAGTTTTGAAAAATTATATGTTTCTAGAAATTTGTCCATTTCATCTAGGTTATCAAATTTCTTGCCATATAGTCGTTCGTAGTAATTTCTCACTATCCTTTGTATTTCTGTGATATCAGTCGTGATTTCCCCTCTTTCGTTTTTGATTTGTTTATTTAGGTTCTCTCTCTTTTTTCTTTTTTTTCTTGGTGGGCCTGGCTAAAGGCTTGTAAATTTTGTTTATCTTTTCAAAGAACCAGCTCCTTCTTTTGTTGATCTTTTGAATTCTTTGTTTAATTTCTATGTCATTTAATTATGCTCTGATCTTGATGATTTCCTTCATTCTACCCACCCTGGGCTTTATTTGTTGTTGTTCTAGTTCTTGTTGCTGTAAGGTTAGATTTTTTTATTTGAGATTCTTCTATCCTTTTAGGTAGGCCTGTATTGCTATAAACTTTCCTCTCAGGACTGCTTTTGCTGGGTCCCAGCAGTTTTGGGCTGTTGTGTGCTCATTAGTTTCCAAAAACTTCTTGAATACTTCCTTGATGTCATTGTTAACCCATTTATTATTTAATAGCATATTATTCATTCTCCATGAGTTTGAATGTCTTTGATTTTATTCCTTGAAGTTTATTTCTAGTTTCAAGGCATTGTGGTCTGAGAAGATGCTTGATATAATTTCAATTTTCTTGAATTTGTTGAGGGTTGTTTCGTGTCCTATCATGTGGTCTATCTTTGAAAACGTTTGATGTGCATTTGAAAGAAATGTATATTTTGCTTCTTTGGGGTGAAATGTTTTATATATATATATATATATATATATATATATATATATATATATATATATATACATCAGTATATATATCAGGTAAGGCCATTTGATCTAGAGTGTTGTTCAATGCCTCAATATCCTTGGTGTTTCTTTGCTTCGAAGATCTCTCCATGTTAACAATGTGGTGTTAAAGTCCTACACTATGAGTGTGTTGATGTTGATATACTTCTTGTAGTTTTCTAGTATTTTTCTTATATTTGGTTTCTCCTATGTTGGGTGCATATATGTTTACCAGGGTTATATCTTCTTGAAGGATTGTTTTCTTCAGTATTATGAAATGTCCTTCTTTGTCTCTTTTTATGGCCTTTGCTGTGAAATCTGTTTTGTCTGATATAAGTATTGCTACCCCAGTTTTTTTTCATGTCCATTTGCTTGAAATACTTTTTTCTACCCCTTCACTTTAAGTCTGTGTAAATCTTTTTTTTTTTTTCTATTCAAAATTTTAATAATACTTTGTGCCAGTAGAAGCTTTTCAAAGGCAATGATATATCAATAAATAATAGTTAAATTGAGTTCCTGAGAAAGAACCTACCACATAAAAGTGTGTCAGAGCGCTGTAAATAACAACACAGCATTACTGTAAAGTTGCAGAAATACTGACAGTCATGGTACAAGCACAGCAGATGTTGGGATTTGCCATTCATACAAAATGTAAACCAGTACACAGGAATTTTTTTTATAGTTTATACATGATAAACTTATAAGTGTTGTTGCCTAGATACATACTAAATAACGAATACATTATGCTAAAAACATCAAGGGAAAACATGTGAAATAATACAATGAAAATATAATACACTGGATTCTTAAAAAGCAAGAGAACTGAACTTTTCACTGAAATATAAAATCACTTTAAATAGGAATCATACCAATTAGAAATAAGGAATATTTTGTACATTTATCTATGTAGTTATATATACATCTACACATCTAAGAAAATATGTATGGCTTCATTTTTTCGTATTCCAATATCACTTTGAATAATCCTTTCTGTTTTACAAAGATGAGGAAAATGTATTTTTAAAAGCAAGTTAAGATTGATATTTTCAAAGCATACCAAAACAAACAAACAAAAAAGGTAAAAGAATGCCAAGACTACTAAAGTTCAACATGGTAAGACCCAGCTGTCTCAGACAGTGGGAGCAATGGTGTCAGGCAGACTTCTCGGTGGGAGCTGTCTGTGGTAGCTATTGGATCCGACATATCAGCTATGCCAAGAATGAGAAAGTGGATTGACTGGTGAAACAGACAAGAGTTCCATGATTAACTTCAAACTTTTTGGCATAGCTAAATTAATCCCTTTAGATGTACACAAGTTTAGTATATGACAAATGCTTAATTTTAGCTCCCAAAGAACCCAACCATACTCAAGACACACACAGAAAGTCACTTCTTAGTTACACACCTGCGTTTAACAAAACAGTAAGGGATACAATCACAGTGAAGACATCCACATGACCCATCATCACACACTGTGTACAATATCTCATTTATAGATACTGTATAAAAATGTCCTCACAGAACCTGCTGTGAATGGCAAGACATGGTCATTTACAAAAGAAAGCCCAGCTCATGCAGCGCTCTACACACCAAACATCAGAAGTCACACCCATGAAGTTGCCTTGTTCACAAACTGCCTATTATACTATAATATGCAAAAAGCAAAACAAAAAAACAAACAAAAAAAGCAGCTTTTAACATATCAAAATTTTGAAATGTGGGAAAAAATATAAAAACCACTGTGTGTATAAAATGGTATCAGTAACATCAAAAGTGTTTTTTTTTGTTGTTGTTATTGCACAGATATTTCTTATCACATGTTCTTCAGTTTTAATTTCTTTTCCTAAATGTAAGTGCTGTGGTAAAATACCAATGTACAAAATGAGAGCAGCATGATTTGTCAGTCCCTAAAATTTAGTAAAAAGAATGACTATAAACAAAATAAGTGCTCTTTCTAAACTGTATTAAATTTTTTAAAAATCGTTTTAATGCAGTGATGGTTCTCAAAATCCAAGTCAAAGCCAGGTTGATAACTATCGCCCTTATCAACCAGAATCTAGAAATAAAGATATGCTAGACTGGAGTTTTTTAAAAATAATGTGTTTGGGTTTTTTGGCGAAGACTAGAATTTCAAGTGAAGTAATCAACCAATTAACTGAAAACAAAGCTGCCTTGAACTTTCCATTAGGCCTTTGAAGGAACCAACCACAAACCCCCAGGCCTGAGGAAGGTAAGTGTCAGCCCCAAGTCTACACGTACACTGGTTGGCAACCTTCAGTCTGATCCACCAGATTGGCATTTTCCAAATCAGAGTTCTCAGCCTGAGACACCTTTGCTCCTGAAGGCTTTGGGCATCTGAAAGGGTAGCCATTGTCATCAAAAAACCTTCGGAAGGTAAATTCATAAAATGCGTGTTCAGGGTGCTTGTTATTTGAGGAGGTAAGCGTGTCCCAGGCCTTGGTGCTGTCTTCACTAGCATCATGCCAAGGGTTTTCTTCATCTACGGGGTCAAAATTAGAGGTGTCCATAGGGTGGCTGATCTTGGGAACATAGGGGGCTGGCTGCTTCCGAATGTCACTAGAGAAATCAATGGTGATGAAAAATGGGTGGGCCTTCAGGTCATCAGCTCCGTTCCTCCCCAGCCGGTGGTCAGCAGCACAGCATAGTTTAGTGATGAGGTCCCGGGCCTCAGGGCTCAGCTTGACCTGGGCTGGAATGTGGAGTGTGTTCTCCCAGTTTATCACCTTCAGCTGGGTCTCTGTGGGAGTAGGGGCCAGAAAGGGTGGCTTCCCCACCAGCATCTCAAAGAGAATCACTCCAACGCTCCACCAGTCACAGAGCTGAGTGTACCCTTTGATGCTGCTTCCTGGCTCTCTGCTCCAGTGTCTTCAGTCTGTCTCCACAATGACAATTAGACACATCGTCCCAGAGGTCACCAGGCTCCATGCTGTCTTGTCTGATGTGGCTCCCTTTCTGGTAGTACTTGGAGTTGTGAGTCCACCTGAATCCAGTGCAGAGGCCAAAATCTGTCAGTTTGATGTGACCATCAAGATCTATCAAAATGTTGTCTGGCTTGATGTCTCGGTGGATAAAGCCCATCTTGTGGACACTCTCGATAGCCAGAGTCAACTCTGCGATGTAGAAGCGTGCCAGGTGCTCAGGGAAGACCTCCATCCGGATGAGCAGGCTCATCATGTCGCCCCCAGGGATGTAGTCCATCACAAAGTACAGACTGTCCTTGTCTTGGAAGGAGTAGTAGAGTTTGACCACCCACTCATTGTCTGCCTCAGCCAGGATGTCCCTCTCAGCCTTCACGTGGGCCACCTGATTCCGGTTCAGGACGTCCTTCTTCCTAAGGGTCTTCATGGCATACAGGGCATGAGTGTCCACCTTACATGCCAAGCACACTTCTCCAAAGGCACCAATCCCCAGGGTTTTGATTTTCACAAACATGGACTTGTCCATCTTGGCCCTCTTCAGCCTGTTGTAATTAGACTCCTTCTGGTAGAGGATCTTCCTCATCTGTTCCTGCTCAGCCTCACAGAGTCCTGCTCTGGCCATTTCCTGCTCCAGCTGCAGCCTGCGGTTGACCTTTTGCTGGTAGGTCTTGATAACATTTTCCACGTGCTGCTCCATGAAGAACTTGAATGCATAGGGTGAGTAGCTCTTGATTCGAGACTCTCTTTTTTCCTCATCACGGCTGTTTTTGCGAACCGGGACAGGAGACGTCTGGATCAGTTTCTTATCCTTGCCGGCTCGGTCCATCTTGGCACCTTTGTGACCCCTGTCGGGGGGCTCAGAGGGGTCACCCCGCAGCCTCTGTTCCAGCCCCGCACACAAGCAGTCCACTCCCACGTCCACCTGCCCGGCTGCACCCCGCAGCAGCAGGTGCTTGGGGTAGGGCGGGGGCGGGCACCTTATGTCCACATCCCGCGAGTAGGGACCGGCACCCACCAATGGTGGGGGGTGCTCATCAGTGGTGTCAGGCCCATCGGATCCTGGGGTGGGCGCAGGCACCCAGGCCGGATGGGAGGGCCCCACAGCCGTCTGTGGCTCAGGCCGGAGCACGCGCACACTCTTCACTGGGTGCAGGATGTGAGCCGCTGTCACCGCTGTGATGGTATTGGGGGAAGCCATGGCCACAGGCTGCTGGTGGCTGTTGAAGGAGCTGCTTCTGCTGGGGACAGTGCCCTCAGGCCGGAACACCACCTGCTTCTGCAGAGAGTTGCGCCGGGCTAGGGTGGGCACCGGCCATGGTTGGACAGGGTTACCGCCAGCCTCATACAGGTCCATGTTGAGGCTATTCCTGGAGGGGGCCAGGAGGCTTTGTGGGGGTACCATCACGTGCACCTGGAGGGCCTGTTTGTGGTGTGGGTGTGGCACATACAGACCTGCTGTGGCCCCCACTGACTGGAAGGTGTGACCAGCCCCCGGCTGCCCAGCTGGGCCCTTGGCAGCCAGACTGGCATACCCTGTAGCATCCGGCGGCACCTTGTTCTGGAAGGAGGGGCTGCGCTGGACACTGTAGCTTAGGGGCTCCCCAGACGCCAGCAGGTGTGGCCTGTAGTGCGGGCTCTGCAGGGGGAGGCCTTGGCTCCCAGGCCCAGCCACGGGGAAGTTTATCCCAGCAGCCTCTGTATTTGCAGAGTAGCACTTGGGCTGGTGCTGGGACCCACCAGGCGCACTGTGGGGATTGACGCTGGCAAGGAGATAATCCATGTACTGCCGGGGCACCTCCTCCAGAGTGCCACTGCCCTCATAGGTCCCATTCATCGGATGGTAGGGGGAAAAAGGGTCTCCTGTTCCTTCAAAGCTTGGCCTCTGTGGCACTGAGGTAGGCACCAAGCCCTTTCCTGGGGAGGTTTGCTTAATGACACGCATGATCTGCTCCTTCCTTGGGTCCAGGTAGCCCATCTTGCTGATGTAGTCCAGGGCAGCTTCAATGCTTCTGCTGCCCGTCTGCTTCAGTGCTCGATCCGCCATCTCCTGGTCACAGCCCACATTTACCAGCTCCTGCAGCATCTGTCGGTTCACTTCTGCAGCAGCAGGGGGGCCCGACTCGTTGGCAAAGGGCAACAAGGAGTACCGGATCTCCCTCAGGGCTTTCTGGTAGGGGCCGAACTTCGGGGCAGCTCTTGGCTGCTGCTGCCGGGCAACATCCTTGCCCCCCAGGACCTTGGTATCCAGGGAAGTGTCACTTGGTCCCACAGATGGCCCCTGAGTGGAAGACTTGGGGGGCTGCTTCAGCCCCTCGCGGATCTCCTGTAGCCGCTGCCGACTGTTTCCAGAGTAAGCTGTGGCAGGAAAAGTCTTTGGCCTCATTGTTAGTCCAGTTTCTTCTTACCATAAATACAATCTTCTTAAAAGGGTTTTATTTTTAAAAACTGTGAGCAGTATCAGTTAGTTGTAAACATAGTTTCAAAACAATTTCCTTTTAAACATTTCCTTCAACTTTTGTAATTTCTATAGAGAACCCAAAGTTTCCAGAGCCTTCATTTTGAAGATAAATACCACCTCGAAGCAGTTTATCGCCGTTGGGGCGCCGTCGTCCGTGGCTCTGAGGCTTCGGGCGCAGGGGGACCGGGCGCTGGTGGCAGCAGCGGCTGGTGGCTCCGCGGGGACCCAGCCGCCCCGGGAGGCGGCGCGGACGGCGGCGGTTCCATCTTCCCGGTGCTCGTGCCGCCGCTCCGACTCGCAGACCCCAAGTCTGTGTAAATCTTTTGATTTGAGGTATGTCTCTTGTAAACAGGATATATGTGGGTCATGTTTTCATATCCATTCCACTACCTATGCCTTTTGATTGGAGCATTTAATCCATTTACATTTAAGGTTATTATTGACAGGTACTTATTGATTTCCCTTTGTACCTGTGTTCCTCTCCCTCTCTTTTTTCTTCTTTGTCTTAAAGCATTCCCTTTAGCATGTTTTGCAATGCTGGTTTGGTGGAGATGTATTACTTTAGTGTTCCTTTGTCTGAGAAACTCCTTATTTCACCTTCCATTTTGAAAGAGAGCCTTGCTGGGTAGAGTATTCTTGGTTGTAGGCCTTTGATTTTCATTGATTGAAATATTTTCTGCCACTCCCCTCTGGCTTGTAGTGTTTCTGTTAAGAAATCAGTTGATAGCCTTATCGGAGCTCCCTTGTATGTTTTTTGTTGTTTTTCTCTTGCCTTTTTTAGGATTCTCTCTTTGTCTTTGAATGTTGCCGTTATAATTATGATGTGCCTTGGAGTGGGCCTTTTTGGGTTAATCTTCATTGTGACCCTCTGTGCTTCCTAGACTTGCATGACTTGTTCTCTCATCAAGTTAGGAAAATTTTCTGTCATTACTTTTGCAAGCAGGTTTTCTATCCCTTGCTCATCTTCTTCACCTTCTTGTATCCCTATGACTTGAATATTTTTTGTTTCATGTTGTCCAGCAGTTCTCCTACACTCTCTTTATTCTTTTTAAGTCTTTTTTCATTTTGTTTTGTTGTCTGTGAATTTTTTTCTACATTGTCCTCTAACTCGTTGCTCCAATCCTCTGCTTCGTTTAGCCTGCTTTTGATTGATTCTACTGTGTTCTTCAGTTCAGAAATTGTATTCTTCATTTCTTCTTGGTTCTTATTGATAGTTTCTATGTTCTTTTTTACACTGGTGTAGTTCTCCATAAGTTCCTTGTAGCTTCCCTGCAAATCTTTGTAGTTTCCCTGGAGTTCATTGTAATTCCCCTGGAGTTCATTGTAGTTTTCTTTGAGCTTGTCAAGTTCTTTGAGCTTCCTTATAACCATTCTTTTGAATTCCATGTCTGATAGTTGGCTTATGTCTATTCCATTTATCTCTCTTTCTGGGGATTCCTCTTTTACTTTCATTGGGAGGTTGTTTCTGTGTCTCCCCATGTTGGATTCTTCCTGTTTGATTTTGTTTATTAGATTTGTCTGCTTTGATTTCCTGACTTTGTGGTATGAGATTCTGTATAGGAGACCTGGGGGATTCAGTGGTGCAGTCTCTTAGATCTCCTGAGCCTGATGCTCTTGGGATGCCCTTTATGTCATTCGTTTAAGCTGTTGGTTGTATTTCAGTTACTCTTTGGTGTATCCTTCCCTCTGGCCAGTTGATTGAGAGTCACTCTGCCAACCTTGTCTTGAATTCTTTTGTGGAGATGTTGTTAAAACATAAACACACAACCCAAGCAAAAAACCCACATCCTCCAAAATATCCCCCACCCACAATCACACTATCAGCAGCAAATGAGTCAGTATTAATATAAATGTAAAGAGGTTAAAACTGTTATACTGTAGAAGAAACAGATAAGAGTTGTTTTAAATGAAAGAAAGATGATTTTTGAGAGGGAAGATGATAGAATAATAATAGTAGCAAGTAGGGTCAAGGCTATGCGAGGCAGTAAGTAATATTTACATTGTATGTTGAAAAAGGGAGGGAAGAATGCAGAATGAAGTGAGAAAGTGGAAGTGTATAGTATTAGGTTTATATAGCGCTTACATGCTGTATGTTTAGTGTGGGAGGGAGGATAAACAAAACAGAAAAACAAACAAACAAACAAACAAAATTAAAGAAGAAGAATAGGAGGGAGAGAAGGTAGAAAACAGATTAAGAAAATAACTTTTACCCAGTACAAACTTTGGGTACTGTCTTCTTTTTCTGGATCCACCCCTGGTCAAAATTCCATGGGTTTCAAATTTTTTCTGGCTTGCTGGCTGTGAGGAGATCCAGCTTGATTCTGGGGTTGCTGTTCTCTCACTTGTGGGCCTGCCGCTGCTCTGCTGTGAACCGCATTTAGTTGAATCCCCTCACCTCTGGTCCTGCAGCACCCTCAGCCCTCCTCAGGCTTGTGTAGCAAAACTGTTCTGCTGGCAGGCCAGCATATGCATGCCAATAGTTTCTTCCCTGCCTCAAGTTTTGTCTCTTTTCCTCCCAAAAATGCTCTGTGTTGCCTCCAAACTGTGGCACCGGCTCGCATCCCTGCCTGTATGCCTGTGCATGCCACCTGCCCACCTGGGGTCCTTACGAAATCTGCAGTTCTGTCACAGCTTTTCTGTATGGGTCCCTCTCCCCAGTTCAGCTTTGCTCCTTTTGTGGAGCCCTGGTGTGAGAACTGGGGGCATCAAGCCATCAGCCCAGGGTTGCCAGCCAAGGGAGTCCCCACCTAGACTCAGTTCATACAGTTTCTCATAGTCCAGGCTGTTCAATGTCTTCCTATGCCTCTGGCTATTTCAACCAAACCCTCTCGCTTGCTCCCTCCGGGACTCTGCCAGTTGTTTCACCTATATACCCTCTTATTTTGATGCCCACATTTGCCCATTGGGTCAGTCTCTTTTGTTGCACCAGGAAATAAACCCAACTTCATGTGAATTAAAGTGTATATGGGGGTCTTTGACTGGAAAGTATCAGTATTAGTAAGTCACACAGTTCTCTGAAATTTTACAGTCTACCTATCTACAGAAAGAGCAAATTGGACTAATAGTAGCAATCTAATACTCCCTAAGGTCCTCTCCAGTTCTGTCATGCCACAGGCATAAAAAATCTATTCCCCCCCCCCCTTTTTTGAGTTTATATGATATTCATTACATTCCTGAGAAACTACAATAATTATCATTCCTATCTTTGACAAGATATGTACAATAATTAGCACAAGCAATGAACTAAAAAACAATTCTCCAGTGGTTTTAGAGAGAGTCATTAAGAGTAGTGTTGTTATTTAACCTATGTAACTTTGAAGTCAGAGCTACCAGAAACCCAGATTCACATCATAAATAATCTTGTAGTCATATATGCAGGCTTTATCATATTTTTCTTCCTCTGGGTTTTAACCACTTTATAGAAGTTGAATCATGAAAGTACATTTTTTGGCATGACAATTTATAAATTAAATGTGGTTAAAAGCAACTGAGTGGTTAAACTTTGTTCATGGAGCTATGATGATAAAGCCATTAAATAACATGCAATTTAATTCTATTTCTGATGTACATTGTATGTAAGTTATGTACCACAATAATCATTTGGATTAGAAATATTTTCTATCTTTTGTTGAAATTTGGTTATTCAATCATTTGGATTTAATAAGTTTAATTAGAGAATGAAGATTATTCTCTTTGTAATTGGGAAAAATTATCTAAATTTCAATGAAGAATGAAAATGGTAGTAGAGGGAAGAGGTTCATATAGAATAATTAAATGAAAATGGACTTCTGGGCCAAAAAAGAACATGAACAAGGAAAGAGCAGCAACATCATCAAAAGAAAGAACCTGCAAAGAAAACCACCTGTAGGGAAGATGGTATTAGAGGTAAGAAGATTACGAATTAAGATGACCTTTTTGAATTAAGAAAACAAAGGCATTCTTTAGAAAACAGCTAAAGAGTCAGAAAGAAAAATATTGGTAAAATAGGAGTGATTAAGTAAGTAACAAATTTCTAGGAAGTATTTATTTCATCATATCAAAAAATATTTTAAATGGAACATTCAATTGTTCTGCCAAATATTCTTGCTATAGATGGTCTGAAGGGTGTTTTCTTTATTTTACTAAATAGATGCATTTTGTGGGCAGCTATGGGACAATATAATGAGATCTGGGCGGTATTCCCAGATCTGCATACTTTTTTGCAGATCACTACCTCTTCCTTGTCCTCAATAAAACAAGCCCTGAGTAACTGAACTGCCTCTCATCAACACCCAAATGATTATTCAGGAAGTGTTATTTTATAGAGACCACCCAGAACCAACTGAGAGACTACCTACAGGACATACTAAATACTTACCATGGAGATGTTCTAAGTTCTTTAACTTTATCAATTTCCAGTTCCATAAAATAATATATATTAACCTGACCCTGTAAAAAGGAGTTCACTGGGTTACAGTCACTATTACACCTTCACTTTTACTTCTGAGTATTTGGAAGTACACATATTGAGAAATTTTCTTATTCAATATCCTTAACATGAAAATCAATGTGGTAAATTCATATGAAAATTTTTCATTTTGGATAATTTATATTGCTATGTTTTCAAGTTCACCAATCTTTTCTTCTACAATGTCTCAACTGTGGTTAATATATCTAGTGTAGTTTCTTTTTAGATAATGTAATTTCATCTTTGGAAGATTGAATTTCTTGAATCCCCCTTCACCTTTCTCATGTTTTTATCTTTATTCTCGATCATATATATTTATAATAAATGTTTTAATATTCTCGTCTACTGATTCTTTCATTCTTGTCATTTATAGGTATGCTTCAATTGAATGATTTTTTCCTTCTGGTTATGAATGAATTATTCCAGTTTCTTTGCACATCTGGTAACTTTTTATTAAATTCCAGACATTATGAATTGTAAATTGTTGGACTGGAGTTCTTTTTTTTTTGTTTCTCTGCTGTTGTTTGTATAACTTAAAATATGTTACTTGGAATCAGTTTCATTCTTCTGAGATTCATTTTAATTTCCTCACAATGGATCCAAAATCCCTATAGTCTAAATTTTGCCATATTACTGGGCAAATACCTCTCTGAGAACTCTACTCAATACATCTTTCATTCTATGATAAAAATATAATTCTATACTGATGCTAATAAAAAAAATGATTCTGCACATGTTACCTCATCTACTTCTAGAAACAATCTTATGAAGTAAGAGTTTTACAGGTGATGGGACTGAGGCACCAAGACAGTAAGGTCACACAACTACTAAGAAGCAAAGCTATAATTTGAACAAAAGCAACCTGGTTGTAAAGCTTGTACTTTTAATCACGATGTTATTTATTGTTTTTGTCATTATTATTCATGGAAGGCAGAGAGTGCTAGAGCCAACTTATAAGTTGATGTCAGATTATACAAAGTATTATGTCCCAGTATGGTAAATCGGACAAGCCTAACCCTATAAGCAGGCAGCATATAGAGGTATAGACAAATAAGAAAATTAACATGTACCCATAAATTATGACAAAGTTGGAAAATTAAGAAGACCAAGATGGGACTCTCTAACATGTAGATTCTTCCCAATAATCAAAGTCTCTTAATCTTCTACATTCTTTACTTTAGAAATGTTTTCACCATTCTAAATATCAAATAACAATTGACAGACTGAAACCTTTTTGGTCCGTAATAGGGAAAGTCAGGCTTGGTTATCCTCATTCTGAAATAGATGAGAAAAGTGAAGAAAAATCTCCACAATATCAACCAAGCAACCTGTTATGTGAAACAAAGAAGAAAAAGCACTTAGAAAATATTTGGGACCTAGAACTCATGCATTATAGCTCCTGATCCAGATATCTGAAATGTACTTTGGGATGAGTGATGGCCACAAAATTTACAACACAGACAAGGCATTTAAAAAAATCAAAACACCGAAACCCTGTCTAAGAATATTTGATGCTGAGAAACAGCATATCTGACATTTGTGTTACACTTTAGAGTTTTAAAGGAGCTCCATCCGATGTGATCACCAAAACAAAACTCCTTGGTCACTGGAGCAGTTATGATTTTTCCTCTTTAATGGAAGGATAAGTTGTGACTCAAAGAAGTTAAGTTTGATGATGTTCCAGCAAGTAGACTGGACTAGAACTGGACTTCTGACTGCATTTTTGTACTGTGTGCCCACCACTAGACCTAAGTAAATGAAATTCAAAGATTGTGGGTCCTCTGACCATTCCATACTTTCTTTTCCTTATGATATTAATTTGATGTTTCTCAACAGTATAGAACATTTTATATATTTTAAACTTGAATATAGCTTTTAAAGTTCAAAGCTTAGATACTTCCAAATGAGTGGGTTTTTATTTGTTTTGAGATTGACTTTGATGGATTTGATCTGAGAATCATGGTGAGTTAACTGACAAGTAGACTCCGAAGTGCAGGCGCACAGATTAGGCATAACGTTTGGCATAGTTCTCCCTGGGTGTGAGGTCAGTTGAGGAAGTTTGGAAATTCCTGTTTATATTAGTCAGTGTTTGCTGTGTAACAACAACAACAAAAAAATACATCAAAATTGTAGTGGCTTACAACAAACATTTACTTGTTTTTCTCATAGATCTGAGACTAACCTGGGAAAGTTTTGCTTCAGGACACAGGTCAGTTTAAGGTCAACTTCATGCACCTGTCATTTTTCTTGTAGCTACAGCTACCTGGGATATGTTCCTCTCAAAAAAAAAAAAGTATAAGTGACAGAAGCAGAAACACACAGTATCTTTTAAAGCCTCTTTTCAGAACTGGATATTGTCACAAACCAGTGGGATAAGGAAGGATACCCACACCCTATGGTGAAATTTTCTGGAAAGTCACTTGAGAAAGGCTGTAGATGTATAATGGTGATACCAGGAGGAAGTAAAGAAATGGAAAGATTAACTCAATTTACCACACTATTTTACATTTTATTTTGTCAAGTAAGTTGTTATTGGTAATTACAGTGCATATCAGGGACAAAAAAGAAGTGGGCCCTTGGGAACATAGAAATACTAACTTGACTCCTGCAACTACTTCTATTCAGGAATAATGAAAATCAATTCTTAAACTTGCAGAACTAAGTAGTAGCTGGGTATCATAGGTACTATGATTATGTCATTTTATAAATTAGACTTACTTTGTACAAAAATCTCTTCCGGAATTTTAAGAAAAATTACACAATTTGACAAGAGTGAATTTCTGGCACACTCAGCATGTGTGTTCTGTATTCACATTTATCAACTATTTGTTTCTCAGAATAAATGACTACATGTTCTACTCCAATTCAGCCATTAAAATTCCCACATACAAGGGAATTCAAACACAAAAGACTAAAACCTCCTTTCAGTTAAAAGGAGCACAACAATTTAGACCAATCTAATGTTCTGCTTAAAGAAAATACAGAAATAACTATAACAAAATCTAAAAATTATTAATTGACTTCTTATTTCTAAATAATGAAGTGTGAGATTTTGATACCTTGTTTACTTTAGGATATCAATGCTAAAGATCATTTTTCTGCATTGGGTGTCAGAATTATAAAGAGATGCAGTGAGAACATTTCCCCTTAATTCTGTAACCCATACACATGCGTCCTGTAATAACTCTGGCTCTGAGAAGAAAGGTTCTGCTATACCAGCACCAATGAGGTCCTACAATGCCACTTAAAGTGTCTAATTGGCTTGAGCATACCACTGACTGTGGAAAAAGCTGAGATATATCCAAGATCTGCAGGTTACCTGTAAGCCCAAATCTTCTAAGAGAATGCACAGAAACAGTCACATTTTAGGCATGATTGACTGAACAGCTACTACACGGTGTCCCCAGTATGAGCCCTGTAAGGAATAATCTGTTTTTTTATCTAAGTGATAAAAATCATTCTTACAGCCATGTCTTGGTGCGGGACCTTATCATTATTGCTGTTTTCCTCCTGCCCTGCTCCTTTCCCTCTCCCTCCCCTTCTTTATCCTCTTCCCTTTTCTCCTCCCCCTCCTCTTTCCCTTCCCCTTCCCCTCTTCCTGTCAGGTCTCCTCCTGCTTTGGGTCACCATTGCTTCTAAAACAGAGCTCTGATGGTCACTTCACTAGAAACGCTGACAGTAAACTGGGATGTTGCCCTGCCCTGCTGGCCCTAACACTGTCTTGCATTAGCTCTCCTAGTATTAAAAGCCTTCAATACCTCATAGGTTTTCTTCCAGCCTACATTTCCAGCCTCTTCTTCCTTTAATTGCTTGATATACCCAGTGCCTCTTCCAAATCGAACAACTTAATCATCCTCAGTTTTCTGCTGATCATGGTTTCCTCCTCTGCCTGGGACACTATTTCCCCATCTGAACCTGGCACAATATTACTCACCCTATAATATTGAGATGGCCAGAAGTTCATTTGGTTTCTTCTGTAAGATAGGTCTATTTAGCACTTCGTTGTCTTTAACTTCATTTGAAACAATTTTGTTAGATTGTATTGTGATAGCTGTCATATCAGCATACATTTTTAAAAAATCAAATTGGTGAATTTTTGTGCAGCCACTTTAATATTGAAGATGGAAAAAAATACGCAACATTTTTGGCATATAATGCTTTATTATTTGAAGAAAGGTAAAAATGCAACTGAAATGCAAAAAAGATTCATGCAGTTTATGAAGAAGGTGCTGTGACTGAGCAAATGTGTCAAAAGTAGTTTGCAAAGTTTTGTGCTCAAGATTTCTTGCTGGATGATGCTCCATGGTCAAGTAGAACAGTTGACATTGATAGCAATCAAATGGAGACATTAGCTGAGAACAATCAATGTTACACCATGCAGAAGATAGCCGACATACTCATCCAAATCAATAAAGTTATTGGTGAAAATGAAAAATGCCCTTTATTTTATGGAAAAGACTAAAGGAAATTTTTGGCCAACCCAATAGCTTTTCCGGCCTGGAAGTCCTGCAACAACCTCCAGCATTTTCCTTCCTGCTATCTTAGTCCACTCCCAACTGTCCCTAAGATCTTTCCAAAAGCCAAATGTTACTCTGCTAAAAATTTTTCAGTGACTCTTCAGCCCTATAGTATTAAGTGCAAATCCCTTTACATACCAGATAAAACCCTTCCTCATCTGACCAGCTTCCATCTTCCCTGTCCCCATCCTTTCTATGTAGCCTATAATTTTAAACTCCCTGCAGTTTCCAAAGTGGGACACACTTTTCCCTGCTCAGTAACCTTACGTGTGTGCACCTTCTTCCTGACTCTCTCTGTCTTGCAGTTGCCAGATGAACTCCTCCTTCTAAGACCAGCTCAAAACAATCTCTCTCAAGAGACTGACCCTAAGCTTCTACCCTGGATAAGTCAGTTGCTGTCCCAGTCCTACTCCCATAACCCCCACGTCATACCTCTATTTCCCTCTGTCTAGTGTTCTCCTTTCACAAGCTGTGTACTTGTTTTGCCTTCCTGATAGAATTGTGAGCCCTCTTAGGGCTCCCCAGTATATAATAAGGCCAGCACATACAATGGATTACAGAAGGAAGAAAAATAAAGATTAAATGCTACGGAGTCCCTATGTAATGAAATGCAGGTCCAGCTGCCTGCAACTATCAAAGCCAATACTCGAGAGGCAGGTGCTGATGTAAAGGAAAGTGGTTTGTTTGCAGATGCTGGCCATCTGGAAGACGGGGAATTCGTCACAAAGGCCATCTCCTGCAAGATGGAAACTGGTGTCTCAAACCTCACCTCCACCTCTCAGTGGAGGCAGAGGTTTTTATAAGGAGGGGGAGAGAGACAGAACAAAGAGGTCAAGGGAGGGGGTTGAAAAGTTCTCTATGCGCAGATGAGCACAGTCCATTCTGATAAGGCAAGTGGTGGCCCGACATGCATCATCCTGGATTCACAGCATCCTGGCTTCATGGACGAAGGTCAGCAAATCTCCTGGAGCTGGGATGCTTGAAGATCGGAATCTATATCTTTTGAAGTTAGTTCCTAGGATTCTTATACAAACATGCTGTTCATCTGCAAGCTACATATTTGTCAGAGTCAGCACTTACAGAAACAATGTCAGAAGAATGGTGCAGTGGGTTACAATTCCCCATCATTACAATTTTCCACTGTTACACCTAGGGAAGAAGAACAGTCTCCACAGGGAGGGATTAATTCATTCACTCATTCATTCAAGTGTCTGCTCATTGCCTAATTATAGGCCTGTGTCTCTACCTGTATCTTAAACCAAAAAACGTATTATTTCTCACAGGGCTCATACAGGGGATGCCATGCAGCAGCTATTCTGTCAATATTGCCTAAATTATTACTGTTCCTGCACATTCTCTTAGCAGATTTGGGCTTAGAGTCAACCTGCAGATCTTGGATATCTTCCAGTTTTTTACACAGTCAAGAGTATGCTCAAGACAGGCATAGCCACTACCACGCTTAGCCTTAGATACTTTAGTGTTAAAGGCAGCTCTTGCATACCTCCTACAGACAGACTTCAGGTTAGCAGACCTAAATTTGGGGCTCTGCCCTATCCTAGAGATGGAGAAGCTGGAACTCAGGTAAAGCTTACTGGAACCTAAGTCCAGCTCTCTAACTGCCTACTTCTGCCAGGCCAATGGGCACATGAAAGGTTTTGCAGTAATACTCTCCCCCAAGACACCACAGCATCACCTAGACTGCAGTCTGGTGTCTCCATCAGAGCCTTGACTCCAGGGCATCAGCTTGTAGCAAAAGAATCTTAACAACTTTATTTTCAACATCCATTTCTCTTTCCTAGACTCACAAAGTGATTTCAGATCCCTCACTTCCAGATATTACTACCGATGACAGTTATGTGAGAGGCACTTAATCCAAAATTGTGTATGCATACAAGTGCAAACTATTTGAAAAAACAAAAATAATCCCCCAAGTTTTCACAAGGAGCTTGCTGATGAAACTAACTGAGACATTTGGAAGGCAGAATAAAGCAAAACAGATGTACTTCTGAGTCAGGTGACCTATATTTAAGTCCTAGCCCTACCACTTTCTCATTGTGTGATATCAGGAGAGTTGCTGAACTTCTCAGTCCCCAGTTTGCTCATCTATAAAGTGAGATATTGTTAGTTTTTACATGTGGTATCTTTCATAAAGAATAAATTAGATCATTTCCAGTCAAGTGTTTTTAAACACATTGTCTGGTACATGATAAACGTCAACAAATGTTTATTATTACATCATTGCTGCTGTTGCTGTATGCAAATTATTTACAGAAAGATATTCATTAAATTGTCATGTCTTTTTCTCCCAGAGGCAGACACGCTGTGCTTAACACTTGAAAAAAGTGCCTGGAATATCAGTCACTATCTATCATATAGTGAGTGGTCAACAAATGACTGCTCAATCATTGATCCATTCCTTCATTCCAATGCAGTCAGTTCTCAATTTTCCAGACTAATAAGGAGGAAATGAGATGTTAGCAATAAGAAATGTTTGATAATCCAAAAATAATATATACTTGGTTTATGGAAGAGTGGATCATGCACCTTTAATAGAAGGATATGTCCAATGTTCATTAAACTCAAGTCAAAGTTATCCTTTCACTCAATCAACAAATGCTAATTGAGATTAGGACCCTTACCAGGTACTATGTTAACAGTGTGATACAAAGGGGAAAAACACCATTGATCTCTGCCCTTATGGAGCTAAAATTCTAGTTCTGGCCATTGTGGCTCAGTTGGTTGGAGCATTGTCCCATAAACTGGAAGGATGAATGGATTTGATCTCCTGATCAGGGTGCCGATGGGAGCAATCAATCAATGTCTCATATCTCTCTCCATCTCCCTCTTCTCTCTCTCTCTCTCTCTCTCCCTCTCCCTCTCTTCCTAAAAGCAGTGAAAATGTCCTCAGGTGAGGATTTTTTTTTTAATTCTAATGGTTGCAAGTAGGGCTGCTTTGTGGTTTTTGTGGGCCGTAGGAACTTTTGTGTGCCTTTTCCTCCACAGAAATAGATTGAAAATTATATTTTATGCTATATTGTCATAAAAATAATACATAGGACGTTCTCCTATGTATCCACAATATCATTGTCATGCCTCAAAAATTAACATTAATTCATAAAACTACACTATTTTAGCTGATATATACTAGTTTCTGAAAGTCACATCATATAATTTTTGTATGTTATATTGATACATCTATTTTGAGCCAAAATTATAATATCTAATTTATCCATTCACAATATTTTCCACATTTACCTTTAGATGACACTCAGCTGTGTCAAAATACTTTTTTAAAAAAATTACTTATTTTTTTTTAATTTATTTTTAGAGAGAGGGGAAAGGAGAAAGAGAGGGAGGGAAACATTACTGTGTGGTTGCCTCTTACTCACGCCCCCAACTGGGGACCTGACATGCAACCTAGTTATGTGCCCTGACTGGGAATCGAACCAGCGACAATTGGCTCGCAGGCCAATGCTCAGTCCACTGAGCCACAGCAGCCGGGGTTTAAAATAATCTCATTTTTAATGCTTAAAATGTTTCTTGTGATAAACTGCTAGTGATGCTTTCTTGAGATACAAAATTCTCTATCCAGCATTCTTTCATTGTGATTTCCTGGTAATTTTTTTCTCCCCCAAATTTTTAGCTCATACTTCTTTACAGGTTTTTTGTTTGTTTGTTTTCATGAATCTAGTTGCCCAGACTGAAATATTATGAAAGAGAAATGTCACGGTCCATTGGCTGGATGTCATTTTATAAAGTGTGTAGGAGTTAGCAGGCCAATCTAAATCTTATTTCTACTATACTGTCATATCTCCAGTGTATTCTTCAGAATGGACAGTACATAAACTCAGAGAAAAACTTCAGTATAAATGTGTGATAATCTCATGACCTATAGAAGGTAGATTGAAAGAATAGCTAAAGTTATTATCAGTATACAGACATAGCCATAAATAGCAATCTTGACACATCTACTTAAATCATCTGAACCCCTCTAAGCCATGGTACCAGCTGAAAAATAGGGATGGTAACAACGCTGCTATAAGATTAAATAAAATAACCTATGTAGAGCACATAGCATGTAAACTCTATACAATGTCTGTCTCCTCCTTTTCTATTTCTTCCCTAGTGTTTTGTAAAGAGACAATCCTCAAGAGTAATACCCATGAAGACAGCTAGGCCTCCCCTAAAATCTGTACTCCTTCCACACAAGAAGCGCAAGTGGGTGTCCCAATGAGAAGTAACAAAATAACAGGTAACAAAGGAAAATTATATAGAGACAGATATTTGTTTTACTTGAAACATGAAATAAAATATCAACTTATTTAGTAATGAATAACATTTAATCAAAATTTTCTTTGTAAAGCAGTCAAATAATACTGCAATCATTCAGAACAATAAGGAAGGGGAATTCCTGTATATAAATATGTGATTTCTCCTCACTCATTCAATATAATGCACCCAACGCAGCCACATCTAAAAATATATGGATAGGGCTTACAGGATGTTTCTTTATTAATTCTTACAACTTCAAGTGAATTGATATTTACCACAATAAAAACCTTAATTAAAAAAATGCATGGCTAGTCACACAGTTCATTCATCAAAGTCGGTCACCCTAACAGCATCATATATGTCAGTTGTATGATGAAATTTATGCTACAGCTCTTACACAGTGCACTCCACCTAACTTATTTTTGGATTATGCAGTTGACTCTTTAACAACTGGGGGTTGGGGACTGATGGACTGTGTAGTCAAAAAAATCTACGTGTAACCTTAATTCAGCCCTCCACATATGCACACAGATTCCCAACCACTAGTTGACCCTTAAACAATTCAGGTTTCAACTGCATGTGTCAACTGAACTTTGAGATCAACTGAACTGTGTGGGTCAATTTTTAAAACTCCATGAGTGGACATGGGCAGTTCAAACCTGCATTATCCAAGGGTCAACTGTATTTATATTTAGGCTGTTCATGTATGTAACACTTTAATCATTTCTTTAGCTCTTAATTTTTGGTGTTTCTTCCACTAGTATGATTAACATTTTTGTTCTTCATTGCTAGTGGTACTTTTATCTCTTTGTTATTGTTTCATCAAACACACAATTTTTTTAATGTGTAGTAAGATAGCTATCCAAAGGAAAAAAAATACGGTAAAATAGCTTACTAGAAATAAACACAAAAAATTCTTGCCCAGGGTATTTGGCCATTTATTTTAATAGTGCCAGACAGAATTATAGGTACTGAAGATACAATAGTAAATTAAACATAGTTCCTGCCTTCTTGGAAATCACAGTCAACAAAGATTGAACAGAAAAACAGACAAATAAGTATATAATATAATATCATGTAATACTACTAAATACCATAAAGAAAATACATATGGGTAATTTTGATAGAAAATTATGGGGACACATGTAGATAGGTCAGTGATGAAACAGGTTGTCTGAAAAGATCACAATTGAGCAGAGATTTTAATTACATGATAGAGAATTCATAGTATAAAGTTCATAATCATTGAGGAAAAACAAATGCTGGCTCTTCTAAGACAGGTGCTTATTAATTCTTGATTCCCAGAAGAGTTAATAAAAAAATAAGTGCTCAACAAATTTGCTCTATTTTTTATTCCAAAGGCAGAGTGAGGAATTTGGTTAGTTAAATTTTTTTAAAAAGGTCAAATACTAAATGTCCCACTCTTTGATTTTCCTTTCCTTTGATAGTTTTAAAAGCTTGTCTAGATCTAAAAGAAAAAAAAGGCATTTTAATGAACATCACAATTAAGATGTGCATCCCTTGGAAACTAACATCCTTTGAACTGCTGTGAAGGTGGCCTTTTCCTGATTTGAGGTCAATAAAGTTATAGTGTTGTGTCTCCCAAGGAACATCTGTGCATGTAAAATCATTTGACTTGTTCTGACTCCCCCAATCCTCCTAAGAAGCTCAATCTGCAGATCAGAGTAGCTACTCCTTTTCAATTAACTCTCTTTCAGACTTGATCATTGTCCTGTCTTCACTTATGTCAAATGGTGCTCCCTGTGGAGATAGGCAGCTGGTTATTCTGAGGTAACTCAGATAATCTGTATTGAAATAACCACCTCTCTTGTCCAAATCCATCTATCACCTTTACCTTGATGGCCAGTCAGCCTAGTGCCTGGTGTCATCTGTGGATCCCAAATGGTAGGCCTTCTGCCACCAACCCACCCCGCAACACTGCACCATCAGTGCTGGTTCACTCTTTGCAAAGGAGTGGGAGATTTTGAGCCATTTTATTTTTTTAAAGTTCAATTCAATTCAGCAAATGTTAATTAAACAAATGTTATAGGTTCTGGGGAAACAGAACCTATACGATGACTTGGCCTAAAAGTTTCCTTGAGGACAACTGGGCATGTTCTGGAGTAGCTTCTGGTGTCTAGGATGATACAATGTCAGATCAAGATTTCTGTGAGGTAATAAACCATAGCAAGTGATGTGGGAGTAGAGGAGGGTAAGAGCTCTTAAGAACTGATAAACTCTAAGTTGAGCCTAAACTACTATGTAGGAAGGTGGGAGTTAACACTTTTGTTCAATACAGAAAACTGCCCAAAATAAATGAAGAGAGGCCAGTTGTGGGAGACAGAGATCACAGGGCAGTCCCTCCTATCATACCCTTTCTTGCAAGATTACTCTCTATTGCTCCTACTGGAATGTGTGTGAGCTGCTCTCTCTTGACTTTAGAAGTAACCTACCCAGACCTCTAAATTCAAACTCACACTGGGGTTGAAAAGTGAATAGGTTAAAAAAAAGAAAAAGAAAAAAAGTGAATAGCACCTAAAAACAGCCCGCTGATATGATTTGGGTGAGCATTATTTCTGAGAACAATATTGTTCACTATTAATGTGAGGACTGAACTAGATATAGCAAAATCTTGGGTCTGTTGTAAGAATTGAGGAGCTAGTGGCCCAGGGAAGATGATTGTATCCTATATTTCCTTTGTTATGCATAGAAATGAAGAGGAACTATTTAATTCTCATATATATGACTTAGTCAGTGTAATGATCCTTAAAATGAATTGGCAGACCACATGGTACATGCCCATGCACCTTTGGAAAAGGGTGACCAGCCATCTTTGATAATTTATTAAAGGGCCCACAGGTTTGGCATCACATATAGCCTCCTACTTTAAGAAGAAGAAAATTAAAGTCAGGAAATATGAGCCAAGAGTCAGATAATAGGAAATATCAAAAAAGGAAAAAGGACTGTGCTACTAGATGGATGTCTGAATATTCAAGAGCTTATAAAGTAAGACCATGAGGGATGGAGTCCTCACAGGGAAGCTCGGATGAGGCAGTGTATTGCTAAAGCTGTGAATATTGCTACCAGAATGAGAATCACCAGCCAGCATGTGGGAGGAATTTAAAGCTTAGGAAGAGCTGCAGATTCCCTGTTATAAGGAGTGAAACATCGACAGGTCTAGATGTAATAAATAGACTGTGACAACTGACACACCTTTGCCCCCTAGATGTAATAAATAGACTGTGACAACTGACACACCTTTGCCCCACCAGGGAATGGGACAGAAGAATCCTACTTTTGGAACTTGGGAAGACTATGAAATCTGGTTACCAAGTCAGTAGAAATGTGAATATTTGCTCTTTTCCTAAATAAGTTTCCTCCTTCTAATCAATTGTGGCTAAAGATTTTGTAAATAGAGATTTCAGGCTGTGTCAGGAGTGGTGTCTGTTCTCTTGATCTTATCTAATCTGTAACCCAAACCCTAGTAATTGTTCTGTAACATAAATGTATTTTTGTCTTTCTAGTTCTGACATTCATTTGATGATTTCTCATTGTAATAAATAGCAAATTCAGAATATTTAACATGGCTTATGAAGCCTAAAAAAATTCTGTTTCCAGTTTCTTCTCTCATCATTATCAATATATAACTATCCTGTACATAAATCACACATTTTTCTTTGAATGAGCCAGGCTTCCTCGTCTCAGATTATTCCCTCTCCCTAGTTCCCCAGTCCTTCAGTCAGCTAACTCCTCTCCATCCTTCAGGTTGCGCTTAGAGTTTACTTGCTGTGGAACACTTTCCTTAACCTTCATATTGCATTATAAACCTCTCCAATGTGCTCCCACAGAATATCATAGTCATTCTATAGTACTTATCATGCTGCATTATTATTGTTAATTTATCCATAACCCCTCACCAGTATGTAAAGTTCTTGTGAAAAGATACAGTATCTTATTTATCTTTACATTCCCAGCATCAAATAGTATTTGTTGAATGACTAAATGAATATATGGAAACAGCATTGTCACCAAGAAGCAGTAAACTGGCATTCAAGTCCACACTTTACTGTTTAATCTTGATTTTTGAGCCAAATATAAACTCCCTGTAGAAGAGAAGGTGGAAGCAGAAATGCAATCTTCAGTCTGCACAAAATCAGGTGGCTGGGCTGCACAATGCCTTTATTGTCCTATCAAAATACTATAATCAATAGTTCCTTTTACAAAAGATTGCAAGGTACATTGGAATGCTCTAAAATACATAAAAGGCAGAGGAGGAAAGATGGCAGCAGAGTAGGTAGCGGTGTGGTCTGCTTGCTCCCATCAGGGAAGGACTTGGAGTGCAAACACGGAGAGGAGTGAGTGAGTGCAGATTTCAGATAGTGTGAACAGGGAAGGGAGTGTGGGAGCGGCATGAAGGAGGTCAGAAAGCTTGGCTGCACTCTCCAGATTGAGTCACTGGGCCTCCCAGACCAGGGTCTCTGCCATACGGCACCCAAAAGGGGCAGCTGCTGTCCAGCTCATCAGCCAGGATCTGCTTAGAGGCTTCCCCCTGCCAAGGGCACACTGATCAGCAAAGTCCTAGAGGGAGTCAGTGAGAATGTTTGGTAGAAACAGCCGGAGGCATGGAGAGACAGTGAAGAGCCCAGACTGTGAGAAACTGTATGAACTGAGTCTAGGTGGGGCCTCCCTTGGCTGGCAACCCTGGGCTGACAGCTCTGTGCTCCAGGCACTCGTGCCAGGGCTCCACAAAATAAAAGGGCAGAACTGAGCCAGGGAGGGGGCCCATACAGGAAAGCTGCGGCAGAACTGCAGATTTCGTAAGGACCCCAGGTAGGCAGGTGGCATGCACAGGCATACAGGCAGGGATGCGAGCCGGTGCCGCAGTTTGGAGGCAACACAGAGCCTTTTTTGGAGGAAAAGAGACAAAACTTGAGGCTGGGAAGAAACTATTGGCATGCGCACGCTGGACCACCAGCAGAACAGTGTTGCTAGACAAGCCTGAGGAGGGCTGAGGGTGCCGCAGGACCAGGGCGGAGGGACTCAACTAAGTGTGGCTCACAGCAGAGCAGCGGCAGGCCCACAAGTGAGGGAACAGCAATCCCAGAATCAAGCTGGATCTCCTCACAGCCAGCAAGCCAGAAAAAATTTGAAACCCATGGAATTTTGACCAGGGGTGGATCCAGAAAAAGAAGACAGTACCCAAAGTTTGTACTGGGTAAAAGTTATTTTCTTAATCTGTTTTCTACCTTCTCTCTCTCTTATTCTTCTTTAATTTTGTTTGTTTTTCTGTTTTGTTTATCCTCCCTCCCACACTAAACATACAGCATATAAGTGCTATATAAACCTAATACTATACACTTCCACTTTCTCACTTCATTCTGCATTCTTCCCTGCCTTTTTCAACATACAATGTAAATATTACTTACTGTCTCGCATAGCCTTGACCCTACTTGCTACTATTATTATTCTATCACCTTCCCTCTCAAAAATCATCTTTCTTTCATTTAAAACCACTCTTGTCTGTTTCTTCTACAGTATAACAGTTTTAACCTCTTTACATTTATATTAATACTGACTCATTTGCTGCTGATAGTGTGATTGTGGGTGGGGGATATTTTGGGGGGTGTGAGTTTCTTGCCTGCATTGCGTGTTTATGTTTTAACAACATCTCCACAAAAGAACTCAAGACAAGGTTGGCAGAGTGACTCTCAATCAACTAGCCAGAGGGAAGGATACACCAAAGAGTAACTGAAATACAACCAATGGCTTAAACAAATGACATAAAGGGCATCCCAAGAGCATCAGGCTCAGGAGATCTAAGAGACTGCACCACTGAATCCCCCAGGTCTCCTATACAGAATCCCATACCACAAAGGCAGGAAATCAAAGCAGACAAATCTAATAAACAAAATCTAATAAACAAAATCAAACAGGAAGAATCCAACATGGGGAGACACAGAAACAACCTCCCAATGAAAGTAAAAGAGGAATCCCCAGAAAGAGAGATAAATGGAATAGACATAAGCCAACTATCAGACATGGCATTCAAAAGAATGGTTATAAGGAAGCTCAAAGAACTTGACAAACTCAAAGAGAACTACAATGAACTCCAGGGGAATTACAATGAACTACAGGGAAACTACAAAGAGTTGCAGGGAAGCTACAAGGAACTTATGGAGAACTACACCAGTGTAAAAAAGGACATAGAAACTATCAATAAGAACCAGGAAGAAATGAAGAATACAATTTCTGAACTGAAGAACACAGTAGAATCAATCAAAAGCAGGCTAAACGAAGCAGAGGATTGGAGCAATGAGTTAGAGGACAATGTAGAAAAATATTCACAGACAACAAAACAAAATGAAAAAAGACTTAAAAAGAATAAAGAGGGTGTAGGAGAACTGCTGGACAACATGAAACAAAAAAAATATTCAAGTCATAGGGATACAAGAAGGTGAAGAAGATGAGCAAGGGATAGAAAACCTGCTTGCAAAAGTAATGACAGAAAATTTTCCTAACTTGATGAGAGAACAAGTCATGCAAGTCCAGAAAGCACAGAGGGTCACAATGAAGATTAACCCAAAAAGGCCCACCCCAAGGCACATCATAATTATAACGGCAACATTCAAAGACAAAGAGAGAATCCTAAAAAAGGCAAGAGAAAAACAACAAAAAACATACAAGGGAGCTCCGATAAGGCTATCAACTGATTTCTTAACAGAAACACTACAAGCCAGAGGGAGTGGCAAAAAATATTTCAAGCAATGAAAAACAAAGGCCTACAATCAAGACTACTGTACCCAGCAAGGCTCTCTTTCAAAACGGAAGGTGAAATAAGGAGTTTCTCAGACAAAGGAAAACTAAAGTAATACATCTCCACCAAACCAGCATTGCAAAACATGCTAACGGGAATGCTTTAAGACAAAGAAGAAAAAAAGAGAGGGAGAGGAACACAGGTACAAAGGGAAATCAATAAATACCTGTCAATAATAACCTTAAATGTAAATGGATTAAATGCTCCAATCAAAAGACATAGGGTAGACTTCCGGCCAAAATGGAGGCTTAGACTGACACACACAGTCTCCCTCTACAACTAGAAAGGAATACAACTACCTCAAAACAAAAGATAACGAGAAATTCCAGAAAATAAAACTACATGGAAGCCCAACGTATAAAGTTATAAAGCAGTGGTGTTTGTTGGACAGGTAGAAGGAGCAAAAGTGGGTGGTGCTGTTTGCTGTAGCACCAGGGACAGTGGCAGGGAGAGCAATCCTGTCTGCAGTCGAGCCCTGGCAGCTCGCGACTCCAACATTGGGAAAGACAGCCCGTGAGTTGCCTCGGACTACGAGGCCCAGAGGGCGGAAGGATGGAACCCAGTCTCCTAGCAGAGAATAAAGGCAGGAATCCATCTTGGACCCCTGCCCCAACACAGAGCATCACAGCTTGTGAAAAAAGTTGCAGATTGCAGCCGGTCCCCGGGTAGAGATGACAAAGCACCACAGCATGGCAAAAAGATAGCAGATTGCTGCCAATCACCAGGTTGTGATGAGTACATGGGCTCCACCCCCTAGAGCTCACTCAAGAAGCAAAGCAAAACACAAATCTGTCAAAATGAGGCAGACAACTATAAAAATCCCGGTGACATGACTCACCAGGCAGCAGATGAAGAATCTGACAGACAAACAAATAAGAAAACTTTCAGAGGCTCAATTCAGAGCTATAGTCATTAGGTGGCTCACAGAATTAACAAAAGATTTGGAACAAGATGAGAAAGGATTGAAAGCCACTCATTCTGAAAAGAATGAAAACACATATGAGACAAGTGGTGAGGAAATAAAATCCAGAGATCAAAACAACAAACTGGAACATAGGGAAGGAACAAACAGTCAACCAGTGCAGAAACAGGAAACAGAAAGCAAGGAAAGTGATGTCGTTGTCGTCAGCAGCCGTCCGTCTCGAGAGACGATGGTGTAGCTTCTTAAGAGTATCTGCACCGCCGAGAATGGTTGTGCAGTCCGACTCGGGAGTGACACGGTATCTGTCTCCTCCTGTGTTGAATCGACATCTTGCGATGACGCTGGAGTGTCCTCTCTAGTGAAGCTGAAGCTACAGAGCCTGGGCAGGGTGATATGGAGGGTCTGCTGTTGCCCATGCAGCAGACCCCCCCTCTCTTCGCAGCTGAAGGGTCCAAGGGAAAGATGGAGTCAATACAGCTTGGTTTCAGGTGCACCACAGGAGTTGCCAGTGTTGACTACAACGTCAAACCGCCTTAGGGACTCCGGCTCCGGATTTTCTGTCGGGGTTTACTCCCTTAGCCTTTCCCCTAAAGAGGTATGCCGCAAGGCAGCGGAGGTTTTTTGGAGTCAGAGTTTTCCTTCTCTGAAGGAAAGTGATGAGAGGATCAGAAACCACTGGGACAGCTATGAGAGATCGAACATATGGATTATAGGATTGCCAGAGGGTGAAGAAGAAGAACAGAAATTGAAAAATTATGTGAAAAAGTAATGAAGCATAACTTCCCGAACTTGGGGAAGGACATAGACTTACAGGTCCAGGAAGCACAGAGAGTTCCAGAAAAACTGGACCCAAGGAGAAACACTCCAAGACACATTATAATCAAAATGTCAAAAATGAAAGATAAAGAGAGAATCTTAAAAGCAGCAAGAGAGAAAAAAAGAATCATGTACAAAGGGGTCTCAATTAGACTGTCAGCTGACTTCTCAAGGGAGACCCTGTAGGAAAGAAGGGACTGGCAAGAAATATTCAAAGTAATGAAGATCCAAAGCCTACAGCCACGAATACTCTATCCAGCAAAATTGTCATTCAGAATAGAAGGGCAGAGAAAGTGCTTCCAGGACAAAATAAAACTGAAAGAGTTCATTAGATCCAAACCACTGTTATATGAGATGTTAAAGAGACTGGTTTAGAAAAAGAAGGATCAAAACTATGAACATTAAGATGAAAATTGCATCAAAAGAACCAACAACAGGAGCTAGGGAATTGAAACAAATGCAAACTAAATGAGCAATGAGAGTGGAAAAAGAACTATAGGTATGGGGAACATACTAAGGGGAGGTCTGCAGGGAGGGAGAAGCGGAAGAGGGAGGGAGATGGTACAGAAATTAAGAAGCATAGTAGGAGGGAATGGAATAGACAGGAAGAGGTTGAGAAGAACTATATGCACAACCAGCAGACATGAACTAAACGGGGGGTACAATTGGAGGGAGGGGGGCCACTGGATGGAGGGGAGCACAGGGAAGGGAAATTGGGACAACTGTAATAGTATAAACAATAAAACATATTTTAAAAAAGGACATAGGGTAGCGGAATGAATATGAAAACATGACCCACATATATCCTGTTTACAAGAGACATACCTCAAAACAAAAGATTTATACAGACTTAAATCGAAGGGGTAGGAAAAAGTATTTCAAGCAAATGGACATGAAAAAAAACTGGGGTAGCAATACTTATATCAGACAAAACAGATTTCACAGCAAAGGCCATAAAAAGAGACAAAGAAGGACATTTCATAATACTGAAGAAAACAATCCTTCAAGAAGATATAACCCTGGTAAACATATATGCACCCAACATAGGAGAAACCAAATATAAGAAAAATATTAGAAAACTACAAGAAGGATATCAAGGATAGTATGGGACTTTAACACCCTATTATCAACAATAGACAGATATTTGAAGCAAAGAAACACCAAGGATATTGAGGAATTGAACAACATTCTAGATCAAATGGCCTTAACCGATATATATAGAACTTTTCATGACAAATAAGCAAAATATACATTCTTTTCAAATGTACATGGGACATTTTTAAAGATAGACCACATGGTAGGACACAAAGCAATTCTCAACAAATTCAAGAAAATTGAAATTATATCAAGCATCTTCTCAGACCACAATGCCTTGAAATGAGAAATCAACCTCAAGGAAAGAAATCAAAGACATTCAAATTCATAGAGAATGAATAACATGCTATTAAATAATTAATGGGTTAACAGTGACATCAAGGAAGTAATCAAGAAGTTTCTGGAAACTAATAATAATGAACACACAACAGCCCAAAACCTATGGGACACAGCAAAAGTAGTCCTGAGAGAAGAATTTATAGCAATACAGGCTTACCTTAAAAGATAGAAGAATCCCAAATAAAAAATCTAACCCTACAGCAACAAGAACTAGAACAACAACAACAAACAAAGCCCAGGGTGAGTAGAAGGAGGGAAATCATCAAGATCAGAACAGAATTAAATGACATAGAGACTTAAAGAACAATTCAAAAGATCAACAAAAGTGGAGCTGGTTCTTTGGAAACATAAACAAAATTTACAAGCCTTTAGTGAGGCTCATCAAGAAAAGAGAGAGAGAACCCAAATGAACAAAATCAGAAAGTAAGGAGGAGATATCACGACCAATATCAAAGAAATACAAAGGATTGTAAGAAATTACTACAAACAACTGTATGGCAAGAATCTTGAAAACCAAGATAAAATGGATAAATTTCTAGAAACATATAATCTCCCAAAACTGAATAAAGAAGAAGTAGAAAGCCTGAACAGACCAATAACAAGAGTAAAATTATAACAGTAATCAAAAAACTCCTGGCACACAAAAGCCCTGAACCAGATGGCTTCACAGGCAAATTTTACAAAACATTTAGAGAAGAAATAACTTCTACCTTTCTCAAACTATTGCAAAAAATCCAAGAAGAGGGAAAACTCCCAAACTCTTTCTATAAAGCCAGTATTACCCTATTTCCAAAACCAGATCCAGGCACAACAAAGAAAGAAAACTACAGGTCAATATCGCTGATGAACATAGATGGTAAAATCCTCAATAAAATATTGGCAAACAGGATCCAGCAACACATTAAAGAGATCATACACCATGATCAAGTGGGATTCATCCCAGGGATGCAGGGATGGTTTAACATTCGCAAATCAATAAACGTAATACAGCACATAAACCAAATGAAAGACAAAAACCACACGATCGTATCAATATTTGCAAATCAGTAAATAATATAACACCTAAACAAAATAAAAGAGAAAAAACACATGATCCTATCAATAGATGCAGAAAAAACTTTTGATAAAGTACAACATCCATTTATGATGAAAACACTCAGCAAAATGAAAATAGAGGGAGCATACCTTAACATTATTAAGGCTATATATGAGAAACCCAAAGCCACATCATACTCAATGGACAAAAACTGAAAGCATTCCCCCTGAAGTCAGGAATAAGACAAGGATATCTACTCTCTCCACTCCTATTCAACATAGTGTTGGAAGTTCTAGCCACAGAAACCAGACAAGAAAAATAAATAAAAGGGATGCAAATTGGGAAAGAAGAAGTAAAACTGTCATTATTTGTACATGACATGATAGTGTACATAGAAAACCCCCCTATCAACTCCACAAAAAAACTACTTGACATAATAAGCGAATCTGGCAAAATAGCAGGGTACAAAGTAAATATACAAAAATATAAGGCATTTCTGTACAACAACAATAAAATATCATAGAAACTAAAAAAAAATCACATTTACTATAGCAACAAGAAAAATAAAGTACCTAGGAGTAAACTTAACCAAAGAGATAAAAACCTGTACTCAGAAAACTACATAACATTGAAGAAAAAATTTAAGGAAGATACAAATAAATGGAAGCAAATACCATGTTCATGAATGGAAAGAATCAACATCATTAAAATGGCCATACTACCCAAAGCAATTTACAGATTCAATGCAATCCCTATTAAAATACCAATGACATACTTCACAAACCTAGAACAAATACTTCAAAAATTTATATGGAACCAAAAAAGACCCACAATAGCCAAAGCAATCTTGAGACAGAAGAACACAGCAGGAGGAATCACAATACCAGACATCAAACTATGTTACAAAGCCACTGTGATCAAAACAGTCTGGTACTGGCATAAGAACAGACATATAGATCAATAGAACAGAATAAAGAGCCCAGAAATAAACCCAGGATTATATGGTCAGCTAATATTTGACAAAGGGGAGAGGAACATAAAATGTACTAAGAAGAACCTCTTCAACAAATGATGTTGGGAGAACTCGACAGGGATGTGCAAAAAAATTAAACTAGACCACCAACTTAAACCACATGCCAGAGTAAACTCAAGATGGATCAAAGATTTAAATGTAAGCCGTGGCACCATAAAAGTCCTGGAGGAAAACATAGGCACGAAAATTTCAGATATCTTATGTAGCAATATTTTCACCAGTACATCTCCTAGGGCAAGGGAAATAAAAAAAAAAGAATAAACAAATGGGACTACATCAAACTAAAGAGTTTCTGCTCAGTTAAAGAAAACATTATCAAGATGAAAAGGAAACCAACAACATGGGAAAACATATTTGCCAATGATACCTCAGACAAGGGATTGATCTCCAAAATATATAAAGAACTTATACATGTCAACACCAGGAAGACAGACAGCCCAATTAAAAAATGGGCAAAAGACCTGAACAAACACTTCTCCAAGGAGGATACACAGAGGGTCCATAGACACATGAAAGAATGCTCAACATCACTAGCCATCAGAGAGATGCAAATAAAAACCACAATGAGATGCCACTTTACATCAGTCAGAATGGCCACCATCAACAAATCAACAAACAACAAGTGCTGGCGAGGATGTGGAGAAACGGGAACCCTACTGCACTGTTGGTGGGAATGCAGACTAGTGCAGCCACTTTGGAAAACAGTATGGAATTTTCTTAAAAAACTAAAAACGGTGCTGCCTTTTGAACCAGCAATTCCACTGCAAGGATTATACCCGAAAAATCCTTAAACCCAATTCAAAGAACTTATGCTCCCGTATGTACACAGCAGCGCTATTTACAATAGCCAAGTGCAGGAAACAGCCTAAATGCCCATCCTTAGACGAGTGGATTGGAAAACTGTGGTTCATTTATACAATGGAATACTGTGCAGCAGAAGGAAAGAAGGAGCTCCTGCCATTTGCAACAACATGGATGGAACTAGAAAGAATTATGCTTAGTGAAATAAGGCAGGCAATGAAAGAAAAATACCATATGATATCACCTAATACAGGAGACCAATGAACAACACAAACAAATGAACAAAACTGAACAAGGAACAGAATAACAGTTATCAGGGGGGAGCGAGGAGGGAAGGTAGGGAAATAAGTAGGGGAAGGGTCTAGTCAAGAAACATGTATAAATGACCCATGGATATGGACAACAGCGTGAGGTATGACTGTGGGAGAAGGGGTGGGTTGAGTTGGGGGGAGCAATGGGGGAAAAATTGGACAACTGTAATTGAAAAACAATAATAAAAATAATTATACTTGAAAAAAAATACATAAAAGGCAAACTCCCCTGGCAACTCGGAAAAGGAGGAAATATGAACAGCCTCTACAAATGCAGAGATTCAAAAAAAATCTCTAATTGTTATGGGAAAAAGGGAATTACCTGAAAGGACCAGTATAGAAACATGAATACTTGGCCAGACTGTGTACCCCAGCTGAGCTCTCTAAGAATCAAGTGTTATAAAAAACCAGCTTTAATTAGTCAGGACTAAGATCTCTGTCGATTGGAATTTATTAATTAGTTTTTAGCTAGCTTCCAGTTTTCAGTCCTGCTCTTAATTGGGAACCTTTCCTTAAGTGAAAAAAATGCTCACTTGCACAGAATTTGAGCATTTCCCAGTGCTAACCTCCATTTCACCTCTGTTGTTGAGATAAGGTCAGGATCCTCTCTGTTCTAGCAGAGTTTTGGCCCTGTTTTTGCTGGCATGCAGATACAGAGTGTGATCCATCATGTTTTATTTAATAGAGTCACTGAGAGAAAGGAAAACGGAAATTGTTGTGAATTAAATGTCCTTGTCTCTTCAGGCAAGAAGATATAAGTTCTGATTGATTGCTGAGATGGCTGGAAATGGAAGTATTAATGCAAAACAGTGATGTTGTTATGTTTTTATTCTCTGGAGTGTTGCAAATGGTAGTAGAAATTTTAATCCAAAGCAGAATAAAAACAGACTTTCTCCCTTGCCAGAAAAAGCAAATTCAGTGAAGTGAGGAAGCAGAAGGTGAAGAACCAAGGAGAACGACCTAGAGAGTGACCTTTAAGTCCTCACCCTGCAATGCTTTTGGTGGCCTTGAACAAGTCATTTACTGACCTAACCTCAGACTCCTTAAGATTTGAATGTTTGTCTACACATGAGATATCAAGTCTGTACACTACCTATAATGTCATACAATTCTTTCTTCTAAATTAACCCAAGCAGTAGGCCTGAAGTAGGCACCATCCTCTGCAAGATGCTATTGACTTTTTCTGCCCTCTAGAATCTTAAATAAAATTATCAGGAATTCCACCAAGTTCTGCTATTTCTCTTCAAGAATACATAAAGAAATTATTATACTAAGATATATAGTAACAAAAGAATGTACAGGTGTTAAGTGACTCTATACAATAAATTAAACTTGATGATTTACTAGAATTAACTAAGCCTAATAATGTACACAATGAACTACATGTAACATGCAGTCTGGTTTTGGTGTGTCCTTTGAAGGAAGCTTCTATTTCTTCCTCACTTAAAAAATTGGAAAAATCCTCAGTTAAAAATAAGTTATAAAAATACCACTGTCCTGATCTTCTTTCTTTTTTTTCTCCTTACTGATTCTGTAACTTCTCTTGATTTGATGAATCCCTGAGTCTATATTGTTTCATTTCCCAGCTTGTACATAGCAATATTGGCTCTTTGATATATCCAGGTTTTTAAAGTCCTCAGTACTTTACTACAACTGCCAAGAGGTCAGAGTTTAAGTTAAGTCTCTTTTATCTACTACATTTCTTACTCTTCCTCAAAAGTACTATTTAGATTCAGGCATTGCTGAAACTAAAGGAGGTTTAATTTTCTCCAGTGTGGGTTTCTTCTGCAAAATCACCCAATGGTGACTCAGAAATGGCTACTCTCATCTCACTCTGTGGCTCCTGCTGCGGTGCATGTGTGTGTGCATGTGTGTGTGAGATGAGAGAGAGAGAGAGAGAGAGAGAGAAATAGAGAGGGAGATGCAAGCACAGAAAAAGCTATTAAGAGATAGCTACTAAATTCTACAGCTCAAAATAGAATCAGGCCATGCCCAATATTACCCACTGGATCAGAACCCAGATTCCACACAAAGCCAGATTTTTAAATGGAATTTAGATTTTTGTTTTCAGACAGACAAAAATCAGACCACTTTCAGAACTCACTCCAATAAGATATGCACTCTTAAAGTAGTTGTGAAATGTTCTTTCATTTTATATGTTTCAGGATTCTTTTGTTGTTGTTATTGTTAAATATCTGATTCAACACAATTTGTATCCTACAAAACTTGAAAGCCAATTCTGTTTGAATCAGAAGCAATGCTGACTTCACTATTGCTTTTGTTCAAAACAATTGCTTCATAATTTATACGCTGTAATGTCTATATCTTAACACCAGATCTCAAGTACACTGGTTTTCTCTTGTGCATTGATGGTTTTATTTTATCCACAAGTTGTTTCTGGATACAGAAAGTCAAGTATAGAAAGATGAAATCTGGTGTTATGGGTAAAACTGATAAACTGAAATCTTTCCCTTCGCTAAAATGACTCTCCCCTAATAAACAATGATCATTATCTCAGGCCACCGAGGCATAGCCATACACACAGGGTGAGTAATTCCCTAGCAGAGTAAATTAACAAATGTAACTCAAATCAACTTAACTTGTTAGAGTAGAGAGTTAATGAACCTGAAACATGTGAGATTAGTTTTGGAAAGTGGGTTTGGGCAGGCTCCAAAGCAACAGACTGCATCCCAAACACTAGCAAAGAAAAAAAAAATCTAGGCCATTTGTCACAAGAAGGAGCAGGAGCAAGAGAGTGGTGAGTAACTGCCATCATCTTTGGAGGAAAGGCAACTAACGATGGGTTGGTAGACTTTCAAAAGGTAGCATAGCTAGATACTTTATGGAAAGGGATGAAGCATATTCAGATGTATTTAGTGGATTTGGAAGACATAGATTTGTATTTATATTATAGTCTCTATATTATACACTATATTTCTCCTTAATACCCTTATTTGCTCATAATTCAGTCTGAAAGTGCATTAAGGTTTGTTCTATCTATTTTTTAAATGTTTAAAGGGGAAAAATGAAGATAAAAATACAATTATGAGGAAAATGTTATTCTACTTAAATTTCTTAGAATAATCTTTTAAGTCTTCGGCCCGTCTCAAAAGTCAGTCTACCTGCTAGAAGATACTGACTTTCATGATTCCTGAAGTCAAATATTGTTCTTTAGGCTTGAGTAAATAATGTAAACTTTCTGTGCTTCAATTTTTTCTGCTGAAAATGGGAATAAAAATTGTACCTACTGCCTAGGGTAAGTTTACTATGTGCCTGGTATTTAATGTATTTTTGTTGTGCAGTGGTGAAATGCGAATCTGGTAAAGACCTGGAAGATGAAAAACTAGATTCAAGAATAAGAAAATAAGAAGGATTATGTGGAGACTGGCATCAACAGGGAAAGGAACAGAATCAGGGAGAAAGTCTGGCCTACTTGAACTGTAGGCAGCCTAGATGGCCCATTAGGTCTTGGCATGAAATAGACCTGGGTCTGAATCTTTTCTCTGATGTCACACCTTACACAGCCTTGGAAAGTTACTGCCTTTTATTATTCCTAGTTTCTTCATCTATAACTTAAAGTACAGTTGTAAGGATTGAACAAAACAATATATCTGGCTCTGTAAACTCCATCCCACCTGCACCAGGCCTCAAAGTTTAGTAAAACTGTATTTCCTGATTAATGCAACTCTCCTTCCTGTGGTTGGTCATGCTGAGATCATCCAGTCTGGGAAGAGCAGACCAGACTCTCTCCATCCTCATTCCCCATCAATAAAACTGTCAGCAAGGCTGAAAACAGTGGACTTTTTCTAAGGTTAAAAGCAAAATGGATACGAGAAAGTTTTCAGAGCTCAGTCTGAACTATCTGCTCCAACAGCCAAGAACAAACCCTCTTGACCAGTGAGTGAAACAAATGCAGCCGGTTTTTCCGGTGGCTTTTCTCTGAGGCCGAGCAGGATGCTTACACTACTCTCATTTGGTCTTTGGTTATTTTATGTAGTTTTCTTTTTAATGAGGGCTTTATGTTTAATTTTTTAATATGGTCACCTTTTATGTATTTTATATACATTTATTAAGTGTAAGGGAATGCTCACTCTTGCTGCTAAAGCATTCAGAAACTCATTATCCCAGAGATGGAAAGAAGATTCTGACAGTAAGAAAGTTAATAATAAATATGCTCATAAAGACATAAATAAAATGTTTCTTGGGAATAAAAGGCAAAAAAAAAAAAATAGCATGAAAGAGAGAAAAGGGAGGGAGGGAAGGAGAAAGAAAGAGCAACCACTGGTTGCAAATAAGAGGGGGTTTATCCGACAAATATTGCCACCTAGTGGAATTGTAACCGTGCCTGTCCCTTTGGCCTCAGCTTGTCCTGGAAGGCAGCCGGAGAGATCAGAGCAGCTGACCTGCAAGCCTTCAAAGCAAAATAAAAAGCAAATGAATAAATCTTGGTGCATCAGTAGATTCTAAATCTTGACAACACAGAAGCCTTATTTAATTTGATCACTGTGTATCAGAGACTTTAAACTGCCATTAGTCAGGCATGCTGCCACTTTCTTCTCAGTTGCAGAAGGTTAATGCTATTTATGGGGCATAACCCAGCTATATATCATGTAATCAAATGAAAGGAAACAAAAACCTCTTGTGCTAAAATGAAGAATAAATATAAACACTATTGCCTTATACCACTATGCCTTCATGGACTTTTTTCAGTACATTTAAATACATTCCTCCAAAAAAAGAGTATCTATATATTTGAAATTTTTGAATGAAATGAGCTGATATGTTTTTAAATGATCAAAATGGTTTAAATTAGACTAGATTTTTAAGAGATTAATTCAATCAAGTAAAAACGATAATATTGGTGGAAACGAAAATGTGTTTATATTTAATGTTTTCTCACTATTCTATAAACATAACAGTAAAATGTGTACAAAGAATTTATTGTTAATTCCATGCCTCCATACTACTTTGTTGACTTAAAGAAGGATTACTATATTATATGCCAAAAATCTATTTAAATGCCAAAAACAACTTTGTACTTCTAAGCCTTTGTATTGTCTTTTTATGTGATAGAGAAAAAAGCAAATAAGATTTGTCTATTAATTTTTACTCCTGCCCAGGAAAAAAAAATTAGAAATTCTCATATTCACTTTAATCACATTTCTTGCCTCTAGGCTCCAAATTCAATTCTCATTTAGATTTCTAAGGTTTGCATAATTTTTTAAACTAGAGCACCATGCATCTGTTCTGAGTTGAATACTCTGAATTCACCTCTTTTTAGTGCACACGTTTATTGACCACCCAGATTCTTGCATAGAGAACAGGTAAACAGATCCAACAAGATACTTTCTCTCCTGTTGATGTTAAGTAAAAAGTTAATAGAATAAAGCTAGAACTTATGACCCACTAAAATACTGGGTTGGCCAAAAAGTCTACATGGTTTTTTTCCATAAAATAAGACACATTTTTCATTTTCACAAATAATTATTAATTTGGATATTTTGAGTATGTTGGCTATCTATCATACCACGTGGTATAACATGGATTGTCCTCAGTTAATTTCTTTATTTGATTGCTATCAACTTCAACTGGTCTACCTGGCAGTGGAGCATTGTTCAGTGAGAAATCTCCAGCACAAAACTTTGCAAACCACTTTTGACACATTTGATCAGTTACAGCACCTTCTCCGTACACTGCATAAATCTTTTTTTTTTTGCATTTCAGTTGCATTTTTACCTCTCTTGAAATAATAAAACATAATATGCTGAAAATGTTGCATATTTCCTTTCAGCTTCAATATTAAAATGGCTACACAAAAATTCACCAATTTGAATAAGTTTTTTTTTTTTTTAATGAATGCTGATAGGACAGCTGTCACAGTACAACCTAACAAAATTGTTTCAAATGAAGTGAAAGACAACTAAGCATTACTGGAATCATCTTACAGAAAAAAAAACAAATGAACTTTTTGGCCAACACAAATAAAAAACAACAGTTAACAGTAAATTTTTCATTTGTGTACCCAATCTAAAATGCTTCAAAAGAAACAAAAAATAGTTCCAGCCCCCTACATATACCTTTTGCCTTGGTTAGAGGATCTCACCACTTTCTTATTGAGGAAAACCTACCAGTATCTCAAAATCCCACATTTTCCTCTGATGAATAAATTTGTGCCACAATTTATATGTATTTCTTATTGCAGAATAAGGGTTTAAGTCATTCCCCACAATCTCTTTTGCTACCTTCATGTGATTTCAAGTTCAAGAACCACTGTGGTTAGTGGTAAATAGAGAGTCCCTTTGTCTAACCACACAGGCCACCTCTCAGCTCAACAGGAACATAATTGGATTAGCTGCACAGCCTCAACATTGCTCTGCTCCATAAGCAGGTGAGTGGGACAGAGATGACTGAGCGCTCAGGTGCACGCAAGGCCTCTTTCTACTTCCCAGGTGACTGAAAAGAGCCGGACAGGTTCTCCCATTTAATTACTCCCTTAATTACTCTAGGCAGTCCCTTTTCATGCATTATAGACTCCCCTTTGGAATTGGCAAATTCTGTCCTGGAAAAATAAAGTTCAGCCTGTCAGCAGTACAGTGGGAAGTAAATGCATCTACTACAGGTTCTAAAGTTATCTTAGTAATTTCTCTTCTACACATTTTGCAATAATAAAGACTAACTTGGAGAAAAATATACCCTGGCCTAAGATTAATTCCTTGAAGTAAAATAAATAGGCAGATTTCTAAGTAGTTAGGCCTTTTATAGAAATTGAAACTGTGCGGCCTCAGAGTCCTCCGTGTTCAAGACTTGCGCTTTGCAAACAAGGAGCTGAGGCACAATTGCTCTACTGTGTTCCATTTCAAAAATGTCCTCAATCTTTAAAAGGTCACTAGAGTGTGCCCGTATTTATTGTGTCTTTTAGTGCTTTGCTAATGGCTTTTCAAAACTTTCTCACTGCAGAACAATAAGGCCTCAAGATAGGAACAGGGGCGGTTCTCAATCAGTGGGGCTGAAGTGAGCAATCTGTAAAAGCTAATTACATTTCATCCCACTAAGGGATGACCATGCAACAGCTCCTAATCTAAGTTTTTCCAGTTTTCCTGAGCAAGAAAGAGAGATCAGTCATGCATTTTCCTGCCATTTCACAACAACACCACACACAGACCCTGGAATCTAGTGACAGGTTGATGACTAGTCACATAGCCCTCAAACTACCTATTTCCACAGTCCAGAAAAACAGGCATGCCTGTTGGTTATGAGAACTTAAGAGATCAGTTATTAAGTGGTGCAAATGACACCTTTACTAACATGGCCATAAGAGTGATCCTTCAGCAATAACTGTGTAATCAATACTCTCCTTAAAAATCCTTAATTGTTTCTCAGAACCTCGAGATGAAGTTCAATATTCTCTATTTCTCTTTTTTTAAGTATATTTCATTGATTATGTTGTTATGGTAGTTACAATTCTTTCCCCCTTAGCTCCCCTCTGCCCAGTACCCCCCTTAGTTCATGTCCATGGGTCATGTGTATGAGTTCTTTGGCTTCACCCTTTCCTATGTTATTCTTAACTTCCCCCTGTCTATTTTGTACCAACCGATTATGCTTCTTAGTCCCTGCACCATTTCCCCATTTCTCCCCCTTCCCCCTCCCAGCTGATAACCCTCCAAATGATCCCCATACCTATGATTCTGTTCCCATTCTGGTTTAGTTAGTTGGATTTTGTTTTTATTTTTTAGATTCAGTTGTTGATAGTTGTGAGTTTGTTGTCATTTTAATGTTCATAGTTTTGATCTTCTTTTTCTCAAGTAATTCCCTTTGACATTTCATATAATAATGGCATGGTGACAATGAACTCTTTTAGCTTTACCTTGTCTGGGAAGCACTTAATCTGCCCTTCCATTCTAAATGATAGCTTTGCTGGACAGAGTAGTCTTGGTTGTAGGTCCTTGCTTTTTATCACATTGAATACTGCTTGCCAGTCCCTTCTTGCCCGCAAAGTGTCTTTTAAGAAATCAGCTGATAGTCTTATAGTCACCCTTTTTAGGCAACTCTCTGCTTCTCTCTTGCTGCTTTTAAAATTCTCTCTTTATCTTTCACCTTTGGCGTTTTAATGAGGATGTTTCTTGGTGTGGTCTCCTCTGGGTCCAGCTCTCCGAGGACTTTCTGTGCTTCCTGGACTTGTATGTCTATTTCCTTTGCAAAATTTGGGAAGTTTTTCTCCATTATTTTCTCACATAAATTTTCAATTTCTTGCTCTTCCTCTTCTCCTTCTGACACCCCCATGATTCAGATGTTGGCACATTTTAAGTTGTCCCAGAGGTTCCCAAGCCTCTCCTCAGTTTTTTCAATTCTCGTTTCCTCATTCTGCACTGGCTGACTGGTTTTTTCTTCCTTATGTTCCAAATCATTGATTTGAACCCCAGTGTCCTTCCCTTCACCATTGGTTTTGTGTGGATTTTCCTTCATTTTACTTAGCATAGTCTTCACTTCTTCTCTGTTGCGTTTGCCATACTCAAGCATATCTGTCAAGCCTGTGAGCATCTTTATCACCAGTGTTTGCAATTCTGCATCTGTTAGGTTGGCTATCCTCTCGTCACTTAGTTCTCCCACTGGAACCTTGATCCATCCTCTGTTTTGGGCCATACTTCTCTGTCTCCTCATCTTGACAGGCTCCTGTGTTTGTTGGCCTCTGTGTCTTAGGTAGAGCCATTGCTCCTGTTACATCGTAAGGGGCAGAGCCTTAGGTATTCATCAGTACAGGGTGACCTGTTTCACCACGTTGTGGCATTGTATACGGGGGAGGGGTCTGAGAGGGGAACAATGCCACTTACCCAGCACTCGCCCCTTTTCCAGGCACTTCTTCCACTTCCGTATGGGACTGGTACCTCTCTAGCTGTTGCCCTAACTATTGTCCCCAGAGTGAATGGGTCTGTGGACATTCTAGGACTGAGGGGGAGCCCTTTAAACAAGTGGAGTCTGCTGAGAGACTGGTGGTTTCTTCCTCTGCCCCAATCCCCACTGGTCTGCACAGCCAGAAGCAATGAAGCTTGATTTTCCCCGGTGCTGGAACCGTGAGCTGTGTGATATGGTGAGGAGCTGGGAATGCTCCTCAAGTGTCCCTCCTCACTCTTTAAAATGTGTTACTGCGCTTTCTGCTGGCCTGCCGCTGCCACCACACCACGTCCTCTCTGCCCTGGCTCCGTCCTTCCTATCTGTCTGGATGAGTATTTCTTCTTTATATCTTTGTTTGTTGGACTTGCATGCAGTTTGATTTCTGGAACTTCTGGTTGTTTCTAGTTTTGAAGTAGTTGTACCCCTACTTAGTTGTGAAGAAGATGCAGCATGTCTGCCTCCATCTGGCTGGAGGTCTCTCTATTTCTCTTTACAAACTCACTCATAACCTGTCCTTTCCCATCTTTATTGCCTAATTTTCAACCACTACCATCACCCTCACGACTGTTCATCCTACCCTGAATCCTAGTCAAATATTTGAAATTCTCAGGTCTGGCCTTGCTTGTGCTTTTATGATTTCATTCCTTTGGGGTCCTCTTCCATGAATGAGCCTCTCATGTTCCATTAGCTCAAATTTTCCTTGATGAGGTCCTCAGTCCAACAGCCTGGGAGCAGATCCTTCCCAATCAGTCAGTCAAGATGAAATGACAGCCGCCCCAGCTGGTGTGTCAGTTTCAGCCTCATGCAGAATTCTGTGCAGGAACCATCCAGTTACACTATGCCCAGACTGCTAACTACAGAAACTCTGGTAAATGTTGTTTGAAGCCATACGTAATTAATACAGCATCTTCTAACCTAACACTCAGTTCCTAGTACCTACCAGTCTGGAATTAACTCCTCTCTCCTTTCTAACCTACTGTGCCCTCTCCTCTGCCTCTGTCACAGGATTTTCATGCATGTGTTGTTGGCAGCTTCATCTCTCCCACTCTGCTTGAAGCTCCTCAAGATTGGGAGCATGTCTCTCCATCCTTTTAATCCTGAGATGCTAGCACAAGACCTGGCATATGTAAGGACTCAGTAAATGTTTGTGAACAGATGAATTGAGTGAATTAAATAACCTAGTTTCAGAATTAAAATTTAAAATAAAATTTACAAGTCAATTTTGTTTTCTTTCAAGTACAGGGGATTATGTTGGAAGTTATCAAGGTAGCAAAATACCCTATGAGACATTTCTTTTTCATTCAAAGACAACCCTTGCTGACCACATAATTATCCAACATGAGGGATATTTGAGGTTATTCTCTCTGGTGGGGCAGAGAGTTAGTTAAAATGGAAATCTCACCCTGACTGATATGGCTCAGTAGGTTGGGCATTGTCCCACAAAGTAAAAGGTCACTGGTTTGATTCCCAGTCAGGGCACATGCCTGGGTTGTGGGCCAGGTCCCTGGTTGGGGGAATGTAAGAGGCAAACTATCAATGTTTCTCTTGCATATAAATGATTCTCTCTCTCTCTCTTCATCCCTCCCTCCCCCTCTCTCTAAAAATAAATAAAAAAAATATTTTTCAAAATGGGAATTTCTCAGGCTAAACACCCTCAAAGATACAATTACCCACTTTGGACAAGGAAGAAGCATGTCTCTTCATAACTACTTGAAGGATGTCTCTTCTAGAAGGAAGAAGTTCAGGAGTTGGGAGGAAAACAGGCTTTATGAGCCCTCCCCCAACCCCAGAACAAGGGCATTAGGTGAGAGGATTCTAGTTATTTCAGAAGGGAATTAGAAAATATCATTGGCTGTGTTTATTGTATGCACTATCTCCTCTTTTGAAAAATATTAAAACACATCAAGTCAAAAACCCCTGGATTTGTCTTCTGGGAAGCAGAGTGTATAGAGAGTAAGGGCCACTCTTGCTTGTGGGTCTCCTTTAGCTATAGAGAGGCAGAAAAGATCAGAAAAGATGGAAAAGAGAGCTAATTTCCTGAGGCCAGCTGCAAGGGAGGAAAATAACAATAATCAGCTTCATTCGTGGAACTAGCTTATCTCCCAGTTGGTATCACACCAACCCTATGCTGAAAAGTTAACAGCACTTCCTGCGTTCAGGTTTCAGAATTCAAGTTTCAGAATTCAAATTTCAGGGAACTGATTAATTTGTCTTCAGTTAAACAATAGGATAGAGACATAATGCCAGTACTCAAAGGCTTCCATCCCATATTCTTTCCACTTAGACTGTGCATAAGGTTTTGACTTAGACTTTAATTCCCTTTTCCTTCCTTTTAATGAGCATTTATGAGCATCATCCATGAGCCAGGAGGCTCTTTGCCGAGGGAGGCACCATGAGATGGGGCTCCAAGGTACTGCAGTGGAGGATCCAGCAGCCAGAATGAACTTCCTGCCAGGAGTGACCCTTATATTTCAGATTCTTTTTTCAGCTGATAGCTTTTCTGTTATTATCTAAAAAGTTTTCCATCCATATCCCTGTTACAAGAGAACAAATATTCTAGAACAAGCTAACTTGATTTTGTCAAGTGTAGGAAGGGAAAGCTAATGGATACTTCAATAAATGATGGTTCCAACAGTACAGCCTATTTTGTATCTTACTTCATGGTACAAACTGTGCCCCCCAAATATGCTCACTTGTCCCATATTTCTCTACATGGAGCACAACACTTGGTAGCTTGAGATTTTTAAAACTGAATAATCAATAATATCAACATGAACGTTTGAAAATTCAGTTAAATATTCAGAGGCTCTCAAGTATATAAATGTTGAGTAGCTATGTGTCAACCAACTCCACCCCCACTACATGATGGCAACACTGGGCATTTAATAAATGGTGGTTGACAATTTAACAAAGCAGGTGCTACAGTTGGTACCTTCTGCATAATGTGTAATTGCTTCAGCATCCCTGTGAAATAGATGTTCACATATCCAATATGTAATGACCTAATGTATATTTGGCACTCACCACTGACTCTGGCACTGTGATAAGCATTTAACATAGCTTTTCTCGTTTATTCAGTGATTCAGTTCCCATGTATTGAGAGCTTATAGTCCAGGGACTGTGTTAACCTATAAGTTATGTAAGGGCAAGCAAACCAAATAGGCAGCACACTACCCTCGTGGTGCTTGTTTTCCAGGTGGGTGGGGGCTGCAGCAAACAAGGAAACAAATAATTACAAAGTAATTACAGATTATGATAGTACTGGGAAGGAAAACAATTAAATGAGGAGAAAAAATGCTTTGAAAGTAGGATGTCTACCTACCCTAGAAAGCATTATCAGAGAAGGTGCCCTAGGGTGGGTGACATCGAAACTAAGGCCTGAACAACATGAAGGGAAGAGTCATGTAAGTAAATACCTGGAGGAAGTGATGAGCAATGGCTTGCTTGATAGATGAGCAGAAAAGACACCAGAGGTAAGATGGTCCAAGGTGAATCCAGACAGGTAGGCAGGAGTCAGACCATACAGGGTCTTATGGCTCACGTCAAGGAATTTTCATTCTATTTTCAAGCCACACAAAAATGCTGAATCTTTTAAGCAGAGGCATGATCTGATCTGATCTGTATGTTTTAAAGATGGTTCTGGTTTCTTTGTGGGAAACGATCCTGAGGTGAGTAAAAGTGGAAGTGGGGAAAGTAGTGAGGAGGGCATTATCACCACCTAGATCAGAAGGGGCGGAGGCTTGACCTGGGGAGGTGGCAGTGGGTAAGGAGAAAAGTGGGCACACCCGAGGTGTCTGTGCTGGTGGAACCAACAGAGCTCACAGAAGACTGTAATGTGGGAAGTGACTTTACAGGATTGGGTGGCAAATTTATTGCCCATTATTACACTGTTACACAGATTTCTTAAAACCTGGAATTTAAGATGTTAAACTACTGTCAATTATATCTCAATAAAGTCAGGGGGAAATTACTGGCGAGAGCTAGAAAGTGGAAGCACTGAGAATGGCAACAGGTGTGCTCACCTGGGTGAACATGGAAGCAGATCCACCCCCAGTCAAGCCTTGAGATGGCTTTAGCTCCAGTCAACAGCTGGAATGAAACCACTGGGGAGATTCATAGGTCTAACCTACAGAAACTGTGACATACTAAATATTTATTTCATACTACGTATTTATTGCTTTAAGCTGCTAAGTTTGGGGAGATTTGTTATAGAGCAATAGATAACTAACGCAACTATAACATGAATGCTTCCTGGAGCTATGCAGCATGGTGACGCCATGCCTACCACCACTGATTTTCTATTACCACCTTTGGACATTTTATTCCAGGTAAACTTTAACTACTTTCCCAGATAGTACCCCTATTCTCTGTCTACTGACTTCAAATCCCTCATCCACAGGTGAAGATGTGCTCAACTTCCATCCACCTCAGACTCAGTGGACTGGTCCTGGCTAAACCTGCACCTTTGACTGCATTAAACAATACAGACCAAAGTTTTCCACCTCACTATTCCTGTATACTCCCAGCAAATGATACTATTGTCAAACAGTGTTCAGAAGGATAATGGTATCAGAACCCATGGGGAACTTTACACTCATACAGATCCCTGAACCCCAACACTAGAGAAACTATGTCAATAGGTTCTGGAAGGGTCCAAGAAATGATATTATTAAAGAATTCCCAGATAATTCTGAGGCATGGTCAGGTTTTGTAAACTCTAGCCTAGTGTTTGTCCTTGACTTGCAGTGGAAACAATGCCCATGACTGGAGCCAGAAGCTACAATTCCTGTGTCCTCTTCAGGTCTCTCTCACACATGCAACACAAAGTTTACATTTTTCCTCTATGCATTTTCTTGAAGGCAATAAGTGAATGATACTTGCTGAATGTCTGCAAAAATGCAACAATAAGTATATATTGAATTTACATATGAGACACTTTGTACTTTTAGGGAACTGGGATTTAGCTTGATGTAAGTAAGTACTCAACATATAAATTCATTTTCTGTGATCTTGCTTTTGCAAGAACAAATTTAATTGGCATCTTCTCTGACTCTGGAGAATGTGAAGAATATTTCAATAAGTTAATAAATGGCAGCATTAGGTTTATCAGCAATTGAGGCTACAAAACTAATAGCTAAAGAAAATATAGCAAAGCAAAAATAGAGCCATTTATTCTGTTAGAGTTAAATTCAGGCAAACAGGACAGTCAGCAAAATGCCAGAGTCAAAGATGCTACTGCAGAGTGTTTCTGGTAAGAATAAAGGAAATGGCAGTTTTCTAATTAACAGTGCAACGAATACTAAAAATGACCTTAAAATAAAACTTAAAAGGTATTTTAATGAGTTTTTGGCAGGGACTGCTGATGAGCCTTTTTTCATAAGTGAAGAGAAATGTCTTAAAATTAACCAAGGCTTATGATCATCATATTGGAATCATATTTCAGGGAAATAAAACCCTTAGCTGGAAGTTAAGCAAAGACCCAGCAGGAATACTAATAAAGCTTGTATCTTATTCTAATAACTCTAAGAGACAGGTTCCTGAAGTCTAATTATAATGGCATTGCCTCCTTTTAACCTTCTTTCTGAGAAATTGTCACTGATTTTAAATACACACATATACACATACCACACACACACCCCACACTACACTTCACTACTCCACATTTTCTTAGTTGTCTACTTCACTGTCCTTCCCTTCCTCTCCACTCTCCAATGATTCTTCAGTCACTTTCCCAATATTCTCCCATATTTTGTAAATAGACTTACCAGTCACTTGCACTAGACTTACCAGTTTAACATATTTGCTACCAATTTTCTAAAATATCTCTGTAGATAGACAAAAACAGCCTACATTCTAGCTTGCAATCCAATGCATATGACAAACTGGCCCAACTCCCATAGTCACTTCTGAACTCTAGACTAGAATTAGCCAGTCACTTCTGCAGTGGGCCCACCTTAGTGCTGTAGTGAAGGATCCTTGTGTTTCTTCAGCCCTGCTCCATCTGCTTTACATGTCCCAGAAAATTTTCAAGTCTTCTGTCACTCTTCCCTCTCTTTCAGTACTGATGTGACAGTCTCCCTATTATTATACTTTTACTGTCATTTACAAAGAAAAATTAAAAACAAAACTTATGAGCTCAGAAAAATCCCACAAGAATTAATAAATGTTTATTGTCAATACAATAATAATAATAAATAAGAATTGATATGTTTATTAATTAAAGGGATGACCTCTGACTCATTTCTCTAAAACTGTAATGTAGGTTTTGGGTTCCTCCAGGAGCACTTAGTGGTTTGTCTGGAAACTATATTGATATCCAAATTGTTTTGGGGGAAGGGGGAAAGACACTATATGTCTCAGTTTTGTGAGTGCAAAACTGGTTTTGATAATCGGAAATAAGTGCTCTGTTTTCTGGAGAAACTTGAAGATTAACAGCAAAAATGTAGGTGTTTTCATTTTAGAGCTAGATAAATAAATTACATAAATTACTTAAGAATAAAAATATGATTTGTAATAAAGAAACTAGAGGTATTTCTAGGCATTTTATCCATGAATATAACCCATGAACTCAAACCAAAACCTGTAGCTCAACAGCTTTGTCAAGTGGTGAGTAAAAGATTTGAGGAAAATCTGTCATTTAGAATTCCTTGAAGAACTCTATGAATCTAGAGTCTCAGTCTTGATTCTAGATTGAAGCTGAAATGAAATGCACCGACAGAGGCCATGCTAAAGCAATACCAAGCGCCCTGCAACTCAGAGTGTGGCTCCTTGAACCAGTAGCATTGCTAGAAATGCAGAATCACATGACCACGTTAGGCTTTATGAATCATAATCTGCCTTTTAAACATGATCTTCAGTGTTTGAGAGGTCTTTCCCAGAGGGATCTTCTCTGAGGGTTATAGGAAAGTGCGACAGTAGGATCATTCATCTCTCCAGCTTTGCATCCTCCCAGTTTCTTCTCCTCCCAACTTTCCTGGGCCATAAGGGTTACTCATTGAGGTAGGGGCTGGGATGATTTCAAAGACCAAATTAAGGCTGTGACCCCAAATTCTAGCTGCAAACACACAAACTTGGCAGGGGTAGGTGAAGTCCTGAGTTCTATTAATATTAGAGAAAAGGCAGACTTCTTAGAGTTTCATATTAGTCAAGACTCTGGGTTGTAGTAACAGAAAATCTAACTCAAATTAAATTACACAAATAAGGGAATTTATCAGATAATGCAATAAAAAAAAATACCTGTGTCGATCAAATCTAGGCACAGTTGGGTCCATGTATTTAAGCAATATTATAGAAAGCTGCCCATTCCTTTTCAACATCTGTCTTCTTCTCTGTTGGCTTCTTTCTCTGGAAGGCTTGTGCCTTAGCACAGCTCCCAGTTCTACATCTAACTCTTCTCAGCTCTAAGTCTACCGCTAAGGCTTCTCTCCAGCAGTTTCCCAAAATTCTAGAACTGAATTTTCTTGGCTCTATTTTTTCCAGTTTGGGCCACATGCTCATTCCTGAACCAATCACAGTGAACAAGTGGATGTGACTATCTTAGGCATAAGCCTCCTCTTAGAAATAAGGATGAGGTCAAGACCATCATGAAGTACATGGACTGAAAATATGGGAGAGGTGCTACCCCCAAGGAGAACTGGGGAGCTGATGGCAGAGGAAATGAAGATTCTGAGTTTAAAAAGGAAAAAGAAAAACAACAACTGTTTATTAAGGCACTTTTCAGCTGAAAGCTACAACAGTTCTCTCCCCAGAAGCAACAGTATAGCCATTCATTAAAGCAATCACAGTAGATCTGCCGGGAAAAGTGTATTTTCTTGTCATTTTGAGGGTGTTCACTATTCCATTATAGTATCTACAATATAACAAATTCAAAATACATTTAAAACTATGTCAATTGGTAGCACTGCTTGTTTACTTTTTCAGCGTGACAAGGTTTGATCCAACTACCTTAAGATTGAAGAAAGGTGAAAATCCTTACCCTCAGAAAGTATAGAAGGAAAGCCATTGCAATGGTGATAGAGCTCTGGGCAAGACTGTGGTGTTTGTGCATTTTGTCCCAATCAGTGTTCAGTCCTACCATCTATGAACTAACACAGTAGGTTTTAACTTCGGTCAAAGTTTCCAACAGTCTCTAATGCCTCTGGGAAGATTGACTATTCCTCAAGGAAACGCTGGTCTCTCTATCTGAAAAATCTGGATGCAGAGCTGTGGGCTGTATTTGGAGATGTTCAATTTTGTTCTCCACTACTCAACTCTCAAGTGAACTATTCTGTACAAATCTCCTTTAATTATGTATTAATTTCAACATTATTACATGCAGTACACAACTGCTACTCATTAAATATTAATCTGGATTCTATCAGTTTTATTTAGTATTCATTATAAGGCAATGTTCACTTTTTTTTTAAAGCCTCCTGATAAATGTGTTGCTCTACATAACCAAGAGGTGATTTGCCAAAAATAGAAATACCTTAAGAAGAATTCTGCCTGCTTTTTCTCTTCCCTTCTCTCTTTGGCAGTTTCATTCACAACCATCAATAACAACTGGCAGCAGGAGGAACTGGCAAGGACTGGTTATGTGCAGCAGGTGAAGACTCTGCTGTTCTAGGTGGTTGTTGGAGAAGGACCGCCAAAATGCTATACTCGTTTTACTATTACAAGAAATTATTTTATGTCCTTGTCTTCAACAGCCCTGCTCTGAAGATTCTGCAGCAGGGATGCCTTTCTTTACAAGTCCCAGTGCTTGATTTCTCTGTGTCTATCACAATACTTTTCCATGCAGATAGGTGTGGAGAAAAATAATAATAAAGCTTAAATTTTGTGCAGAATCATAAGGGATTTTAAAAAAAAGCCTCAAGCTGTTTTCGTCTGGATCTGAAAATAATAGCTAACATTTAAGAAGAACTTACTGTGTGCCAGTTATTCAGCACATATTTTACTTAATTCCAAGGTGAGTACTACAGTTACTCTCACAACAAAGTTTGTATTGTTTTCACAATACCTTAGAAATTTTCTACACATGTTCACGAGTAATGAGCAATACTTTAACAAAATAATAGCCATGAATTCACAATGCCAAACAATTTACAGAAAAACTAATTTTTATAGCACAGGTGTGGTCTTTCCTGACTACCAAATAAACATTTAAAAAATAAGTTAAGGAGTACATTCTGGCTTGGGGATTCTTTTTATTTTTATTTCTTTTTTTATTATTCTCTTACACTTGTCACATTTTCCCCCCATTGCTTTTTCCTATGCTGCCCACACCCCCCTCCCACAGTCAATCCCCTCCCTCTTGTTCATGTCCATGGGTCATTTATACTAGTTCCTTGACTAGACCCTTCTCCTTCTTTCCCCACTTCTTCCCCTCTCCCCTCCCCTCAGATCACTGCCCCTCTGTTCCTTGTTTACATGCCTCTGTTTCTATTTTTCTCATTTGTTTGTTTTGTTCATTTAGTTCCTGTATTAGGTGAAATCATATGGTATTTGTCTTTTGCCACCTGGCTTATTTCATTAAGCATAATACTCTCCAGTTCCATCCATGTTGCTGCAAAATGTAGAAGTTTCTTTCTTTCTATTCCCTAGTAATCCATTGTGTAAATAAATGTACTACAGTTTTTTGATCCACTCATCCACTGATGGGCACTTACGCTGTTTCCAGCACTTGGCTATTGTAAATAATGCTGCTATGAACATAGGGGTGCATAGGTTCTTCTGAATTAGTGTTTCAGGATTCTTCAAGTATAATTCCAGCAGTGGAATTATTGGATCAAAAGGCAGTTTCATTTTTAGTTTTTTGAGGAAATTCCATACCACTTTCCACAGCGGCTGCACCAGTCTGCATTCCCACCAACAGTGCACTAGGGTTCCCTTTTCTCCACATCCTCACCAGCACTTGTTCTTTGTTGATTTGTTAATGATGGCCATTCTGACCAATGTGAGGTGGTATCTCATTGTGGTTTTAATTTGCATCTCTCTGGTGGCTAGTGATGTTGAGCATCCTTTCATGTACCTATGGGCCCTCTGTATGTCCTCCTGGACAAGTGTCTGTTCAGGTTCTTTGTCCATTTTTAAATCAGATTGTCTTTCTGGTGTTGAGATGTGTACGTTCTTCATATATTTTGGAAATCAATCCCTTGTTTGAGGTATCATTGGTAAATATGTTTTCCCATATGGTTGGTTCCCTTTTCATCTTGCTGATGTTTTCTTTTGCTGAAAATAAACTCTTTAGTTTGATGTAGTCCCATTGGTTTAGTCTTTCCTTTTATTCCTTTGCCCTAGTAGATATGTCACTGAAAATATTGCTGAGTGGGATATCTGAATACAAAACTATTTTTTTTCCCCCTTTCTCAGGGCCAGTTTCAAATTCTTTAAAATAATAATGTGAAAGGTCAACTGGAATCAGATGTTCACCTCTGGACTATTCATCTGTGACTGGGAAGTGAGGTCAAATAGAAAAATAATGGCTATAAGACCCATCAGTGCAGGTTGGAAGACAGATGCCACAAAAGAGGAAGTAACTGTGAAATGGGCAGATGCCCTACAGGATATTTTGTTAGTCTGAGTTCTACAGAGAAACAGAAGCAATAGAATATTGGTGATAGATAGACCATAGAGATAGAAGATAGATAGATAGATAGATAGATAGATAGATAGATAGATAGATAGATAGATAGATAGATAGATAGATAGAAAGATAGATAGATAAACAAGGAATTGGCTCACACAATTATTGAGGCTGAGAAGTCCCAAGGTCTGTAGTCAGCAAGTTGGAGACTCAGAAGAGCCAATGGTTTAGGTCCAGTCCAAGTCTAAATGGTATAAATTCCTGTCCCAGGCCAGGAAAAAACTAATATCTCAGCTCAATAGTCAGGCATGTGAAGTTCCCTCTTATTCAGCCTTTTTGTTCTATTCAGGTCTTCAGCTGACTGGATGGACCCCACCCACATTAGGGAATGCAATCTGCTTGAGCAGTCTACCAAGTCAAATGTTAATTTCATCCAGAAACAGTGCTCATAGATGCCCTCAGAATAGTGCTTGGCCAAATGTCTGGGTACCCCCATGGTCCAGTCAAGTTGATACATTGAGTTGATCATCACAAATGCCCTCCACCACAAACAACACAGTCTATTATGAAATATGACCTTATTGATATAATTAGAATATTTATTTTTAATTTCTTACAATAATATAAATGTCAATAATAAAATTTTGTTAATATAAAACTAATTGCTATTTAATTGGAAGGAAAGTAGGATAACAAACAGATGCCTTGACCTGAAAGTATTTCTATAGCCCAACTGATCACAGATTCCTCTTAAAAAAGACATTGGCACAAGTAACTATGTCTGTTTCCTTGCCAAAGATGATGAAGTAATGACAAAGGAATTCTTCAGATTCAGATACTTTCAGACTTATTTGAAGATTTTTTACTTTTTATGACACCTCATTCTTCTTGCTTAAAGATATATGCATGACCTTATTCCAACTCCAAACTGATAGAAATTAATGTAAGACTTAACACAGTTGTGAATGTGATGAATTTTTGCAGTATTAAGTTTAAGCAGAATTAAAAAACAATGTTTTAATTCACTACTGTGAAGATAACCTATTAGTTTTTTGTTTGCATTATTAGGCAAGTTTGAAAGGTTAAACATGCATGTTTTAATTTATAGAATAAAGGTTCCCCTCATCCATCTACTTGTTGCAGAAAGGAAATGTGTTAAGAACAAATATAAACAATTTCAGAATACTTATAATTTTAAATAATTTATAATCGGCCCTTGCCAGTGTGGCTTAGTTTGTTGGGCATCATCCCATGAACTAAAAGGTCCCTGGTTTGATTCCCAGTTGGGGTACATGCCTGGGTTGAGGTTCAACCTCCAGTCAGGGCATGTAAGGAAGGCAACCAATCAATGTTTCTCTCTCACATCAATGTTTTTCACCCTCTCTTTCTCCCACCCTTCCCCTTTTTCTACAATTAAAAATAAAATAAAATATTTAAATAATTTATAATCATTTACTGAATATTTGAATGCCTGCTATGTGGCAGAGCTTGCTCTAATTTTAAGAGATCGACTTGAAATGCAAAATGGATGTCTTTTCTTGTTGAGTTATTTGGCTCTATTAAATATTAGTGATATTTAAAGTCTTATCTTTAAAACAAACCAATAATATTTTTCTAAGAGTATAGCAATCTTTTAAATATTGAGCACTTTTATATACTCAGAATTATTCTGAGAAAATCAGATTATATATTATCTATTGTTCAAATGCAGAAAAAATGTAAAGAGCTTGATAGAGAATGAAGAGGAGAGAATATTATAAAGCAAATAAGGCAAAATGTAAACAATTAGCAGAATCAGATAAGAGTCTAAGCAAATTCTTCATATAGATGCTTCTCAACTTATGATGGGGTTATGTCCTGATAAATCCTCAATAAACCCATCATAAGTTGAATATATTGTAAGTTGAAAATGAACTTAACACTGTATGAAAGTGTATTTAATACTGAACTCCAGTGTATCAGTGGTTTACCCTCATTATCATGTGCCTGACTGGAGCTGCAGCTTGCATCCACAGCCCAGCATAAGGATACAGAATCATACTCATATAGCTAGTCCAGGAAATGATCAAATTTCAGATTATAAAGTCAAAAATCCTAAATTGAACTGTTGTAAGTCAGAAACTATCTGTATTATTCTTGCAACTTTTCTGGCTGTATTTAAAGCTATATCAAAATTAAAGTTACACAAAAAATAATGATCTTTAAAAATAGAACCACCATAACATTCAGCAATCCACTTCTGGGCATATATCCAAAAGAAATGAAATCACTATTTTGAAGAGATATCTGTACCTCCATGTTCATTGCAGCATTATATACAACAGCCAAAATATAAGAACAACATATGTGCCCATTAATGAATGAAGAAGATGTGAGATTCACATGTACACATGCATGTGCACAGACACAGTGAAATATTATGCAGCTGTGAAAAAGGAAATCCTGCCATTTGCAACAACATGGATGGACCTTGAGGTCATTATGCTAGGTGAAATCAACCAGACAGATAAAGACAAATACTATATGGTCTTACATGTAGAATCTAAAAAACATGGAATCATAGGATCAGAGAAGAGATTGATGCCTGCCAAAGGCAGAGGAGGAAATAGGTAAAGGTGGTTAAAAGGTACAGACTTTCAGTAATAAGATAAATAAGTTCTGGAGATGTAATGTGAAGCATGGTGACTATAGTTAACAATAATGTATTACTGTACATTTTAAAGTTGTTAAAAGAGCAAATCTTAAAAGTTCTCATCACAAGAAAAAATGTAATTATGTGAAGTGATGGATTTAACTAAACTAATCATGGTAATTACTTTGTAATATATACCTATATCAAATTATTATGCTGTATATTTTAAACTAATACAATGTTATATGGTTATATTTCAGTTATAGCTGAATAAAATGGGGTGGGGTACTAAAGTTGGTAAGTGGATAAACTAGCCACGAAGTCAGTTTTTGTAAATATAAAGCAGGCAGGTAGCAGGGACACAATGGATGATTTAGTGAAATCATGGAAGGTACTTTTACTGAATCTGAATTTTTACTTTCCCCCCAGTGAAAAATGCTTGGTAGCAATTACTTACTTTTCATGCACCTCTAGGTACCTCCAAGTCATTTACAACTTCAGGAGGTTTATAAATGAGCTCGCAAGCTGTGATTGACCTGCTCTACTTGACTTTATCTCTTCTTTGGGAGTGTCACTACATCAGTTGGATTTCCAAGGGAACACAAATGAATCTGTCACTGGGGAAGACATCAAGTAGGATCAAAAACACATTCAAACTAAAAGTTATTTAAATAAAACTAAGTTGATAAACCAAGTTAAGAAAAGGAGGGTAACAATTTTTTCACCTTATCATGGAGAGGGTGTGAGGATTAATCAGCTTGTTTTTGTAAAGCACTTTAAAGATAAATTGTGCTGTAACTTGCCAAAACTCATTCTTATTATGCTTATTTGCTGTGTCCTACATAAATATTTAATGGTTTCTCTGAGAAAGTAACTCTTGTTTAATCCATCACCCTTTTCTTATTAGAAGATAGTATACAAGAGACAGATTTTTCCCTGAATCCATTATTTTTAAATATGCCTCCAAGATAGTTTCTTATCAGCCTAAGGAATAATCCACAAATAACTCATTAATTTTTTATCTCTCTTAGCAATGAGAACACAAAATATGTCAGAATCTATATGTTAGTGCTCTTCAAGGTAAAATAGTTGTTGATTTTCCTCTGCACCATTGTGGTCATATCACATTGGTCATTGCCAAGGTAAGCTTTTGAAAATAGAATTAACAATAAGGTCCTGATTCATTTGGCTCTCTCCAGGCATTTCTGACTCTAAAACATGCCTTGTTTCTGGAAATTTGAGTTTTATAAATTAAAAGAAAACACTCCTGGTGTTACCCAAAGTGGTAATTTTCAACCAGCATGTTCCATGCCCTGCTAATGAATCTAACTTGTGAGAACTTAGAAGAACTACCAACCCCTCTTTTCATTGTAATTTATACTCTTAAGTGAGATCAATGCAGGCTCCAGGGCCTGGCCAGGAGGCCATTTGGCCCTGCTACACGGAGAATCCCTGGCTGGCTTTCTTCCTGATCTGCATGCACATCCCCAGACCTCTGGAACTCTTGTGTTACCCAGAGATGACTCCTTTCTCTAGGCTGTGTGACCTTAAACTTGAGTTCCTCCTTGGAGAAGCAGGCCTCTTTGGGCAGGTTGAAGAGGCAATTCTGAGCCCTTGAAAGAGTCATGTTACCTCAAAGGGCTGAAATGGTGTGTAGGAGCCCTGTGACTTAGAGACCAAGCTGAAACTAGAATCTTGGCTCTTTCACTTAAGAGCTGTGTGACCTCCAGCAAGTTGATCAACATTTCTGAGGCTCAGTTTTCTCACTTGCAAAATGAGAAAATAGTTTTCCAATGATTAAATGCCAGATATTACCATGTTCTTTATCCTAAAATGCAATTATATTTTAATGTAGTAACAATAAATTTAATGAATAAAAAAATCGCTGACTTTTAAGAGTATACATTTATTTATACAATTCACCAGGAAATACAATTTTTGGTGAGTTAGATCTAACATTTGTTTATGACTAAATTTTGGCATCTGAATCCAAAAATGACCACAGTTTTTTTCTATCACATCAACTTTTTAAGGTATAAGATACCCTCCCTTTATCGCAAAAATCATATAAAATGTACATACAAAGAAAAATAAAGAAAAGATTACCTATACTGTTTATTTATAGTTATTTTATTCATATAAAGACTATATATTGTTACTGTAAGAAAAATTGTGTACAAGTAGTAAAGTTCTGCTACTGAAGATATATATTAAGATAAAAATTTATGCTTAGAGCATTTTGAAGCTCTCCAAGAGTTTCCGGACAATTTTGGTGTAATTCTGTGCTCATGTATCTCCAAGAAAGCCCTTGACAAAGTTTTTGAATGACAACCAAGTATCCTTTTGGAGTTCTGACATTGTCCCAATGAAATGTTCATCTTTAATGAGCTGCTGTCAAACACACTGGCCTTTATCTTTCCAAATGATAGGCTAGGAAATTCAAAAATGAGATATGTGAAACAGTCTCCTTCAGTTGGCAAAGCTTTAATAAATTACTTCATGAGACCCAGTTTTTTTATTACATTTTATAGATTATATTGTCACAATAGTTCCATTTTTTCCCCTTTGCGTCCCCCCTACCCAGCATCCCCCTCCCCCAGCAATCCCTCCCTTCCCCAGTCCAAGTCCATGGGTCATGCATGCAAACTCCCTGGTTTCTCCCTTTCCTGTGTGCAGAGGTGGGAATATAATGTTCTTCCTGTCAACAAGTGTCTCATGTAGAATGTTTGGATCACCAGGTTTGAGGTCAGATCTTGGAGGCCAATTCGACTCCACCCAGTGCTTCTCACGAGCTCTGCTGTCCCACATACACAGAAAACAGGAATATTTGGTGTATCTGCATTGCTGACCAAGAAGAAAGCCGACCAGTTTAAGGTCAACATACATGATCCAATTGTGCTTGTGATATTGCAGCAGATCAATGACTCTCTTCATGTCTTCATATTCTTCACAAAAACAAACTGAATGGCCAGTTGGAACTGCACCAAATAAATTGCCATTATGGAGGAGGACACACTTCAACCTCCGCTTTGAGCTACTGATGAACAGTCGCCATTCAGTTGCATTCTAGATTGGAATTCCCAATTCCCCATTAAACCATGTATGTTATGGCAACACACAAAGCCACTGTCACTTCGAAAGTACTGCAGAAATGCACTTTCTCTTCATCAAAAGTAGGATGCCTTCGCTCCCTTTTCAAGCAAGTTTTTCTCGTGCAGTCTTGATGCTAGGAGCTCTGAAGCCTTTTTGGATAGCCCCAAATCTCATGCCAAATTATTCAACTCATTCTGATCAAATCCCTTATGATCTGAGTCATCTTCAATTTCAAAATATTCATCGTTGTTGTCACTTAGTTCTACATCATACTCCTGTTTTTTGAAACAGGTAGTTCAATGAAAACTGGTGCTGGGACCTCAGCTGAATGAGGGACTGGGCATATAGCTGATGGTAGACTAGGATACCTTATTTTACATTTATTTTTCTTGTTATATTCTGAAGTTTTCACTATACAAAAGTAACAGTCACTTGAGTGATCTCTGGGCTCTTGCCAAACCTTAAGTATACCAAATGGCAATTTATCACATGTTCCCTTTGTCCACATCCATAAACTCTCAACACACTGCTTGCACACCTTGTGAGGGGCCCAAGACTTATCTTGATCAACAAGTTTTACTTTAAAATATGCAAATTAAGCTTGCCTGACAAACGCGCTGATGTTTTTCCTTTGACTGCGAATGGTGAAACTGCCACAGATATGACAAAATGAATCAGGGTTGTTTAGGCACTTACACCAAGAAATAGCAGAGGCAGACATGATCTGAAGGAAAGGAAATAACTATGTATGTAAATAAAAGAATGAATTCTGCTAACTCCTTGTATACAGACAAGAACTTGGACTACACTTTGAAATATGATTCACTATATAGAGCGGCACACAACCTCTCACCACACTGTCTACTGTGTAACTGAATAGCCTAGACAAGTATAAACCTGTCGCTGGTCTTCCCCCACCCCTCCCCACTTGAGGAAGGTTTGCTCTCAGCCAATAGGAGAGCACTAGTGCTTCCCTCAATCCTGGTTTGATCCAGCCTACAGAAAAAACTTGACATAATAGAAGAAAACTACCTGCAGTTTTGAAATCAGCATCCCTATTTAAGCCTAGAACATCTGAAAAATAGAACTCAATAGCAATTATGTTAAAAATTATTCCCCTGTATAATACATCACTCTGTTCTTTAGTACCGTAACAAAAATTTAAGTGAAGCTATCTTTAATTGAGAATATAAAGATGTTTCTAACTAATTTGTAGCCACATTCTGTTAAGCATTTTTCTTTTCCAAAACCTATGCTCATGAGCTTAATTTTACTGGCCATTTCAGGTTTGACAATAAAATTCCTGAGCAATCAGGGCTGCTGTGTATGGTTATACTCTGGTTATGCACTGACAGCCTTAAAAAACATCATTCACATAGACCACAAGGACATGTCTTAAAATGCCACATTTTATTAAATGAATTACATATTGCTGGAAATGAACCTGTTCTTCAAGAAAACTACTTGAACCTGGTATATATAGATAGATTTTCAGTCCCTGGGGGATCAATATCTATATGATGTGTGACTTGGTTAAATCAACCTCTTCACTTTAAAGATTTTGATTTAATTAAGAATGTAGGGCTGGTTGGTATTTTAATAAACGATTGTTTGTAATCATAAGTGTAATTATTTTTACTGCTAAAGGGGAAAATGAGAATGATGCATAGACTTTATTAATGGTTTTAAAGAAAATCTGTTCTGTTGGATGTTCTACTATTGAATGACCAACAAATAGTCCAAAGCAATTTTAAAATTCCATATTTGCTTTCTAAATTATATATATCATTCAAAGTCCAACTGGCCTAGAAAAAATATTTTCTGCAAAGTAATATTAAATCACTATTATTACATAGTATTTTAAATATAATACATTTAACTAACCATAAGACATGAAATACACAATTCTGGAAGGAAAAGTTAGCAAATAAAAAAAAGTATTAAAATCACGCAATCACGTATACTATTATCACCCTGAGATGATCTCTTTAAACATTTTGCTGTATTTGCTCCTAGCTTTTTGTAAAATAGTAAACATGTGTATATGTAATTTTTTCCACAAATGCAAAAATTTCCAGTTATATCATTTTAATTTTAACAATATCATTAACATTCTATGAAATGCCATCAAATAACATTTTTAATGATTGCATATTAAAATATTATCAATGTTTTGGCTGCTTTTAATATTAACTATTATAAATTGTGTGATGAAAGTCTTTTACATAAATCTTTGGTCAAATATCTCCTGATATTTATAAGACAGATCCGTAGAATTTTCAAAAAATCTGTTAAGGATTTAGTCACACATTGTCAGTTTTCCTCCATAAAGTTCATGCCAATATGCATTCTCACCAGAAAAACTTAAAAGCATTCATTTTATCATATTTTTTTACCAAAAATGTATATTTCAAAATATTTTTATCAAGAAAGTGCGTATCTCAAAGAGATATCTATACTCCCATGTTCACTGAGGCATTATTCACAATAGCCAAGATATGGAAACAACCCGATATCCTTTGAGGGATGAATGAATAAAGAAAAGATGGTATAAAATGGAATATTTTCAGCCATTTATAAAAAGGAAATCCTGACATCTGCAAAAATATGGATAAACCTGAAGGGTATTACGCTAAGTGAAATAGCCTGACAGAGAAAGACAAATGCCACTTATGTGTGGAATCTTTTATATGAAAATCAATTTCATAGAAACAGAACAGAATAGCAAATTCCAGGGGCTGGGGTGAGAAGGAAATGGGGAGATGTATGTCAAAGTGTTCAAACTTTGGTGACTGCAGTTAATAATATGGTATTGTTTACTTGAAAGCTGCTGAAAGTAGACTTTAAATGTTTTTATTATACACACAAAGAAAGAGTTAACTATGTAAGGTGATGGATGTGGTAAGTATCTTGATTTTGGTAATTATTCTACAATGTGTATGTATATTAAACAATAATGTTGAACACTTTAAATATATGGAATTATATTTCTCAATTATTCTTCAATACAGTTGAGAAAAATATTTCTATCATTCAGTTGATATTTATTGTATAGCTTCAATGGGCCAAGATCCTTCAAGAAATGCAGCATAATGGAAGAAACAAAACCACAAATGAATGACAGAATTGATAAATATTGAAAGAATTGATAACAAGTGAACAGGTATAATGTATTATAGTAAAATACAGTGTATTAAGGTATGTAGAATGAGCTCCAGATAAGACTAGGTGAGGCAAGTGGCTGAGAAGGGGAAAAAAAACCTAAGTTATAGCAAGCGGTTGTGTAGCTCAGCTGGGAAAACCTTTCTTAAAAAGAGCTTCAAGATATTAAAACATATTTCTGATACACAATATTTTAAATGTCATATACAGATGAATGATGAACACAGGCATACAGCTTCGAAAAGTTCATCAACCCTTGAGGGGGAACCAAACAACTTATTCAACATTTTGCACCAACCAAGTAAAAGAATCTTAATATGCTGGGAGGATCCAAACATTGTGATGAGTTTGTGGATAGCAAATTCAAATATAACCCACTGGAGAACTTTCTGCTTTTCAGAGGCAGTTTTTCAACAGTGTTAGGAAGACTTGCTGACCATTTTTTCAGTAAAAGACACTAAGATTTTTGTAAAGCCTCTAAAATCAGGAAAAACGTTTAATTTGGAAATGATGGAGGCATAGTAATATCTAAAATTTTAATGTACCTTAGACATTTTACTACAAAATTTTGGTGTAAGTTGAGGAAAGGCATGAAGTTAAAATGAGCAAGCCTGTCAAGTACAGAGCAGTACATGTGGCCCAAAATCTTCAAAGAAAACACAAGGTGAAACTAAATTGAATAAAAAGCCATTTAAAACTGCCACAATGCAAAATTAAGCTTTCTTGTTTTCTTATTTTGCAGTTAATTTATCCTATTACAATCCTTTGACATATTATTTATCATCAATTTTTTCAGAATTATAATTGTTTTAATATACTCTTAGCTGTATATATATGACCTTCATAAGTGACCTCCAGAGCATTAAAACAAAGCCATTATAATCAATAAATCAACAAATAACAAGTATTAGTGAGGATGTGGGGAAAAGTAGTCTCATGCACTGTTGGTGGGAATGCAGACTGGTGCAGCCACTGTGGAAAACAGTATGGAGTTCCCTCAAAAAATTAAAAATGGATTTGCCTTATGACCTAGTGATTCCACTTCTTGGTATACATCCAAAGAAACCCAAAACACTGATTCAAAAGAATATATGCACCCCTACTTTCATTGCAGCACTATTTATAATAGCCAAATTTGGAAGCAGCCCAAATAACCATCAGTAGATGAGTGGATAAAAAAGCTGTGGTACATTTACACAGTGGACTACTAATCAGCCATAAAGAGGAAGGAAATTTTACTTTTTGTGGCAGCATGGATGGACTTGGAGGGTATTATGCTAACTGAAATAAGCCAGTCAAGGAAAGACAAATTATGATTTCACTCATATGAGGAATCTAATGAATAAAAGAAACAAACACACAAAATAGTAGCAGACTCATAGATATAGAGAACAGACTGATAGCTCACAGAGGGAAGGGAGGTTGGGAAGCTAGGTGAAACAGATGAAGGGATTAAGAAAAAACTCACAGACAGACAACAGTGTGGTGATTACCAGAGAGATAGGGGGTTGGGGAAGTAGAAAAAGGTAAAGGAGGGGATAAATGGTGATGGAAGGATACTAGACATTGGGTGGTGAACACACAATACAATATACAGATAATTTATTATAGAATTGTACACTTGAAACCTATATAATTTTATTAACTAATGTAACCCCAATAAGTTCAATAAAATATATATTTTAAAAAGCCACTAAACTTAAAACAATGCATATCTGGCACTCTCTGCAATCCCTTCTAATATCTCAAAATATTTGTGTGTAAATAATCCTGCCTTGAGCTATTATTCAAGAATGAGTAGCAGTATCTATATATTAAAGGATGAGACTCTAAGATGATGTTTTTAAGTTTCAACATTGTGACTTTAGTAAATCATTTAAACCTTTTTAAACACACAAAATGTGTATTGCCAAAATAAAACTTAATCTCAAGAGTTGTAAAAATTAAATGAGATAATACATATAAAAATCATAACATATATCATAATATTAGTAGTAGTAGTACAATATAATCATTATTGTCATTGTGATTATTTAAGTACTATGCTTAAAAAACAGTTCCTAGTGCACTTATATTTCACAGCAACTTTTTTAAACATTCAAGGAATTATAATCTTTCAGAGTTTGCCTTGCCCAAATCCAAACCTTGAAGAATAAGATTTTTACCTTATAAACAGTTAGTTTCAAACAGTACATAATATTCTAAGCCTAGCTAATATTTTTTATTTCTCTTCTTAAGTGTATTAACCTCATTAAGGTTCATAAAATACAAGTGAAGAATATGTGGATCTATAGCCTTTAGAAATATATACAACCAAATGTATTACTCAGAAAGAATTTTTTTGTTCTGATGAAATTTTAAACAGGTGTGTCAAATAGTACAAACTCTAGACCATCTCTGAGGGGTAGGGTAACCATCTTCTCAGACCCAAAATGACACTGCCTTGCCTCAGGACAGTGGAGTAGGACAGCTTTTTCTGTAAGGATGAGGACCATTGGCTGTGGATCCTGACTCAGTGATGACTTTTCTAGGCAGACTATATTGAAAAGGTGGATGAGTAACAGATAACTCAGTTTTGTTTTGTTTTTTAAATTAATTTATTTATTATTTTAACTTAGTTCCTTTTTATTGAGTTTATTGGGGTGATGCTAAGAAAATTATGTAGTTTTCAGGTGTATAATTTTGTAATACATCATCTGTATATTGTATTGTGTGTTTACCACTCCAAGTTAATTCTCCTTGCATCACCATTTATCCTCCCTAAAGAGAACTTTGTTTTAATCATAAAGGGAGGACACCCTGTTGGTTCTTCCCTGCCTCTTTCAATACTGTGAAATATAGCAGAATATCTGAGATTCTAGACCCCTAAAATGAGTGAGGGAATGAGGGACTTGGATAAAGCACTAAGTGGTGAATCAAAGTTTACAGAAGAGCTTCTAGGAACTTATATCTAAGAAGTCATAAGCTTCTCATCCACAAGAGAAAGGCAAGATTCCATACAAAATCAAATAGTGAAATCTGTCTCAATTGTGTTTTAAGGAATGATCAAAATGCAATTTGTATTAGAGGAATAACTAAAATTTCTAAAGGAAACCTCTCCTTACTTCATTTTTCACTCTGTTTTTCCATTTAAATTCTTGACCCAGAGAGATCAGGGAAGATCAGGAAGACAGAGAGGGTGAAACTGTTCAATTGCAGAATGATATGCTCACTGGAAGTTTGAAAGTCTGAGTCCTTACTGGAAGTAAAATCTGTGTATCTTTATAGTGACACAACTACACCCGGGACAGCTTTCTTTCTAGATCTGTCTTGGCAAATAAATTTAACTCAAACAAATGCATTTGCTTACTGCTCTCTGGAATAGTAACCCTCAATATATTTTCTGTTGTTATCCACAGACTTTGACACCTTCCTGCCAGTAGCATCACACATGTAATTCATCAAAGCTTCAGTTCCAACATAAACTCCTCAAACACACCTCACTTTTGAAGTATCCTCACTGGTTTCTTCTGTTATATCCCTTCCAATTAACTTCCAGCTGACAGACCTAGGTTTTTTTCTTTTCTGTAACCATTCATCTTCAGTGAAAAGCTGTTCAAATGCCTTCGAACGGCTTCAGGGCAGAGCCTCCTGCTAGAGCCTGTAACTCTCATAAATATTACTGGGATTGTGCACCTATTTCAGGGAGAGAATTTTAACTCCAGAGAATGTGAAAGGAACACAAGCAGTATCATTCTGAGTGAGTCTGAGCTGTGCAAATGAGCACAGGAAAGAATGCATGCAGAAAATTAGTTAGCAATTGAGAAGTTTTCCACTGAAGCTCTACTTCTACGGAGAAGATTGTCATATTTTATTGTGTATTATTGTGGCTTTTGTTACATCTTATCTCCTTCAGTAAATCATAAACTTCCTGCAAGGAGCATCTCTTTAGTATTTATAAAATATCTGACAGATAGGCATTAAGAAGATGTTTGTTGAATAAATGAATGGATGAGTGGCTAAATGGGTAGATAGATGGGTAGATGGGTGAATCACTTGTGAAATAAAACTTATATTATTCGCATGCCCCAAAATAATAATCCCTGGTAAAAACATGCTCCCTAATATCAAGATGAGAAAAATAGTCCAAGCCTTTTTTTTAAAAGAGCTATCACAATATTTGGGGGGGGGGTGTATGTGTGTTTATCCTGCAAAGCCACCCACATAATTTTTGCAGCTGTTTTAGAAATTAAAAACATCACTGTATATTTTAAAATCTTGATGTTAGTTATCAGGGCATGTGCTGAAGCCTTAAGAACATTTTCTAAAGAAAACTGTAGACATTAGTATGGGAAGATTATGACAGGAGAAAAGAAGAAACATTTTAAACAAATTGGGTCAAAAAGAATCTATAACATCCTGCTTAAAAATTATGCTCAAAGTGATATAAATTATTGTTCAGTACATTTATATAAGAGCCAGAGGAGAGGTAAAGTGCTTGTGATGAGGAGATTATGAATTTAGAGTTGTGCAATTAGTTTTAGCACATTTGACTATTCTAGTGAGAATAATATTCTAACAGAGTGCCAGAGTCTTTCTTCTGTTTTATTATTTCAATTTTACTCCCAGCAAGTTGGCCAAGTGAACTTGCTGACCTGTCATGTTTCTCTGTAAAGTTACACAGTGTAAGCAACTCTGAGCATGGCTTTAAAACATGCAAATTACAGTTTCTGCCCCAGGTATAAACTATTTGACAGAGAATTCAAAATAACTCTGATTAATGTGTTAAAAGTTTTGAGTGAAAAAGTAAAACACATCCAAAAATCACAGGAGTAGTTGCATCAGAGAGATAATAGAAGGAAATAAGAGAGTAACAGAGATAAAGAATGTCTTCAATTGCTCATTTGTAGATCAGCACATCCAAGGAAAAAAGAAGTAGACTTGAAAGATGTCAATAGTAATTACCCAATCTGAAATTCTAGGTTGACAGGTTTTTATTTTCCACCACTTTAATGTCATTGTCTTATAACTTGGATGTTTCTGATAAGAAGATTACTGTAACTTTTGTCTTTCTTTCTCTATATATATTTCTTTTATATCTATTTTCCAGAATTTCTCGGTTTCTGTTCTTAACAGTTTGAATATAATAGGACTATTTTTTTCTTGTGTTTATTTTGCATTTCAATAACTACTAATGTCAGAAGGAAAAGTGGTGTTTGGAGAATATATTACACTTTGCTCTAATGTTCATTTTGAGTTCGTCATTACAATATGGTTTTCAGTAGAGAATTTTGGAACATTGAAAGTACTTTTTGGTTTGAAGTTAAGTAAGTTTAGCATTAATATGTTCAAGTATTTACTCACAAACCAATGTAAAAACACCATGTTACTCAACAGTGGACGTAAGTTACACATACTTTATTAAAGAACTACTAAGAAACTAGAATTGTTAGAATTTCACAACTGTAAATTGAATTTTATTATAATGATATCTTTGAAACAAAACAAGCCATTTGCACACTTTATTCAGAAATGTATTCAAAGGAAGAAACATGTTCTAACTTAAGCTTGCACAGGAAATTACAGTTTGTAATCTAAAACTCTCTGAGCTCTAAAGAGAAAGTATGTCCAGAGCAGTTTACTTGTAAGCTTCAATCTGCTTTTCATTGTGTAAAACCTGTAAAGAGTTGTTTCTATACTCTCCTTCCTTGATGCATACCAAATGTGACTTTGCAGTTTGGGGCTGAAAATATAATCCCTAACTTCAAAATCTTATCATTGTGTAATGAAAACATGAGTACAGATGTAATAAAATGTGTCATTTTAAAAAATGAGGAAAAATAAATACTTTTCAGACAAAAACTGAAGACATTTATTATCAGCATCCCTACTCTACAAAAATAATGTTAGAAGTTCTTCAGGCAAAAATAATATATCAGACTGAAAATTTGATATGCAATAAAAGAAACAAGAATAAAGAAAATGGAATAAATGAAAGTAAGCTTAATATTTTCTTATTTTTAATTACTCTAAACCAAAAATTAGTAGCAATGCATTTTATCTTGATAGTATATGAAAAAGTGAAAAGTCTGACCACAGCACAAAGGACAGGAAGGAAGAATTCAGTAATTCAGTTGAAGGCCCTTATACTATACATGAAGTAGTATGGTATCATTTGAAGATATTATTAGTAAACATTTATAATATAAGCCCTAGGTTGACTATTAAAACTAATTTAAGGTATAAACAGTAAATCAATAGAGGAGATAAATTAGAATCATAAAAAAAAATATTGTAAGCAAAAAAGGTGGGGAAGCAAAGAATAGATGGAAGAAATAAAAATAGAAAAATGGTAGATTCTAATTCGACTATATCAATAATCACAATAAATGGGAGTGATTTAAAGAAAATTATTAAAATTTGATAACTTTCAGATTGGATAAAAAGGCAAGACCCAAACATATTCTATGTATAAGAAATCTACTCCAGGGAGGGTCCAAGATAGCGGAGAAATAAGTGGAAGCTACACTAACCCCCTCCCAGGACCAATCTGGAATTACAACTTAATTGTGGAGAAATCATCTGGAATAACCAAATGAACACTAGAGGGAGAGAAGTCTTATAACCACGGAGAGACAGAAAAGGTCACTTCATCATGACATGATTGGTAGGAAGTGCGGAGACATGACAGGGCTAGCTGGGCTCCATGGGTGGCAGCTAAAAGGACTGAGAAATAGTTCAGCACCCAGGGGTTCCCACTGTGAACGGCAGGGTCCGAACCTCCAGCTAGGCTTTCCAGCCTAGAGAGACAAAGCGGAAAGTAAAATAGCATCCAGCTGTGAAAAGCAAAAAGCCATAGTTTTTTTTTAAAAGTATATTTTATTGATTATGTTGTTACAGTAGTCCCAATTTTTTTCCTTTGCTCCCCTCCTCCCAGTACCCCACTTCCTTCCAGCAATCCCACCCCCCTTAGTTTATGTCCATGGGTTGTGCATATAAGTTCCTTGGCTTCACCCTTTCCTATATTATTCTTAACTTACCCCTGTCTATTTGTACCAGTCAATTATGCTTCTTAATCCCTGCACCATTTCCCCATTTCTCCCCCTTCCCCATCCCAGCTAATAACCCTCCGAATGATCCTCATACCTATGATTTCGTTCCTATTCTGGTGTACTTAATTGGATTTCATTTTTATTTTTTAGATTCAGTTGTTGATAGTTGTGAGTTTGTTGTCATTTTAATGTTGATACTTTTGATCTTCTTTTTCTTAAGTAAGGCCCTTTGACATTTCATATAATAATGGCTTGGTGATAATGAACTCCTTTAGCTTTAGCTTGTCTGAGAAGAGCTTTATCTGCCCTTCCATTATAAATGATAGCTTTGCTGGACAGAGTAGCCTTGGTTTTAGGTCTTTGCTTTTCATCACATTGAATACTTCTGGCCAGTCCCTTCTTGCCTGCAAAGTTTTTTTTGAGAAATCAGCTGACAGTCTTACAGACACCCTTATGTAAGTAACTCTCTGCTTTTCTCTTGCTGCTTTTAACATTCTCTCTTTATCCTTCACCTTTGGCGTTTTAATGATGATGTGTCTTGGAGTGCTCCTCTTTGGGTCTAGCTTGTTTGGGACTCTCTGTGCTTCCTGGACTTGTATGTCTATTTCCTTCACCAAATTTGGGAAGCTTTCCTCCATTATTTTCTCACATAAGCTTTCAATTTCTTGCTCTTCCTCTTTTCCTTCTGTCACCCCTATGATTCAGATGTTGGCATGTTTAAAGTTCTCCCTAAGGTTCCTAAGCCTCTCCTCATTTTTTTCAATTCTTGTTTCCTCATTCTGTACTGGTTGACTGTTTTTTTCTTCCTTATGTTCCAAATCATTGATTTGAACCCAGGTTTTCTTCTCTTCACCATTGGTTTTGTATGGATTTTCCTTTCTTTCACTTAGCATAGCCTTCAGTTCTTCCTTTATGCATTTGCCATACTCAAGCATATCTGTCAAGCCTGTGAGCATCTTTATCATCAGTGTTTTGAACTCTGCATCTATTAGGTTGGTTGCCTCCTCGTCTTTTAGGTTGGCTACCCTCTCATCACTTAGTTCTCCCACTGGAACCCTCATCAGTTCCCCCTTTGGGGTCATACTTCTCTGTCTCCTCATCTTGACAGATTCTTGTGCTTGTCTGCCTCTGTGTCTTAGGTAGAGCTGTCTCTCCTATTACATTGTAAGAGGCGGAACCTTAGGTATTCGTCAGTATAGGGTGAGCCGTTTCACCATGCTGTGGAGCTGTGAATGGAGGTTGGTCCAGGAGAGAACAATGCCACCCGCTCAGCACTCACCCCTTTTCCAGGCACCTCTCCCACATCCGTATGGTCCTGGTGCCTCTCTACCTGTTGCCCAGGCTGTCATTCCCAAAGTAGTGGGTCTGCGGATGTTCTAGGACCATGGGAACCTTCAAACAAGTGGACTCTGCTGAGATACTGGCAGTTTCTTCCTCCACCCCAACCCCTACTGGTTTGCACAGTTAAAATCAATGAGACTCTTATTTTCCCTCGCTGGGGCTGTGAGCTGCGTGGCCTGGTCTAGGGCCAGGAATGCTCCCCAGGTGTCTCTCCTGACTTTTTAAAACATGTGAATGCATTTTCTGCTGGCCTGCCACTGCCACTGCCACTGCTGCTGCCAATACACCACATCCTCTCCACTCCAGCTCCGCCCCTCCTACTTGTCTGGATGAGTATTTCTTCTTTATATCTTTGTTGAACTTTCATGTAGCTTGATTTTATGGAACTTCTGGTTGTCTCTAGTTTTAAGGTAGTTGTGTTCCTTCTTAGTTGTGGAGGGAGATTCAGAGTGTCTGTCTATACCTCCATCTTGGTGGGAAGTCAAGCCACAATGTTGCCACAGGGTTTTTTGCTGGCCTGAAAGAAATAGCTGGAGACAAAGAGCTCTTAAACGAATCATGTACAAGATATTTTGGAACCCACTTACCCTAGGCTCAAGTAGATCAAAGACAGAGAGGACTAGAGATGCTTGGGGAGAATTTGGGGCAATGGCTTTGAGGAGACAAATGAGGGAGAAGCAGACCAGGTCATAGTGATGACTCATTCTCCATATTGCAGACAGACCATTCCCCTCCAAGTGGCATCAGCCTGAGGGGAAGCAAAAGCCCTGCCTACAGGAATTAATCTGCCCCATCCTCAGTGCTTAAGCCTGACAGCTGATCATAGATTGAATAAATTAACAACTAAAGGAGACATACAAAGGCAGTAGATCTCTGGTAGTCTCCAACAGGCTGCCTTGGCCCAGACTTGTACACAATCTGACTCCACCAGGGGCAGATCCAGGAAGTGCATATCAATCTAAGATGCAGCAACAAATAAGAAGAGTCACAAAAATGGGGAGACAGAGAACACCCCATCAAAAGGGAAGGAAGAATCCCAAGAAAGAGTGCTAAAAGAAATAGAGGAAAGCAAACTATCAGACATGGAATTCAAAACATGGATTATAGGGAAGCTCAATGAGCTCAATGAGCTCAAATAAAACTACAGAGAACTCCAGAGAAACTATAAGGAACTTACTGAGAATTACACCAGCATGAAAAAGGACATAGAAACTATCAATAAGATCCAGGAGGAAATGAAAAATACAATTTCTCAACAGAAGAACAGAGTAGAAGGAATTAAAAGCAGGCTAGAGGAAGCAGAAGATTAAACCAGCAAGACTAAAAAAGAATGAAGAGGTTTTAAGAGAGCTGCAGGACAGCATGAAATGTAATAATATTCGTATCATAGGAATACCAGGAGGAGAAGAAGAGGACAAAGGGATGGAAAACATGTTTGAAAAAGTAATGACAGAAAACTTCCCAAACATGAGGAGAGAAAAAATCTCATAAGTACAGGAAGCACAGAGGATCACAATGAAGAAGAACCCAAGAAGGCTTACTCCAAGGCAATTCGTAATTAGAATGGCAACATTCAGATACAAGGAGAGAATTCTAAAGGCAGCAAGAGAAAAACAGCAAATAATATACAAGGGAGCTCCGATAAGGCTATTAGCTGATTTCTCAACAGAAACACTACAAACCAGAAGAGAATGGCAAAAAAAACATTTCAAGCAATGAAAAACAAAGGCCTACAACCAAGACTGCTCTAAACAGCAAGGTTTTCTTTCAAAATGGAAGGTGAAAAAAGGAATTTTCCAGACAAAAGAAGACTAAAAAATTAATCTCCACCAAACCAACACTACAAGAGATGCTAAAGGGAATGCTTTAAGAAAAAGAAGAAGAAGAAGAGAGAGAGAGGAATGCAAGTAAAAATGGAAATAAATAAATACCTATCAATAATAACTTTAAATGTAAATGGATTAAATGCTCCAATCAAAAGGCATAGGGTAGTGGAATGGATATGAAAACAAACCCACATATATTCTGTCTACAAGAGACATATCTCAAAACAAAAGATCTACACAGACTGAAAGTGAAGGGATGGAAAAAAGTATTCCAAACAAATGGACAAGAAAAAAAGGCTGGGATAGCAATATTTATATCAGACAAAACAGATTTCAAAGCAAAGGACATAAAAAGAGACAAGGAAGGCCATTTCACAATACATACTTAAGGGAATAATCCATCAAGAAGATATAACCCTGGTAAACATATATGCACCCAACATAGGAGCAACCAAATATATAAGGAATATCTTGGAAGACTACAAGAAGGATATTAACAGAAGCACACTCACAGTAGGGGATTTTAACACCCCATTGTCAACAATGGACATATCTTCAAAGCAAAGAAACAACAAGGATATTGAGGCATTGAACAACACTCTGGATCAAAGAGACTTAGTTGATATATAGAAAATTTTTCACTGCAAAGAAGCAAAATATACATTCTTTTCAAGTGCATGTGAAACATTTTCAAAGATAAACTGAGGCAATGTGCCTCACACACTCTAGGCTCGGTTGAAAGCTGCTCTATCTAGCAGAGTCTTCATGACTACGGTGGAATAAACTCTTACCTAGGACACTTTATTATGTCTGATGAAATAACTTTTACCCAGGACACTATTATGTCTCGGGGAAGGAAGGTGACTGCTCTCTCTAGTAGAGATCAGCAGCTAAACCTTTGTATCTCATGCTTTTTATTGAGAAGGATATGCACGGGAGATACAAGATCAATATTCATAAATCATCAATAGCTTTCAGGTACCTAGGTTACAATTGACAATAACTGATTACAAGTTCCAGTACAGGGGGTACAATGAATAGTCTGTGCTAGGGTCTATTAAACATCTTGACCCTACACTGGCACTAGGTACAAGATTTCAAATACTCCTTGCTAGAGATTGTTTATACTTAATTATAAGATAAAGGAAAGCAGAGCAAGTTCTAAAGCATATTAATATTCTTTAAATCTAATCCCCACAAAAACCCTCCGAATGGTTTTCAGGTATGTCTCCCACACAGCCATTGTTGAGACTTAAAGACAAGCACAGCCAGAGTGCCGGCGGCAGGTCATGCTCAGGCCAGGGCTACAATTCCCTAAACCACAAGGAGTGGTTCCCCACCTCTCCCCCTTTTTTGTTTTCTGTGATACTTATAGTAGAAAGGCCTATGAAGCTTGCTACTTGCTTTTCTCTAATATGATCATGAGTAAATAACTTGCAGATGCATCAGAGGACACAGAGTATAGCAATGATCGATAAACATCCAGCTGCTCCCAGTATCTATATATGTAAATTTAGTCCTTAAAACCAATTTTTAAGGTTAAGCCATTGGAGGTTATCACTTGTTTGAAATACTTTTTGTTCAGCAAGCTGCTTAATGTCCATAAGCTGCTGATGGAATTCAAACTGCAACTGATCAATCTGGCCTTTAAGATTGGTAGAAAAGGCCCTGTGAAGATGATGTTGGATGTCTGCCTGGGAATGCTCACTGGAATTCCACCTCAGGGGAGTAACGCAGAGTTTTGAAAACCCTGGGTCACAAGTGATCTGTTGCCTGGTAACCAGGGCATCCTGATGTTCCCCAAGCCACAGTATGGCTGATTCCATGTCTGAGAATCAGGCCAGGATTTCCTGATCAATACGAGTTGGCTGGATCATTTCCTGAGTGGTGTTGGTGAGCAAGGCTTCTACTGTATGGGCGGACTGGAGAGACTCCATGAGGGCAGTCGCAGTGGTGGCAGCTGTAGCAAGAACAACAACAGCAGAGATAATACAAGCAATAAGAGTGCCTATAAAGCATCAGACTCTAATCTCAGCAAGAGCTTGACTGAGTGCGGTGAGAACTTTAGGGTCTCGCCACTTCCTGGTAACATTGACTGGCAACCAAATTTCTGATTGCCTCTGCACCATAAAGATGGTTATTAAATTAAGCTGAGTGACATTGGTCCGAGTAATGCAACTAGCATAAATAGAGCCAGCAGAAACATGGAGATAATATACATTAAAAGAGTGATTATAATTAAGCTGAGTCACCCCAGGAATAGCAAGAAACAAGTAAGGGTGAGAGGTACATACGGTAACCCATTTTTTGATTAAGGTTTTGATGTCAAAGTAACCTTTTCCTGTCTCAGGATCCTGACTATAAGAGAAAAGTCCTATAATTCTTTCTATAAATGGCAATCCCATTTTCCATATATTCATATGCCATTGGCTACTATGATTTTGAGATGTAATGTGAATAATGGGTGCCCCAGTACCTAACCCTGTCCATGCTAATTTGGCATAGGTAATGTAGGAAAATGCCTTGACTAGACCATTGTTGGTATTGTCTTTAATTTCCCAATAGGCTCCCCAATTTTCAGCTTGTAAAGGAGTGTCAGGAATTCTTATAATGGAGGCTTCTGTGCCTCTGCAGAATGACCAGGTAATAATCTTTGCTGGCTGGTTAATTGGCTCACAAAGAGGCAACTCTAGGGGAGCACTGGCTGAGATTTGATATTTTCTTCAGATCCCAGCTGTTTCTATCATGGACATATTGGTTTGCTGCTTTCCCTTATACACAGCATGGGTATAGAACTTATTCATTAAAGGTAAGCACAAAGTGCCAGGTAGCATGGAGAAGCAAGCAGGCAAATGCTCTGATATATACATAGTATTGCTAGGAATGGGCAACCAATGTTTGTTTACTTCTAAAGGCCCATCAGGTGGGATCCAAGTGCCTCCTGTCCACTTAGTGTCATTCTTAGACAGGGGAGGCTCAGAGTTCCACCAACTAAGAAGCTTAAAAACAGATGGATCAAATAAGTGGCTCCAATATATATGTTCCATCTCAGCAGAGAGGCCTAGTCCTCTGAGATAAATCAATATAGCTATAATTGTTAGATTTCTCATAGAATTATAGGACACTATAGTTAAAAAAGCTAGGAAACAGTTTTCAGGGGTGTCCGGTGTTCCAACAATTTCTATTACTTCCTCAGCTCTATTAGTAAGACTTCTTAGATCTACCCAAGTTATATTCCTAGACTCAGGAGGGTTTGTATTCCCCTCAACTTCCCTTGCCCGTCTCCTCCGATGCTGGTGACGTGCTTGGTTCCGAGCTTGATTCCGAGCTTGGTTCCATTGTCTGCACTCATTTATCACCAGCTGAGACAGCTGGTCAGTCAAATCCTTAAGTCGCCTGATTCGGTCCAACTGGGTGGTCCACAGGCACGGTCCATCCCCCATGGTATGGTTTCTCTCTTTTTGCTGGTAACTACAAAGGTCCTGTGGAGGTAAAAACACAGGCATATCCCCTCCCCCAGGTTAGCAAATCAACTGGGCCCTCCCAGTTCTGTGCTCCTTGAGAGTCCCAATATAGTACAAGGGGATGAGCTTCTCTATCTTCCGGCCCATGACGACAGAAGTGTTTTTCAATAGGAGTAGTAAGAGAGTCATCACAATTTTAAAAATTATAAGTATAGATTGCTAGATTAGTTAGATTCTTAGGGGAGGACTCCATACTCCCCCTTTTTTGTTTTTTGAGAAGGTTTTTAAAAGTATGATGGGCCCATTCAACTACGGCTTGGCCTGTTGGATTACATGGAATTCCTGTTTTATGTTTAATGTCCCATCTCTAAAAATTCTTGGGTGGAGTGGGCTATATAGCCTGGGCCATTGTCAGTTTTTATTTGCTGTGGCCATCCTAAGAAACTAAATGCCTCAAGCCAGTGTGCTCAAATATGCTTAGCAGATTCTCCTGTAAGAGCAGAGGCATGTAATGCTCCAGAACAAGTATCTATAGATATATGGAGATATTTAAATTTTCCAAAAGGTGGATAGTGAGTGACATCTGTTTGCCAAATTAATCGGGGGGGCCAATCCTCGAGGGTTGGTCCCACTACTGGGAGGCGCTGCATCCAGCGCCTGGCAATCTGCTCATTCCTGAATAATTTGCTTAGCTTGAGAGAGAGGAATGCCAAATTCTTTGCAAAGTGCTTGAGAATTCTGGTGGTAAAACTGATGAGGGGCAACTGTCTTCTTAAAGATAGTTAATACACTGACTAAAGCATCAGCACGTTCATTGCCTTCTGTCATAGGGCCTGGAAGGCCTGAGTGAGAATGAATATGGGTGACAAATATAGGATGCACTCTTCTATCAATTAGATTTTGTAAAGTTAGGAGTAAACTAAATAACTGGAGATCTATAGATTCCTTAAGTAAAGCTTGATCTATGTGGAGTATAGTTTACACCATACAACCAGAATCACAAACTAAATTTAAAGGTTCATTTGGCCATTATTTGAGGGCCATAATGGCTCCAGAGAGTTCAACTCTGTGAGTTACACAGTCTTTCCAACTCTGTCCTTCCGTCCATGAAATGGCTGCTTTTCTAGTTTTTTCTGATCCATCTATAAAGATAGTTTTTGCTTCAGATATTGGGGTAGGACTAATTTTACTTTTAATACATAAATTTAATTGAGGTATATTTTGTAAAAGTTTATCTGAAGGAAGATTAATTTCAAGCTTTCCAATATAATCAGCTATAGCACATTGGAAATCGAGATTGACTAAAAAGCTATTGTAAAAAGTATTTGAATTAGAGGTAAGTGAATAACCTCCAGGTCATAGCCAAACAATTGCTGAGCTCTTTCTCATCCCTTCATTATTAGTTGACAAAGGGCAGAGATATAACTAGTTACAGTTTTCTGTGGTTGGTGGGAAAGAAATAACTATTCAGTCATAGTGAGCTGAGGCTGCAGCTGTCCTAGAAGTACCATAGGGAAACGCAATGTAGGAAAGCAAAAAAGCCTAATTGGGTAGGAAGGGTTAATTCTCTCTATTTGCCTTGTTCTAATATGCTGATGCACAATATCAAGTTCTTTTAAAGCCTGAGGAGACAACGTATGAGATGAGTTTAAATCTGGGTCTCCTTTAAGGGTATTTAAAAGGTGAGTAAGCTATTGAGTAGCTATACCTAAATTGGGCCATATCCAATTAATGACTCCTAATAATTGTTGAAGATTGTTAAGAGTTAATGGGGTAGAAGGAACATATTTTACCTCTTGAGGTCATATTGTTTTATTAAATAAGGAGAAACCTAAATATTGCCAATGTTGGTACTGCTAGACTTTTTCCAGGGCTATTTGTAGGCCTACCTGGGCTATAGATTGCTGTAAATGAACAAAGGTATTAGCCAATTATTTTTGAGTTTTTCTAAGGAGTTTTTAAATTGATTTATTTAGCCTATTTATTTATTTTTTGTAATTTTAAAATAAATATTTGGCTAGCTTTTGTTACAAAGGTGATTTTGAAGCGTCTTTGTCCTGGAATGGCCTTTCTCACTCCTGTCCTGCTCTCTCAGGGCAGGGGCTAGAGAGAAGTGGTTGAGATGACAGGCTGCAGCTGAAAAACGGCTGGAGTTTGACTGTTACCCTTCTTTTTTTTTCTTTTAGGCACCCTGCCATTTCCTGTATGGGTTTGAATAGTAGATTAATTACTTTATTGTTTCTAGAACTTAGTAACTCCTAGGTTTAGAATTTAGTAATTGTTTTAAAGACTTATATGGTTAGATGTTTTGCAACATATGCAATTTTGATATAATATTTTAAAATAGTTATTAAAATTATAGATAATTAGAACTTCGTAGACTTTCGGAGATTTCTGTAAAATTTCCTTATTTGACAAAGCTTCCCAAGTATCTTAAAATGTATTAAGCCTGACTGGTCTAGAGTTTTCTTCTTTTTGGTAAGAAGGAAATAATAAATCCTTGAGATATTTCAAGGGCCCTTTGAAATACCCCAAGACTATAAAGAAGTCTTTTAAATTTTAAATCTTGGAAATTTTGTCAACCAAGGAATATATGTTATGAAATGATATTTGACTACTTACTTAAAGTGATAATAAAAGATATATAATATTAATATAGACTGACAAAAATTCAGTTCTTAGCACTAAAAAACATGAATTTTTTAATATTAGTTGAATATTTGAGTAATATACCACAATATATCATTTTACTAAATAGAACCTTAGTTTTAAGGCAATTGTAGGAAAAACATTTTTACAGTTTTTCTGTCAAGGTTTGGATTAGCCGGTGGGCCTGTGTCAGCCGGCAGAGGCTGTGAGAGACACTGTGGCTTTTCAGGATCCCAGAGGGAAGGGGTCTGCAGAGCCGATTGTTTGGCAGCGCTCCACATATTCCCCTCTTCCTCCCCCTTTCCTACTTTTATCCTGGCTGTGGCACCTTTTAATCTTGGGTTATTTTTCTTAATTTCCCTTTGTTTTTCTGAGACTGTAGTGCTTTGAGCCACAGCAGCATGTAGTAAATTAATTAGATGCCTTTCCTTAATCTGGCATCCAGTTCCTTTTATTAGTTGCTGGATGGAACAACCTAAAATAAAGCTCTTGTTCCTTAGATAACCCTGACCCCATTGTTTCTTGGGAAGTGGGTCCTTTTTGTTGGTTTTGCTTTTTTCGCTTTCTCTGCCTCTCATTCAAAGTGGACCAGTATTTTCCTAACTCTATACTAGGGATTAATTAGTGTAGTGGGTCGGAGTGTGCTGCTTGTGAGGAGGGCTCCCAAGGGTGTCATGCCTTGGTCATCCCAACCTCTCTTACATGTCTCGGTTTCTCTCCCAGCTGTCTAAAACAACTGGAAGGGCTTGGAGTGCTGAATGACCAGTTCTTATTTTGCATGTCCCTGGACAAGCCAAGAATTATATTACTGTGAAGGAAATTTTCTAAGAGGCCCCTACATGTCTCTGCTAGGTCCCAACTCACATAGAGACACCCAAGAATTTGGGCCAGAGGGAGGAAGTGCCTCTTATCTTCAGAGCTCGGTCATTGCCAGAGCCCTCATATGATTCCTGTTTCTGGCCTAAATCTTTTCTTGTTCTGATAAAATCCTAATTGGTGGGAAATGCTGCGGGGTTGGACAGTAAGTGCTTGTGACTGTGTTCCTGATGTTGCATGGACTTTGACTTACAGCGGGCAGGTGCCTAGTGCTCTAACCTGGTCTGTGTACCAGCTTATCCTGTCACGGGAGACTTCTAGCAGCGAGCGCCCTATTGGCTTTTAACTGCTCGACCCATGCCCGCAATTTTGTGGTGATTCATTGAACGAGAGAAGCCAAAATGGTCTCTTGGATGAAAGGAGAGTAAGGCAAAACTAAAAGCCCCTGCTGGAGAGAGTGGCAGAAAGAAATCCTCCCTTCCTGAACTAAACCACAGAGGCAGCCTTTTCCAGAAAGAGCCTGGGTGCTGCAGCCCTTATCCTGGGAAATTGGCCAAAATTCCAATCCATGCAGTGTGGCTGTCCATGGTCTGGCTCTTCGCCCCACAGCCATTCCAGGTGTCACTTCTCTTGAGTTGTCTGCCCCTTGTCTGGGCGCCAGATGAGGTGGATGTGCCTCACACATCCTAAGCTCAGTTGGAAGCTGCTCTGTCCAGCAGAGTCTTTGTGACCATGGTGGAACAAACTCTTACCTAGGACACTTTATTATGTCTGATGAAATAACTTTTACCCAGGACACTATTATGTCTTGGGGAAGGAAGGTGACTGCTCTCTCTAGTGGAGATCAGCAGCTAACCCTTTGTATCTCATGCTTTTTATTGAGAAGGATATGCACGGGAGATACAAGATCAACATTCATAAATCATCAATAGCTTTCAGGTACCTAGGTTACAATTGACAATAACTGATTACAAGTTCCAGTACAGGGGGTACAATGAATAGTCTGTGCTAGGGTCTATTAAACATCTTGACCCTACACTGGCACTAGGTACAAGATTTCAAATACTCCTTGCTAGAGATTGTTTATACTTAATTACAAGATAAAGGAAAGAAGAGCAAGTTCTAAAGCATATTAATATTCTTTAAATCCAATTCCCACAGAACCTCTCTGGGTGGTTTTCAGGTATGTCTCCTACACAGCCATTGTTGAGACTTAAGAAAAGCACAGCTAGAGTGCCAGTGGCCAGTCATGCTCAGGCTGGGCCTATAATTCCCTAAACCACAAGGAGCAGTTCCCCACAATAGACTACATGATAGAACATAAAACAACTCTCAATAAATTCAAGAAAATTGAAATTATATCCAGCATCTTCCCAGATTACAAAGCCTTGAAACTGGAAATCAACCTCGAGAAGAAAACTCAAAGACATTCAAACTCATGAAGAATGAATAACATGATATTAAACAATGAATGGGTTACAAATGACATCAAGGAAGAAATCAAAAATGTTTCTGGAAAAAAATGATAATGAACACACAACTGCCCAAAACCTATGGAACACAGAGAAAGCAGTTCTCAGAGGAAATTCATAGCAATACAGGCCTACCTAAAAAGGATAGAAGAATCTCAAATAAAAAAAATTTAACCCTACACTTACAAGAACTAGAACAATAACAAACAAAGCCCAGAGCAAGTAGAAGGAAGGAAATAATCAAGATTAGAGCAGAATTAAATTGACATAGAGACGAAACAAACAATTCAAAAGATCAATAAAACTAGGAGCTGATTCTCTGAAAAGATAAACAAAATTGACAAGCCTTTAGACAGTTTCATCAAGAAAAAAAGAGAGAGGACCCACATAAATAAAATTAGAAATGAAAGATAAGAAATCACAACCTATACCACAGAAATACAAAAGATTGTAAGAAATTACTACAAACAACTGTATGGCAAAAAACTTGACAACCTAGATGATATGGGCAAATTTCTGAAAACATAAAATCTTCCAAAACTGAATCAAGAAAAAGCAAAAAGCCTGAACATACCAATAACAAAAAAGGAAATTGAAGCAGTAATCAAAAAATACCCAACACACAAAAGCCCTGGACTGGATGGCTCACAGGCTAATTTTACAAAACATTTGGGGAAGAATTAATGCATACCCTTCTCAAACTATTCCAAAAAATACAAGAAAAGGGAAGACTCCCAAACTCTTCCCATGAAGCCAATATTACCCTAAATCGAAAACCAGGTCAAAACATAACAAAGAAGAAAACTACAGGTCAATATTTTGATGAACATAGATACTAAAATCCTCAGCAAAATATTGGCAAACTGGATCCAGTAACACATGAAAAAGATCATACACCACGATCAAGTGGGATTCATCCCAGGGATGCAGGGATGGTTTAATATTTGCAAATCAGTAAATATAATATACCACCTAAACAAAATAAAAGAGAAAAAACACATGATCCTATCAATAGATGCAGAAAAAGCTTTTGATAAAGTACAACAACCATTTATGGTGAAGACACTGAACAAAATGGGAACAGAGGGAGCATACCTCAACATAATAATGGCCATATATGAGAAACCTGAAGCCAACATCGTACTCAACAGACAAAAGCTGAAAGCATTCCCCCTAATATCAGGAACAAGACAAGAATGCCCACTCTCTCCACTCCTATTCAACACAGTGTTGGAAGTTCTAGCCACAGCAATCAGACAATAAAAAGAAATAAAAGGCATCCAAATTGGGAAAGAGGAAGTAAAACTGCCATTATTTGCAGATGTCATGATAGTGTATATAGAAAACCTTATCGACTCCACAAAAAAACTACTTGACATAATAAGTGAATTTGGCAAAATAGCAGGGCACAATGTCAATATTCAGAAATAGAAGGCGTTTCTGTACACCAACAATAAAAAGTCAGAGATAGAAACGAGAAAAAAATCCCACTTACTATAGCAACAAGAAAAATAAAGTACCTAGGAATAAACTTAACCAAAGAGATAAAAAACCTGTATTCAGAAAACTGCAGAACACTGAAGAAAGAAATTAAGGAAGATACAAATAAATGGAAGCATATCCCATGTTCATGGATGAAAAGAATCAACATTATTAAAATGTGCATACCACCCAAAGCAATTTATAGATTCAATGCAATCCCTGTTAAGATACCAATGACATATTTCACAACTAGAACAAATACTTAAAAAATTTATATGGAACCAAAAAAGATCCCAAATAGCCACAGCAATCTGGAGACAGAAGAACACAGTAGGAAGAATCACAACACCTAATATCTAACTATACTACAAAGCCACTGTAATCCAAACAGTCTGATACTGGCATAAAAACAGACATATAGATCAATGGAACAGAATAGAGAGCCCAGAAATAAACCCAGAATTATATGGTCAACTAATATTTGACAAAGGGGAGAGGAACATAAAATGGAGTGAGAAGAGCCTCTTCAACAAATGGCATTGGGAGAACTGGACAGGGACATGCAAACGTAATGAATTTAGACCTCCAACTTACATCACACACCCAAATAAACTCAAGATGGGTAAAATAATTACATGTAAGCCATGACACCATAAAATTCCTAGACAAAAACATAGACAAAAAGATTTCAGGTATCCCACACAGCAACATTTCACCGATATATCTCCTAAGGGAAGGAAAATAAAGGAAAAAATAAATAAATGGGACTACATCAAACTAAAAGTTTCTGCTCAGCAAAAGAAAACATCAGCAAGATTAAAACAGAACCAACCATATGGGAAAACATATTTGTCAATGATACCTCGGACAAGGGTTTGATCTCCAAAATATATAAAGAACTTAAAGGTCTCAACACCAAGAAGACAGATAACCCAATTAAAAAACAGATAAAGGACCTGAATGAACACTTCTCCAAGGAGGATATAGAGAGGGTCCATAGGTATATGAACAAATGCCAACATCACTAGCCATCAGAGAGATGCAAATAAAAACCACAATGAGATACCACCTAACACTGGTCAGAATGGCCATCATCAACAAATCAACAAACAACAAGTGCTGGTGAGGATGTGGAGAAAAGGGAACCCTGGTGCACTGCTGGTGGGAATGCAGACTGGTGCAGCCACTATGGAAAACAGTATGGAATTTCCTCAAAAAACTAAAAATGGAACTGCCTTTTGAACCAGCCATTCCATTGCTAGGATTATACCTGAAGAATCCTGAAACCCCAATTCAAAAGAGCTTATGCTCCCCTGTGTTCATAGCAGCACTGTTTACAATAGCTAAGTGCCGGAAACAGCCTAAGTGCCCATCTGTAGATGAGTGGATCAAAAAACTGTGGTACTTTTACACAATGGAATACTGTGCAGCAGAAAGAAAGAAGGAACTTTTGCCATTTGTGATAACATGGATGGAACTAGAGAGAATTATTCTTAGTGAAATAAGCCAGGCAACGAAAGACAAATACCATATGATAACACCTAATACAAGAAACTAATGAACAACACAAACAAATGAGCTAAATTGAACCAGAGGCATATAGACAAGGAACAGACTACTAGTCACCAGGGGGAGGAGGGGAGGGAGAGAAGGAGGGTAAGTAGGGGAAGGGTTTAGTAAAGGAGCTAGAATAAATAACCCACGGACATGTACAACAAGGTGGGGATTGACTGTTGGTGATGGGATGGGCTGGGTAGGGGGTAGAAATGGGGGAAAGGAGAGACAATTATAATAGAAAAACAATAAATAAATCAAAAATTAAAAAAAAATAAAGTCATGTGAGTAATGCACTCCTGTGTATGCATAGGTAATTCATAAATTGAAACCAAACCAAAAGTCTCCTAAATATCAACTCTCGGGTGCTGAAATAATTTTATCCCTTTTTATTATAGTTTTGATGTAATAGCCAACATATTTATTTTTCACTTACTTAAATGAACTTTATGAGGATTCTGCAATCCTTTCCATTCCCTCTTGTATAAGTTCACACAGAAAGCCAGATTTACCCAGATCCTCCCACATCCCATGCATCAAGGCCAAAGAAAAAACATCTGCTTGAGATTAATGCCAACTACAAAAAAAATCTAGGGCTTTTGAGTGGTGCAAATGCTAGTTACAGTCTGAATCTATCAAGTGATTATTGGATATGCAATGATATGACCCATATGCTAAAATCTTCAAATGGCCAGATGGGTCCTGCCCAAATTCAGATCACCATGGATGGTCATTCAAAATCACTGTAACTAGTACCCTTGACATTTACCCACCATAAACCAAACTTGGCCCAAGTGAACAGTGATTAAATAAAAAGTCATTAACATTCATATTTCAGAAAAAAAACTGTAATTCAAGGCAACCTTTGTTTTAACATTAAACCAAAATGATCAGAAATCCATATGCCTATGAGCCTGGTGAATTTTTAATGACAAAGGGTCCAAACTGAGCTCCAAACCTGCAAATGTCTGATGAAATAGTAGAAAGCCAAAAGGAAGTAATAATTTGCATGAATCAGCTTGCACATGAGTTTTTCATCTGTTTTTGGTTTTGAGGGGAGAACGAAGGGTTTTTTTTGTGAGGCAGCTTTAAAAAATCTTATAAATGGATGAGAGAATATAGTGCAGACACCTCCCCTTTACCCCTGGACTCGGGAGCAAAAGCAGAGTTGCCTGTGAAACTCTGAGAAATATCAGAGCAGAAAGACTATAGCTTTAATTCCAAGTGACAGAATGAAACCTTGAAATATACAGTCTCCCTTGCAATTAGAAATTGTGTTCGATAGCTTTTGTTGTTGCTACACTAACACTTTAACCATGTGTCTGGTCTATTTGCTCTGGTTCAGTGATCCTAGACAATAGACTTCAATGTGAAAAACAAGTAAACAGCTCAGCATTACTAACTGAACACTACAATAATTTCTTCAATGTTTGAGGAGATCCTTTGAAACCTGCATTTTCTCATAATAATAGCCAATCACCAGAGTGGAGAAAATGAAAGTAGAAAGAGAGAGAAGGGAAATGAAAGGACAGACAAGACAGCACTAGTTTAAAAATTAAATTCTTAAAGTACTGTTTTGCAGTCAATCTTCATAAACAGAGCCTTATTTTTCATTTCTTCTGTTTATCTTTTTTTATATTAATACTATGCTACATAATTTTCTTTTTATATGATTAATCTCTTCATAACCATAATAATGCACATGTTTCTTCTAGTGTGAAACACTGCTCATTGATGAGCACAATCATTTCCTCTTCTGGGTCTTTTTAGGCCTCTGGCACTGACCTAGCACCTGTATCTTTCAGATACTCCATAGATAAACTGCTCAAAAGTGGAGGTCAAGGTCATGCCATTCAGCCTCCTGGGCCCTCAGAGAATGTGGACACTTGACTGCAACCTACACTGATCAGGTGGCTCAACCCTTCTGACCCAGGAGCTCCTGGGTATGATTCTCTCATTGCATAGGAGGTAAGTTTGGAATAAAGGAGTCAACAGCTTTTAAGAACAAAGTGCAGTGAGGAAAGAGGTAATTGGGTATCATGAAGGCAGGTTATACTTTGTTCTCCATTAGAGCTCTCTATAGAATGCATGTACACTGCACTTATGTCCACTGATAACACGTGTTAGTGTGGCTGCCTTAGTGAGTGATCAGCAGTCATGGACTTGTTACTCTAATTCTATTTTGTCATTTATATCACTCATATATAACATCAGTAGAATCCCAAACACTACTATAAACCACTACTCCCAGGCCACATCAACCTGAACATGCAATGAGTACTATGAGACCTGCTAAGAAATTCTCAGGTTCAGCCTCCCAAGCAGAATCACTTCCCAGCTGATACCACTTGTCCCTTCTTAATGAGGGAGGTTAAAGTTGCCTCCCATGTGTTTGGGAACAGTGCTCCTGCTCACCTCCCAGAATCCTCACCTGCCTTTGGCACTCAGGGAATGTGCTGCCTGATGCCAGTCATGGCGCGTCTTCCCCACTAGCATTAAGGAAAAGCGACCAGTTTTCTCTACCTTGTCCCTGCCATGATTCACTGTGTTCTGCTTGATCTACTTTAAAACCACCCTCTAATACCTCTTCTTAACATGATAGCTTTCATTCTAGGTTTGTATCTTTTTATATTTAATGTCCGCCTGCCTTTCATATTTTAGTACTCTAGTTCCCTCAAGTAGGTGGGTTCAAAAAGTATGGGCAGTGAAATCACAGAAGTTGGGTTCAAGTTTGGGCCCTGCCACTTTCCAGGTGAATGATATTAGGCAATAATTTCTCTCTATCCCAAGGTGCTAACCGATTGGGGTAATTATCTACATCAAAGCTAGTCAGTTTTGTCTGTTACATTGTTAAATTCCCTCAGACACTATAGAAATCCTCTTATCTGATAGAATTGAAACCAAATGTTCAAGGATTACTCAAAAAAGCCAGAAATGTGAAGAAATTTTATGAATTAATAATACATACTATGATAAGAAAACCAATGGTTTCCCAAAGATGTCCACATCCTACTTCCCAGAACTTGTGAATGTGTTGTTACATGACAAAGAGAAATGAAGATTGTAGATGTAATTAAGGTTATAAATCAGATTCTCTTAACACAGGGAGATTATCCTTAATTATCTTGGGAGCCCAATGTAATCATAAGGGAAGCAAAAGAGAAACAACCAGAGATGAAAGGATGAGAAGAATTCAACTTGATACTGCTGTTTTTGAAGAAGTATGAATGGAGCCATCATCAATGGGTATAGGAGTCCTCTGAAACATGGAAAAGGCAACAAAATGGATTCTTGTGACCACAGACTTCATAAGACAATAAATCTGTGCTGTTTTACATAACTATGTTGTGCACTTAGTAACAGCAGCAATAGGACACTAATTATATATGTGTGTGTGTGTGTGTGTGTGTGTGTGTATTATATATATATGTGTAGGACACTAATATATATATTATATATATAATATATAAAACATTTCAGATTAAAAGCTGTTCTTCCTTATTCACCTGATAATTTTTTCATGTGGTACCAAAACATTTTATTTGAATGTATATCACAGATTGGAGATATATAAAGTTCTTTGAATTAAATCTCACCCATACATTTGGCTACAATTTCCAGTTCAATTTTTTTAAAGTGAAGGAGATATCTGCTAAAATACTGTATTCAGAGAGAAAAGATAACTCATAACTCAAGAAGAAGAAAGGCAAGCCAACAAAAAATAGGCAAGAGTTAAATGAACATTTCACAAAAGAAGTTATAGGGATGGCCAATGGGCATATGAAAAGATGTTCAACTTCATTAGTAGTCAGAAAAACACAAGTTAAAATTACAGTGAGATATCACAGTGTACCCATTAGAATGGTGAAAATTTGAAATACTGATAATAACAAGTGTTGGCAAGGAGTAGACTTTTAATTATGCAGCAACAAAATAACATGTTTTGTTATCTTTTCTTAGAAGTTTCATCAATAGTTCAACTAACTCTAAAATTTATTCAAGAAGCAAACTGATGGATTTTCTAAGAAAACCTTTACATCTCTTTTAAGATTTAAATTATTTTAAGGCACATATTCAAGGAAAAAATAAAATTGGAAAACATGAGACTTCTTTCCCAAACAGTATTTTAGAAGACAAGAGAGTTTTAACGAAAGAATACTGTGACCCAGAATTATTGTTAATTTGAAAGCTAAAAAATATATAAAGCAAAAGAAATGCTGGAATCAACATGGCAGAGGAATAAGGGGAAGCTACACTAACCTCCTCCCAGGACCAATCTGGAATTACAACTTCATTGTGGAGAAATCATCCAGAAAATCAACTGAACACTAGCTGGAGAGAAGCCTTATAGCCATGGGCAGACAGGAGGCTGCTTTATCACAATGTGGCTGGTGGGAAGTACAGAGATGCAAGAGGGCTGGCTGGGTTTTCATAGGCAGAAACTGAATGGATGGAGAAACATCCCAACAGCTGGGGGATCCCACTGAGAAGGGTGGGGTCTAAAACACCAGCTGGGCTCCCCAGCCTATAGCAAAGAAGCCAAGAGTAAAACAGCATCCAGCTCTGAAAAGTGAAAAGCTGCAGGGTTTTTTGCTGGCCTGAGAAGGCTGGAGACACAGAGAAATTCTTAAAGGGACCATGCACAAAAATACATTGGCACCCATTTACCCTGGGCTCCAGCAGAGGGAGGGCAGAGTGGACTAGAGATGCTTAAGGAGAGTTTGGGGTGGTTGGTGGCTTGGAGGAGAGAACTGAGGGAGTAGCTAATGAGGTCCTACTACTTACTCATCCCTCATACTGCAGGCAGACCACTCCCCTCCAAGTGGCATTAGCCTGAGGGAAGCAATAGCCCCTCCCACAGGAATTAATCTGCTTCACCTGGTGGTGCTTAAGCCTGACAACTGATCACAGATTGTATAGATTAACAACTAAAGGAGACAGACAAAGACAATGGATCTCTGATAGTCTTGAACAGGCTGCCTAGGCCTAGACTGGCACACAATCTGACATCACTGGGGGAAAGATCCAAGAGCATCAAGTTCAGGAAATCAAGGAGACTGCACCACTGAATCACACATGTCTCCTATCACAGAAGGTCACACCACAAAAACAGGGACTTAAAGCAGATCAATTCAAGAAGCAGAAACAAACAAGAAGAGTCACCTAAAATGGGGAGACAAAGAAACAACCCCTCACTGAAAGGAAAGTAGGAATCCCCAGAAAGAGTGCTAAATGAAATAGAGGCAAGCAAACTATCAGACATGGAATTCAAAATAGTGGTTATAAGGAAACTCAATGAGCTCAGTGAGCTCAAAGAAAACTACAAAGAACTCCAGGGGAACTATGAAAAACTAAAGGGAGCTACAAGGAACTTACTGGGAAGTACACCAGCATTAAAAAGGATAAAGAAACTATCAATAAGAGCCAGGAGGAAATGAAGAATACAATTACTGAATTGAAGAAGACAGTAGAAGAAGCCAAAAGCAGGCTAGATGAAGCAGAGGATCAGAAAAGTGAGCTGGAGGACAATGTAGAAAAAGATTTCCAGACAGTGCAACAAAATGAAAAACTGCTGAAAAAGAATGAAGAGGGTTTAAGAGAACTGCAGTTTAACCTGAAATGTAATAATACCCATATCATAGGGATACCAGAAGGAGAAAAAGAGGAGCAAAGGTAAGAAAATCTGTTTGAACAAGTAATGACAGAAAACTTCCTTAACTGATGAGAGAAAATGTCACACAAGTCCAGGAAGCACAGAGGGTCACAATGAAGACAAACACAAAGAGGCTCACTCCAAGACAGATCATAATTAAAATAGAAAAATTCAAAGACAAATAGATAATCTTAAAGGCAGCCAGAAGGAAATAGCTAATAACATACCAGGAAGCTCTGATAAGGCTATCATCTGGTTTCTCAACAGAAAAACTGCAAGCCAGAAGGGAATGGCAAAAAATATTCCAAGCAATGAAAAACAATGGACTACAACAAGACTACTCTATCCAGCAAGGCTCTCATTCAAAATGGAAGGTAAAATAAGAAATTTCCCAGACAAAAGAAGGCTAAAAGAATACATCTCCACCAAACCAGCATTGTAAGAGATGCTAAAGGATATGCTTTAAGAAGATGAAGAAACAGAGAGAGTGACAGAGAGGAACACAGAAACAAAGTGGAAAAATCACAATGAACAAGTACCTATCAATAATAATCTTAAATGTAAATGGATTAAATGCTCCAGTCAAAAGACATAGGAAAGCTGAATGCATAAGAAAACATGACCCACATATATGCTATCTACAAAAGACCCATCTCAGAACAAAAGATCTACACAGACTGAAAGTGAAGGGATGGAAGAAAACATTGCAAGCAAATGGACATGAAATAAAAGCTGGGATAGCAATACTTATATTAGACAAAATAGATTTCACAACAAAGGACATAAAAAGAGACAGAGAAGGACATTTCATAATACTTAATGGAACAATCCATCACAAGATATAACCTTATAAATATATATGCACCCAACATAGAAGCACCCAACATAGAAGCACCCAAATATGTAAGGAAAATCTTTGAGGACTTCAAGAAGGATATCGACAGCAACACACTCATAGTAGGAGACTTTAACACCCCATTGTCAATAATGGACAGATCTTTCAAGCAAAGGTACAATAAGGAAATTGTGGCATTGAACAACATTCTGGATCAAATGGGCTTAATTGATATATACTGAACGTTTCACCCAAAAGAAGCAAAATATACATTCTTTTCAAATGCACGTGGAACATTTTCAAAGATAGACCACATATTAGAATACAAAATAAGCCTCAAAAAATTTAAGAAAATTGAAATTTTATCAAGCATCTTCTCAGATTACAACAGCTTGAAACTAGAAAACAACCTCAAGGAAAAAAACCAAAATCATTCAAATTCAGCAAGACTAAGCAGCATGCTATTAAATAATGAATGTGTAAACAATGACATCAAGAAAGAAATCAAATATTTTCTGGAAACAAATGAAAATGAACACACAACTGCCCAAAACATGTGGGATACAGCAATGGCAGCCTGAGAGGGAAGTTCAGAGCAATACAGGCCTACCTAAAAAGGACAGAAAAATCTCAAGTAAACAACCTAACCCTACAGCTACAAGAACTAGAGCAACAACAACAAACAAAACCCAGAGCGAGTAGAAGAAAGGAAATCATCAAGATCAGAGCAGAATTAAATGACATAGAGACTAAGACAACAAGTCAAAGGATTAATAAATCCAGAGCTGATTCTTTGAAAAGTAAACAAAAACAACAAGCCTTTAACCAGAATTTTGAAGAAAAATAGAGAGAGAACCCACACAAATAAAATTAGAAATGAAAGACAGGAAATCACAACCTATACCACAGAAATACAAAGGATTGTAAGAAATTACTATGAACAACTATGTGGGTCAAAGAATGGGTCAACCTGGGTGAAATGAAAAATTTTATGGAAACATATAATCTTCCCAAACTATCAAGAAGAAGCAGAAAATCTGAATAAACTGATAACAACTAGTGAAATTAAAGCAATAATCAAAAACTCCTGACACAAAAGCCCCAGAATGGATGGCTTCACAGTTGAATTTTACCAAACATTTAATGAAGAACTAACTCCTATTCTTCTGAAACTATTCCAAAAAATCCAAAAAGAGGGAAGGGTCCCAAATTCTTTCTATGAGGCCAGTATTATTCTAATTCTAAAACCAAGCCAAGACACAACAAAGAAAGTAAACTATAGGCCAATATCGCCTATGAACATAAATGCAAAAATGCTCAACAAAACATTGGCAAACTGGATCCAGCAATACATTAAAAAGATTATACACCATGATCAAGGGGAATTCATCCCCGGATGCAAGGATGGTATAATGTTTGCAAATCATTAAACATAATACATCACATAAACAGAATGAAAGACAAAAAAATCACATGATTATATCAATAGATGCTGAAAAAACATTTGATAATGTACAACATCCATTTATTATAAAAACGCTCAGCAAAGTGGGAATAGAGAAAGCATATTTCAACACGATAAAGGCCATATACGAGAAACCTGCCTCCAGCATCATAGTCATGGGCAAAAACTGAAGGCTATCCCCCTAGTATCAGGAACAAGACAAGAATATCCACTCTCTCCACTTCTATTCAACATAGTATTGAAAGTTCTAGCCACAGCAATCAGACAAGAAAAAGAAATAAAAGGCATCCAAGTTGGAAAGGAGGAAGTAAAACTGTCAATATTTGCACATTACATGATAGTGTACATAGAAAACCCTATAGGCGCCACACAAAAAGAACTACTCAACTTAATAAGTAAATTCAGCAAAGTAGCAGGATACAAAGTCAATATTCAGAAATTGAAGGCATTTTTGTACACCAACAATAAAACAGCAGAGATAGAAGCAAGGAAAATATCCCATTTACTAGAGCAAAAAGCAAAATAAAGTACTTAGGAACAAACTTAACCAAGGAGGTAAAAGACCTATACTCAGAAAACTACAGAACACTGAAGAAAGAAATTAATGATGTTACAAATAAATGGAAGCATATACCATATTCATGGATTAGAAGAATTAACATCATTAAAATAGCCATACTATCCAAAGCAATTTATAAATTCAACACAATTCCTATTAAAATACCAATGACATATTTCACTGAGCAAGAACAAATATTTAAAAATTTTATATGGAACCAAAAACAACTCTGAACAGCCTCAACAATCTTTAGAAAGAAGAGAAAAGTAGGAGAAATCACAGTAGCTGATATCAAACTATTTTATAAGGTCACTGTAATCAAAACAGTCTGGTACTGGCATAAAAACAGACATATAGATCAATGGAACAGATTTGAGAACCCAGAAATAAACCCAGGTGTCTATGGTCAATTAATATTTGACAAAGGAGGCAGGAGCATAAAATGCAGTAAAAATAGCCTCTTCAACAAATGGTACTGGGAGAACTGGACAGGGACATGCAAAAGTAATGAAACTACACCACCAATTTACACCATACACCAGAATAAACTCAAAATGGATAAAAGAATTAAGTGTAAGACATGACACCATAAAAGTCCTAGAGGAAAACATAAGCAGAAAGATTTCAGATATCTCACACATCAATATTTTCACCGATATATCTCCTAAGGGAAGGAAAATAAAGGAAAGAATAAATAAATGGGACTACATCAAACTAAAAGTTTCTGCCCAGCAAAAGAAAACATCAGCAAGATGAAAAGAGAACCAACCATATGGGAAAACATATTTGTCAATGATACCTTGGACAAGGATTTGATCTCCAAAATACATAAAGAACTTATATGACTCAACACCAGGAAGACAGACAATCCTATTAAACATGGGCAAAGGACCTGAACAGACATTTGTCCAAGGAGGACATACAAAGGCCCCATAAGCATATAAAAGAATGCTCAACATCACTAGCCATCAGAGAGATGCAAATTAAAACCACATTGAGATACCACCTCTCACCGGTCAGAATGGCCATTAACAAATTAACAAACAAGTGCTGGCGAGGATGTGGAGAAACGGGAACCCTACTGCACTGTTGGTGGGAATGCAGACTGGTGCAGCCACTATGAAAAACAGTATGGAATTTCCTCAAAAAACTAAAAATGGAACTGCCTTTTGAACCAACAATTCCACTGCAGGGAATATACCCTAAGAATCCTGAATTACCAATTCAAAAGAACATATGCACCCCTATGTTCATAGCAGCACTATTAACAATATCCAAGTGCTGGAAACAGCCTATGTGCCCACCTGTAGATGAGTGGATCAAAAAACTGTGGTACATTTACCCAATGGAATACTATGCAGCAAAAGAAAGAAGGAACTCCTATCTTTCACAATAGCATGGATGGAATTGGAGAGTTTTATGCTTAGTGAAATAAGCCAACCAGTGAAAGACAAATACCATATGGTCTCTTCTAATACAGAAACCTAACAAAACAAATGAGCAAACTGAAACCAGAGACATAGAAACAAGTGACAGACTGACAGTGACCAGAGAGGAGGTGGTGGGGAGGATGGTGAGAAGTGGGGAAAGAAAGGGAAGCTTCTAGTCAAGGAACTAGTATAAATGACCCATGGACATGGACAACAGGGTGGGGATTGACTGTGGGAGAAGGAGGGGTGGGCGGAACAGGGGAGAGCAACAAGGGAAAAATGGGACAACTGTAATAGAACAACGATAAAAAATAAATAAAAAATAGACATGCTGGTGAGCCATGTAATGAAGAAGGAAAGAGATGAGAAAAAGGAGGAGGAGGAAGGGGAAGAAGGGGAAATGACATGGAAGGAGGAGAGATGAATGAAGGAAGAAAGAAGAGACTATGGGTGGGAGGCAGGAAGGGAAGAAAGAGACATATTACTTTGAATATGTTTAATAAAACTAGCTATCTATCAACAATAATCTTTGAAAAAATGGCAATATGAAATTAAAAATTACATAATAATAATGTAGATCTAAAATTATGTTTTAATATGTTAAGATGTAATTAATGATACCAGAGGAAGAACATAAAAGGACACTGAGTTTCTCAGTTTTTGCTCTGTGCCATAAGTAAAATGTTTTAAATTTCCATAAATTGAAGACTTTCATACTAATGTTATATGATCATTAAATATATGTTCTTTCCAGTTAAAGGTAGCACAATAAATCCATTCCACCTCAGGTCACACGGACCAGTCTTGGTTCCTACGCCCATCCCTACACCTAATGTTTGCAAAGAACAATCATGGGTCATCCTGGGTTGGGAGTGAAGCTGATTTTCTTGGAGAACAATTAGCCACAACGTCATGATTCTGTCTTCAGTAAAGAAAGGATAGAAAGATTGGCTGTTGAGAAACCAGTGAATAGTGTCAATGTCTCCAGCCAAAGATCACCAGGAACACACCTATAGTTGAAAGCTGTGGGTTTAGCACTCATTGCAGTACAGAAGAACACACAGCATGGGGAACCCTGGGGCATTTCAGCAACAAAATGTGAGAAAGGATTCACTGTAGAAGTTGGGCATGGGATTAGGGGGCTGGGGTAGGTTAAAGGAAGTTGGACTTTGCTATGGGCTGTATGTCATCAGGAAACAATTCTAGGCTGGATATCTTAATAAATCTGACCTATAAGGCAAAAGTATGAATCAGGCTGGAGTTGTGGTACTCATTCATTTTAGCCAAGATAGGAGGATGTTGGGTATTCTTTGGTTTTGTTTTAGTCTGTGCTTAGAAAAATTATCAAGCTTTCTCATTTTGTTTTTTCTCACTTCACCACAGTCATGGAATGCCCTGCTTTGATGTCCTGGTTCTGTGAGATTGTTTATGTCCAACAGGAGAACGCATTCTCAGGCGCTGCTTTCCTCCTTTTTAATAGATTTATCCAGATGGTGGGGTGAGAATTAATCCTAATGCAATTATTTGTACTTATTATTCTTGATGCACAATAAGAGGCACAAATTTGGCAAGAATTAAGTAACTAGTATTTTTAAAGAAAAAATGTGTTTGTATCTAAACTAATGAAAGATAATTTTCTTTGTGTGGAAGATGATGACTCCTCTCCCACTCCTCAATTCCCATAAAGAATCTTGAGGGTGTTTCAATTTTCAAAACAAGTAGTATTTTGTTTACTTGGTCTGCCCTAATACTCACAAATATTGATTTATATTAATAGATTTATTTAAATGATAAACAAAAAAAGAGCTTCCCCAATCTAAGCCAAGTTTCTGGCCTGAGGGAATATGTTTACCTTTCTGTTATAATTCTCTCCAAACAAGGTACCATACTATCAGAGTAGGCTTAAGAAACAGCAATGTGCAACTCAGCTTGCTGTGGCTTTGTATCAAATTTCCACTCACACCAGGGCTGAGTTACACAACACAGAACCAACAAAAGCAAACAGTTCCATTCCCACCGAGGAGAGTAGCTTCCAGGTCTCTGTGGGCAACAAAGAGAAAAGAGTACTTTCTCAGAAACAGAAAATGAGGCTCTTTCTATTCCCAGTTTACCTTCGGAATGCTGCCATTCTGCGCTTTCTCACCATTTTAACCCTCTCAGCTCAGGGAAACCAAAATAAGAAGAAACTGGTAATCATTAAGACAGTCAGACAAGTAAATCCAAAAATTGCCTGTTTGGTAACTCTCTTCTACAATCTCCTGAGTTGGACACAGAAGATGGCCAGAGACACCACAGGAGCTCATGTGCCTCTGGGGAACGGGAGAGCCCAGAATCAGGACGGAGCTGGATCTCAGCTGTGTCAGCCCACCCAAAAGCACAGAGACAGCCAGCCAGCACAGCCAGCCCACCTCAGGACATGTCCTGTAGTGTCGTCATCAGCAGGGTTGGGAAAGTCACTCTCTGCAGTTTTCCACCTTTCCCATCCCCTGCTCCTGGACTATCCTAGGCATCATCTCCAATCCATGGTCCAGTGGTTTCTATGACATTATTACATGACAGAACCTTCCAGGAAAAGTTTCCCAAAAGGGTGGCCCCGGACTGGTTTTCCTGATTTTGTCCTCCTCAGCCCCTTCCATCAGGAACAACTGGTGACCCATTTACAGCCACAGGTCCTGATGCGGCAGGAACAGGAAGTACAACAGCAGCTTCATATTTCAAGGTGGTGCCTGGACCTGATTCTGTGGCCCATGCACCTAAGATCTTCCCTGGGCCAACAGGGAGACCTCTAGTCACAGCTTCCCTTTTTGTCCCCACCCATGCCCATGTCCTCTGGGACATGATTTCTCCCTTCATGTCCTGCCTTTGATTCTACTGCTCCCTAGGACTGCCTGAGCCCAAGGAAGCCTACCGAAGGCACAAAGATCATGCCAGTCTCTGCTGGAATACTGTGTATTACTTCAAATCCCTGCCATTGGCTGGGCACCTCTTTTAAATAGCATTGGTTTTACCCTTCCCAAAGTCAAGCCTTTCACATTTATTCCGACCTGAACCAGAAGTTTCCAACCCTCTTTTCTTCTTCAAAATATTCTGCACTGAATGGGAAACAATAAAAATCAGATTATCTTCAAGCCTCAAATCAATGATGTGATGTAATCATATAATCATTAAAGGAGGGTACACATAACAAGAAATCAGTTTGCTGTGAATAACAAGTCTGAATTGTTTTTTACTCAATATTGGTGATGTAGACAGCCCTTGATGAATAGGGAGCATATGTACATAAAATCAAATGCCTGCCTAGGAAATAGCTGCATGTCAATTTTATGATTAATCAGCTCCACATAAAGGTCACATTATAAATATCATTATATATGTGTAAAAAAGTTTTTTAATGTGGTGTCTTCTTGCATGGAGACTCTCAAATTCTCTGCTGAGTGGTAGGTCATGATTTCAAGGGGCTTGTACTTCCTCTCCCTTTTCCTCTTCCCAGGATAGTTTTGAGGGCCATGCATTTGCCCTTCAGCAGTGATGAATGGAGTGCTGCGCTAATTCTGGGAGCCACCATTATTTATGTTCCCATCCTCTGTCCAGGCCTTTAATTGAAGTGTCCTGGAAGGGAAAGTGAAAACTGTATCACAGAACAAACTTTCATCTTCCTGACTGTAATACCTGACAATAGGCAGCCTTTTCTATTAAAATCAGGTACCTTCCCTAGGGGGTGAGGAGGGGCAGGAAGAACTAATTCACTCACCAACCCGCCATACATGTGCACAGCCCCTATCCAGGCAGTATCACACAGAAAGGGAATATGTGGCTCTTGGGATCTATAACTTCAACCCGAAGAAGCTGAGCTGCTAATCATACCACTTCACTGCAACTTCCTTAATCAGCTTATTACAGGTATAAATTAAGAATTTTACCAGAGAGAATCTGTGTCCCAGAATTCCTGATTGCCAGGACTCAGATGAGCTCTGCTGAATATAAAGTATCCCAGCATATTCTAGCTCTCTCCTTGTAGCCTATTATAATCCAATTCATGCTTATTTGAATGCCCTGGATTTGTCAGAGTCACCTCTTTCTCCTTTTTAGTTCTTAAAGTGATACTCAAAAGAGGATATTCAGTTACACAAATTATACTAAAATGATATTGACCAAAGATTTATTGTTCAATACATATAATTATAGTGGTTTTTGTCATAATTAATGAGGAGACAGAACAAGTGACTAGCCCATCAGGGCACAATGAAAGCATTAATTTGCATTACAAGATAGTCCATTAATGTAGTTGATCATGGTTTCTGTTAAGTCTTAGAGCTACAGAGGTTGTAACTCTGCCATCTGCTACTTCATCAAATGGTTGACAGGAAAGCTTCCAGCCTGGAGAAAAAGCTGTAATGCAGCTTCAGGCTGCTTGCATCTCTCTTTTTAAGATGAGACTTTGAAAAAGTCTAGGATCCAATCCAAACTGCAGGAAAAAGGTAAATGACTTTATGTAGTACAGTGCCCACAAACCCTGGAATCCACAATTGTAAATGTTCGGCTGTGATTTATCTTAAATTTGCTGTGCAGGCATACCTCATTTTACAATGCTTTGCTTAGTTGTGCTTCCCAGACATTGTGTTCTTTATACAACCCTTGGCCAGGAAAAAGATTATAACTCCCCAATGGCTCCGATGATGGTTACTATGTTTTAGGAATAAAATATTTTTAATTAAGGTATGTACATTGTTCTTTAAGATATAATATTATTGTAAACTTAATACACTACCATATAGTGTAAACATAACTTTTATATGCACTGGGAAACCCAAAATATATGACTCACTTTGGTTCTGTGATAACCACTTTATTGTGGTGGTCTAGAACTCAACATCTTCAAAGTATGCTTGAATGCTGGGCACTGGGGACACCAGATAAAGGAAATACAGCGAGACTTGGGAACTCTTTACAATTGTTCTCTCCACACAAACAGCAAACCTCCCTCCACATTGCCAACACTGGGGGCCACTACCCAACAACCTCTTTACAGCTGCAGGGACATTGTGAGGGGAGAGTAAAATAAAGGTAGGGTCTTCGCTCTTTCATCTGCTCTGAGTCTCCTTGGACCTCCACTCTCTGAGTCCACAGCAGAGTCCTCTCTAGTCCAAGACTGCCTCTTAGAGCACAGACAGATAGAAAAGAGTCATGGGTCTGTGCCTAGAATAATTAGACTAGTGTCCCTGAACAGGCAACTTCAAGGTTCCTTTAAGTGGCTTAGGTTTTACTAAGTAAAGAGTCTTTATAGCTCTAAGACTGAAAAGAAAACACAATCAACTACAGCTTCAATGGATCTATTTAAAAAAGAGAGTCCGGGTTATAGAGCAAATAAGGAATTACTCGTCTGTAGTGCCAGGAACTGACCATTATCTGGCAGCAGCCCCCCTTTTCTCAAAAGCCAAGGCTAAATCTCTTCCTTTGCTATCTGGGGTAAAACTGGCTGCAGCACCTCGTGGTGGGGCACAGGAAGAGAGAAGAGATTTCTAGTTGGTAGAAATGGCCAATAAACTTTGAACAGTGGTTTCTTATTTATCTTTTGATCTCCTCCTTCAAAGAAGCTATAGAGTGTGTGTGAGTTGTACATGAGTTGTGTGTGTGTGTGTCTCTGTGTGAGTATAAACAGACAGAGGAGAGAAATCAAAACAAGCTTTTAGAGAGTCTCTATTCCTCCAAGCAAGCATCTCACAGTTTAACCAGGGAGATGAACATGTAAATTGCCATAATTGCAAAACAGCATTATACTTCATAGCAAAAATGTTGTGTGGGCACTGAGGAGGGTGTGAGAAACACTATCAGGTGAAGGCAGAGAAGACTTCATGGAAGAGGTGATAGCAAATTGACTCTTGAAGAATGGGTAGGAATTTACATATAGCCTAGGGAGTTAAGACTACTCCTGCTCTGCTTAGGTGAGTGGTTCTCAAACTTTAGCATGCATAAAGTCACAGAAAGCCCATTAAAGCACAGATTGCTGGGCCTTGCTCCAGAATTTCTGATTGAACAGGTCTGAAGTGGGCCCATGAATTTTCGAGTTTTCATTTCTAAAAAGTTCACAAGTGCTCCTGATGCTGAGAACTGGGGGGTTTAGGTGCAGGACGGGATAAGATATGTTGGGAAATAGGCAGGGCCTCAATCTTCAGGGACCTTGGGGCTCGTGCAGAAACCACTCACTATCTGTACAGTAATGGTCCACAGACAGGATTTAAGCCACAAAGTGCAATACTTATATTTGTGTTTTGAGAGGGCAACTCTGATGGAAGTGTAGAGATAAAGTGTATTTTTAACATGGTCCTAGTCAGTCACTCAAGAAATGATGAAATTAGAACCAAAGCCTTGGAGAGTAATGGGAATATTGAGGACAGATCTGACGTTTCTTATGTAAAAATGAGAATAAAAACTTGGTCACTTGAGCTATCTTCTCAAAGAAGGAAATTAATCAATTTTCTCCTTTGCCTCTAGAAATGTATATTCATTCTCATCCCTTGTCAAAATATGCATGATGTATCTTCTGGGAAAGGACACAGAGATTTTAGTATCATTTACTTAACAGCTATAGTTTGTTCATTCTTTTTTTCCAAGAAAAAGGGGAGCATCCAAGAGTACCTTCGTGGGTCTTCCATGTGCATCTCTGTTACATACAAAGGCCTGGGTTAAGGGTGCCTGTGGAACAAAAGGGGTAAGGTTGCGGGGAGCCTGTGTGATCATAGTTTGGGCTAAAGCAGACTGGAGATGGCTGGGGCAGCACGGACTAGCGATGTAGAGAAGGAAAGAGTGGTAGAAATACCAAAGTTGGTGCACCTTTAGGGAATAGAATGAGGGTTTCTAGGAAGCCTGGGAAATATTCAGTAGGTGATTGAATTTCCTGTAGAATATGCTAGGTGAGGGAAATTTAAAATATTAGCAGTAACATTAATAAAAGTTAATATTTATTGATGGTTACTGTCAGTCTGGGTTAGATCAGAAGCAGAACCTGAGACAAAAGCTCACATGCTCGTTCATTTAGGAATGGGACCCCAGAGAGCAAGAGTGCAGAAATGGAGAGTGGCTTGGGAGTGGTAAAAACCAATCCCAGGCTACAGGATAAAAGTGGCCATTGCTTGCTCCATCCCATACGATCTAGTTTGTGAAACACTTCTCAGAACCATCCCCTCCATGGAAGAAAGAAGGCGAGGTTCAGCCATGGACCACCTTCTCCTAGTGATCAAGGGCTGACGCAATGGATGTTAAATCTCTTGCACTTTCTGAGTTGCACACACAGGCATGTCCTCTGCAGGTATCAGAGAAGCCCTGGGAAAGCCGTGAGAATGGCAAGGAGCTTTTAGGTTGCACCTGCACCATGTATCAGCACAGAAAGTGAGGCTGAGAGCATATGTCATGGTGTGTGAAGTGTCCAGTACACTTTCAATGGACCAGATCCTGAGCTGAGGGCTCTGCATGTATTCTTTTATTTACTCCATACAACCATCCTCTAAGGCAGGCATTGCTATCAGATGAGAAAATGAGAGTGAGAGGCTCAAGATGAGACAGCTAGAAAGTGGCAGAGTTAAAACTCAAATCAACTTTTTTCTTACTTAAAAGTTTAATCTTAAGCACAATATTAGGCCATACCCAACACATTAAACTAGATGGTAACTTATAAAGTCAGTTTAGGAAGCCATATTAACAGACTTTAAAGTACTAACTAATGTTTTTTTTGTCTTAGAAATCTAAATTAAGGAAATAATCAGATGTACACAGATTGATAATTATCCCAGTCTTATTTATAATGGATAAAGTAGATGACAGATAGATAAGTAGAAATATATATGTCTATGTATATATAATGGATAATCAAGCAATTATTTTAAATGATAACTATAAAAAACAATACAGAAGTACTTTCGAAATGAAGTTAAGAAAAAAATACAGCTTACAGAAAATATAGTATAAGCTCAACATATACCAAATATAAATACATAGGGAAAAAATTGAATGGATAAATCAAAAATGTTAAAGTGAGTGGCAAAATAATACTAATTTAATTTTTTCTTTATACTTCGCAATATTTTTTAATTTTTTACAAAAACACATATTTCTTTTATAATCAGTGACATTTTTAGGTTGTTTTAATATGCAGTGAGTAAAGTGACTGTTACCCACCAAGGGCTTTGCACTGATGCCCTAGACCACCTTCTAACACCAAGTCAAGTAGTCTGTCCTGTCCTGTACCCATCACAGCAGCTGCTGTCACTGCTGTCACTGAGAAAAAGTTCTTTATGGCTAAGAGAAGGCTGTGTGTCTTGACAAAGTCTCTTTCAAAACACTGCTTGGAACCTAGAGCTGTGTCTATACTCTTAGGCTTCAGAGATGTCTCTGCCACCCCATACGGGGCATCACTGCAGCCTGGCCACTGCTCTCTGAGTCCACAGCTAGACTAACATCCCTGAAATGCTTGTGTTTGAGAAGAACTTAGCTGGGGGCAGCCCTGGTACAGGTCTAGCCTATAAAGATGAGCACTCTGTCCTGGGTGAACCTAGAACTCCTGTATTCCCTGAAGTCCCCAGAGTCTTCCTGGTGCCTAGAGAAGATGAGAATGTGGGAGAGGAAAAGGGCCATGGGATCTACACCTTCTCAACATTTATTAATATCTCCAGTAGTGGCTTGACTTTCATACCCTAGTGTGCCTAATTTCCTTCACTCCCAAATAAGAGATTCTTATATCAACAGGATTTCCCACTTCTGAGTCTGCCAGTCGTCGTCGTCGGCAGCCGTCCGTCTCGAGAGACGATGGTGTAGCTTCTTAAGAGTCTATCTGCACCGCCGAGAATGGCTGTGCAGTCCGACTCGGGAGTGACACAGTATCTGTCTCCTCCCGTGTTGAATTGACTTCTTGCGATGACGCTGAAGCTACAGAGTCTGGGCAGGGTGATATGGAGGGTCTGCTGTTGCCCATGCAGCAGACCCCCCCTCTCTTCGCAGCTGAAGGATCCAAGGGAAAGACTGAGTCAATACAGCTTGGCTTCAGGTGCGCCGCAGGAATTGCCGGTGTTGACTACAACATCAAACCGCCTTAGGGACTCCGGCTCCGGATTTTCTGTCAGGGTTTACTCCCTTAGCCTTTCCCCTGAAGAGGTATGCCGCAAGGCAGCGGAGGTTTTTTGGAGTCAGAGTTTTCCTTCTCTGATGTACCCTGACTGGAAGATCGAACCAGCGACACTTAGCTCGCAGGCCGACGCTCAATCCACTGAGCTAAACCAGCCAGGGTTGAGTCTGCCAGTAAGTCCCTCCTTTCATTGTACGTGTGTGTATTTTTTTTTTTTTTTTTTTTTTTTTTTTTAGGGCTAAAGGTGCCCCTTGCTACATCTCTCTCATAATTTCTGTGTAGCCATTTCCATCATCATTTTATCTTTGGAGTCTATTCTCTCTACTTTTCTTTGGGGAATAATTCCTGGAGACCCAAAACTAGAAGAGTACTATACCCATAATGGCCATGGCCTAGTGCTTCACATTAACATTTTGAAAGGCCACATGGTTTTCTTTTGTCCTTTAATATGAACAGTTAGAGCTATTTCATGGAAAACAGAGTTGCTTGGCAGGGTGCCCAGTGGAAGAGACAAGGCTTTAAATTCTGGCTCTAACCTGAAGAATATTTGCTGTTCTATGTCACTCTATTTTATCAGACATCAAAAGATAGTTTGATGAGAGTTATTTGAAGGAAATCTTGACGCTAATGTTTGCTATTTTAGTGGTTGTACAGTATATTTAAAAGAGCATTCCTGTGTGTCTAAGAATTTTATACATCACAAAGGAGATGTGAGATCAAACTACCCAGCATCCTTTGCAATGATGTGATAGTAAATGTTTCACAGTCAGCTTTCCAAGAGGATAAAAAGCCCTGTTTCGTAGCATCTGTCTATTTCTATGGTGTGATTACTCTTATTATGCCTATTTCAAGTTACCAATAGTTTTAAAACTGGACTATAAAATCATTGAAATTAGACAGTCAGCTTTCATAAGCTGATTTGAGCCAGCTTCAACATACAACTGGGCAGGCATGTGACTTAGATTCCATAATCAGATGCACCTGCATGAAAGAAGCAAGAAACATGAGGAAGCAAGCTCTACTTGGACTCTGTCTTTTTGCAAAGTGGCAGAGGAAGTGTCCTGTTTGGAGTATAAAAGACACAATGGCTGTAATGTTCAGTCCACAATGGCTGTAATGTTCAGACCTAGCACCAGCAGCGTGAGTTGCTATGTTTGTTCCCATAGCAGTGGCAGTAGGAGCATTATTCCTGACGTTAGGGAGTTCTGCCCACCTGGAGGTCCTGTGAACACTTTTTACGTTCTTTGATGAATTACTTTTGTGCATTGACAAAATAGAGTAGATTTTCTTATTTGCAAATAAGAGCCCTAACTGATTCTGTTTGATGCAGAGATAGAATTAAATATTGCTTCCATGAAATCTATCTTTAGAGTTTGATTTTCTCCATGGGGGTGAGTTCAGGTTGCACTCTATCCCATGTGCTCATTGATAGCAGTGATGGATAGAAACCACCTCAAACTTGGATTACTCTGCAGCTCAAGATGTAGGAAGAGTGCAGCTATATTGCACCATGAAGCGTCTCGTAAGAGTCGCATGGAAGTTCCAGAGAGTAAGGAGTAATTTACTCCACCTCAACAGTGAAGTTCTCAATCTACAAAAAATACAAACAAACAAAAAAACCTACAAAAAATTCATCTGAAAAGCAACACAGAAACAATACATATTCTCTATCATGTAAATTTTGATAACCTCTAACAAATAATTAATCCCTCAAATGTAAGGATTGTTCCAGAACTTTGTGGACTGTCTGCCTCCAAGGTACCTGAAATCTTGGTAAAAATTATGTTTGCCTTACCAGATCTCCTGAATCAGTCTCTGGGTGTAAAAACCAGGAATTTACATTTTCAACATGTGCTTAAAACACTTGGGAACCAAACATATTTTATGACCAACACCACAGAAAAGGGAACCCCCCCCCAAATATGTTAAAGGTTTAACAGAAAATGCTAGATATATAACACAAATTACTACTTGGATCATTACAAAAGCCCACATCTCTTCATTAATCATGAATTCACTCATTCCTTTTACACAAGTCCCTTCATCAAACAATTCTGAAGTCTGTGCTCTTGCTTTGGATACACAAGTATTCAACAGGACACTGATAGATGTAGAGATCTGTGTATGTTATCAGAGCTGTGTTCACTGTCTCTATAAGAGCAGTATCTGGGAGTTTGGGTGTTGCAGCACTCAACGGAGACATCCACTGCCTAGAGATGTGGGGAGTCAGCTATTGTTCCCTTCCTTCGTGCTCTTTATCTTTTTTCTCCAAACAGAAAGAGCATAGATTCTTTTTACATGGGAATAAATGGATTGCAGAAAGTTTCTCTCCCATTCACAGCTTCCCTCCCATCCCTCCGCCATCGTGCATTGGCTGCCTGGCTCTCTGTGCCTCACCATACTGTGTGAGATGCTGTCCAGAACAGAGAGCAGTAAATCAAGTCCATCTCCAAAGCCACATGAAAAAGTAAAAGAAACCCAGACAAGAGACTGTGCCAATGCTGATGAATGAGGAGTGCCAGCCCCATCAGCTAAGGTAAGACTGATTGATGCCCTTTGAAAGAAATGGTATATGGATTTCATTTCCCAGCTTGTGCCCAGTGCCCCTCAGGTTGGTTTTTTTCATGTGTTTCTGACATTTATTCATAGGAATAAATGGATTTTTTACCTTTCTGGATTTCCCCTTTAGTGATTAACCAGGGAAAGAAAAAAATTAAACACATAATTTCAAGCCCTCAAACCATTGGTTTAAACTAAGAATGAAAAGAAATGAACAGACTCTATTCTTTAACCAAACAACATGTTTACCATTTATTATGTCTTATATGCCTAGGTGCAAGCTCTCTGCCCTCAAATATCATGTACTAGAGCAGAGTTTCTCAACAGTAGCAGTATTGGCATTCGGAGAGGGATCATTATTTATTGTACTAACTGTCCTGTCCATTGTACAATTTTGGTAGTACCAATAGCCTCTACTCCCTGGATGCCAGTAGCACACCCCACTGCAGTGGTGCCAATCAAAAATATTTCCAAATATTACCAGATATCCCTTGGGGGACAAAATTTCCCCTGGTTGAGAACCACTGGGGTAGACACAAATATAAATAAATATCTATAATGAAATGAGAAGGTGGTGGAAGGCAGAAACATATCACACGCTACAGAAAGAAAGTCACTCCACCAGGGAAAATGAGGAAAATAGGACATGACAAGTGAGCTAGATCTAAAGCTTTTGTTGTTAGAAATAACTGCCTATTTTGAACTCAAATTGGCCTTCTTACACAACTACTTACTATTCTTTACTCTAGACTCTCTTGTTTGATCCTTCAAAATTAATAAATGTAAAATCAGTCATCTATACAAGTATTTCCCAGTTCACATAATACTGTCTGACTTCAGTCCTTTTGACTTTGGGCCTTGAAGGAGAGAGATGGGGACAAGATCACTGACAAAGCTTCAGACACTCTGAAAGAAGAGGAAGGCAAAGAAGAGAGTAGGTCCCGGGAGAAAACCTGAGGAAGCATAAATGGATGGTGTACCGCTAAGCATAAGCATCCAAGTTTACATTAAAAAGAAAAAGTCTGGACAAGAACTTTAATAGTCTGATATATTTTTCTACTGTGAAATGAAACAAAATGAGCTGTAACTATGGAGTGATGTGCATTCAACACTTACCCAGAAACCATATGCATGTAACCACTGCTGTTGGCTAGTGGAGTTCCTTGGCTCTACTTCTAGGTCTTAACCATTTGCTCCTCTCCAGGTTAAGAAAAGTTCCATCTAAAACAGACAGTGCTCAGACACTCACTGATGCAAGCCATTCACACCAGGCAGCTACACAGCGTCATTGTCCCCATGTATGCAGTTGTGTGGGTCCATAGGAGCCCATTAATCTTACTGACTTTTAATACTAATAAATGTATAAAGTATAAATGAAGGGGCTGGAGTGAAGCACTTGGAGAATGGTGGAGCAAGAACCTCCAAAAATCCATTCCTCCATAAGATCAATGAGAACATTAGCACAAAAAGAAGGTGAATAAGAAATTTTTAGAGCTCTGTAAATTAACTAATGGTACAATGATCCAAGAAGTATTTATTCAAGAAACATAGCTGAATATCAGTAAAAAGGGTGCTCTTTGTGGTGTGAAAACTTGTCCTGTTACCACCCTGATTTGAATCAGAAAGTTGGCACCATTATTTGTTGAATAAATTAATACAGTATACTTTAAGTGATTAAGCATCAATTGGTTTGTGGGGTGAGTCAGCTTATAAGCACCAATAGGAATTTTTTATGTCATTTTTTTTCTTTTTCTCATAAAAAAAACCCTTGCTTTCACCCTATAATGAAAACACTATTGGGGTTTTTTCCCCCTTAATCTGTGTTCCCCTAACTACAGGTCTTTGATCCTAAATAAATCTTGTTCCCTCTCATTTCAGCTTTTTAACTTCAGGTTAACATACCAGAAGATACTCTTTGTTATCCCTAGCACTCAGAAAATTACAAGTTTTAGAAGCTCTGTGCTCAGACCTGGGGTCAAAGACCAAGCATATATTTATTATTATATTGCAATATCATAGAGGCACATCAATTCTTTCACTGAAGAGAGAAATTAAATTCCATGAAGGCAGAGCTGCACTTCGCCAGATCACTCTGACTTTCTGACCAGGGTTGGGTGCACAGTAGGCATGCAGTGAATGTTTATATGGATTTATCTGTCAATCAACACAGAGCACATTTAGAGAGCCTCAGTAAAAATCAAAGTGGAGTAACACTGTGTGGACAAACTACTCATAGATCTCAATGGACACACAAATGCATTAATGCAAAAATTCCTCATCAAATGTATAGTTCAATGCTATAGGCCTTTACCCTCATGTGGAAATGTGTTCATTAGTACTTGCAATGAGTCATAGAGGAAATGAAGGTAGAAAAATAAGTTAATGTCCAAAATTATCCAACATCTGTTTATTCCTACCATTGGTTTCCCCACCACCACAATACCTTTTAAATGAACTACAAATAAAGAAGGAGGAAAACCATGCCCTGATTTTCCCCTCCTCTTTCTTCTGCATCCTTCCTCCTGGGAACCTTGATAACAAGCTGGCAATAGCCAGAAGAAGAATGAGGAATAAAAGGAGTGAATAATCCCTGCGCTTTAGTTCTCAGTTGTCATGCACTGTCAGCTTCTGACAAAAGATCAGAGTTATGCCCAAGGCTTAAAGAATCTCAGGTGCTAGTATTCAGGATTTTGTGTCCCCAGTCCTGGCCTGCTTGCTCAGGAGGCTTCCCAGTACGGGCTGCCTGTTCACCTAAGAACTAGGCTACCATGGGATGTTGGGTCCAACTGTTATACACACCTGGACAGCTGCTGAATGTGACCCTGGGCACTAGGATGTAGAAAACAACTCCTGCTGTACTTTTCAATGGAAATGCTCCTGTTTGATCCGTTTCAGTGCAGATTGCCTTTTCTACAAGCATGTCATTGCATGTGATGCCTCTATTACATACACAGCTTCTGTTGCAATGGACAAGGCTGAATTCCTGCCCAAAATCAAAACGTGCCACAGACAATTAAGATATGAAGCAGTGCTTAAGCTGAGGTGGAAAACAATTCAAACTCACAGACATCTCCTTACTCTTTCTTTGCTTCTATCCTTAATTTCCAATTGTACCGTAGCAGCCTAACTAGATGCAAAATCGCCACCCTTCTCCCTGCTCCTCAAAACCAGTCTCCCCACCAAAACTTACCCAGATTTCATTACATCATACAATGCTATCCACTGCATTCTAACAGAAAGGCAATGGAAACACAATATGACACCTTTCATTTCCAAAGAGTCCCAAGGTTTTGTCATGGGAGAAAGCTCCGCTCCTCTGACAAATGCTTGCTTCCAGGCGCTCCCAGCATCCCCAGGTGGTTCATACACACGCCCTGTTGGAGAGTGACACTTTCCAGTCTACAGCAGCTGCTCCACTGAGCCACCTCAGAAGGTTGCCTCAGCTAAAAGCCAATTTTTTATGGCAATGCCCACAGATTAATTAAGCATGTGCAAAGAGACAACCCTCCCAATAATTAGCCTTCTTATTGCAGATCTTAGAAAGTCATGGATGATCCAAGACTGCCTGCAATTCTGGCTCTTCTAATCAACACAGTTGTGAGTGAGAAAAGTCTTATGTTACAAATTTTAGGTGCCTTACTTAAACCACAGGTGAAAATCACAGGACAGAATATCTTCTCCTAGTTAAATGTGAATGTGCTTCTCTGTCTGAGCTGGTAGGCACCAGTGGGGTGGCCATCAAAGCTCCCAACTAGGATGAGTCTTCATTTGGGGAGAGGTAAGAACAAAGACTGATGTTAGACTGTACTGAATCCATATATGGGGAGGTGTGAGAAAAAAGATTGATAATGGACTTCGTTGGTGCTGATTCTTGCAGCTGTTTAAATAATGTGTTTCTTATTACAAAAGTTATTCCTCTTTACTGTAGAAATACAAACAAGCACTAGGAAGAAAAATAAATTAGCAATAATCCACTTACCAAAAGTAAATCACTTTAAATTTCTAGTGCAATTCCTCCTTTCCATTCATGTGTGTTTGTGTGTGTTTTCCATTGTGAGTACTACTGTAAAACTTATGTTTTTACTTAATAAAACTACTGTACTAATAATATTAATGTTTTTGTACATTTTTAAGACCATATTTATGGGTACAAAAAATAGGTAATATTGATTGAGCCAGGAACTTTGCTATATTAGCTCTTATTAAAAGATAAACTGAGGCATTAAAAATTTTTAAGAGTTTATCTGAGCAAAAATCAATTCAAGTCAGGCAGTGCCAAGCTGGTAGTTAGGAGTGCTCTACCAACAAAAGCTGGGAGAGACTTTCATAAAGAAAAGATTAAAGCAAAGTGAGTAAATTATTGATTGACTCTAGTTTAAAGCCTTGTTGGCTGTCTATGATTAGTTGTCCTTAGGTTTCCATTTAACTTTAGGCATTGACAGGCTTAGATTTCACTTGGTTATGTAACTACCATGGGGCTAGAGCCACATCAGTCTAATGGCATTGTTATTTAATTAACTTAACACTTTTTTAATCTTCACAAGGACTCTCTGAGTTAGGTACTATTTTACAGTTTTAGAAATGAGGAAGCAGAAATATAGAGATAAGCTGTGTGATATCTCTTTTCTGCTCCTCCTTTTCTTCTCCTCTTCCCCCTATACCATCCTGATACTAAGCAGACAGAAGACAGCCCCTACTCCCTCCTCATATTGTTACAGGATGGAAAAGGGGGTCCCCAAAATTCTCCACAGTCTGTGGTTTGGGGGATGAGGGAAGGGAAGAGTTTTCAAGGTACTTTGCATATCTATGGCAGGTAGCTAGCTTCTAAATATGTACATAGCCATGGCCTTCCAAGGTGCCAAGAAGATAAGAGGGGTTTTGGCCATAGAATGATGACAAAAGAGCTTACTGGGCCTGAGCAAGGTTCTGCTAATGGTCAGAAACTGTTACCACACCCACTGTGTCACAGAGCACAGCCAGAGATTTAAAAATAAGGCAGCAGCCACTAAGGAAGAAAGGGCCATCCAGTCTGAGAGAAAGAAGGAGCAGCTACGTAGTTTGTAGGAACAATTCGGCCGCGCGGCCTAGGCTAGTAGAAAAGCCCTGGCATGCTTCTTCTTTAACCGTGCTGACTTCAGTGGACTGCAAAGCCCAGACCTTTGGACTTCTGGAACTCGGGACAGGCAGAAAGGACTCTTGTTAAAACCTGGACTTCACCATGATCCAATGCAACACAGCGCATGCTTTCCTGGACCATTATGAGGCTGATGGCATCGTACCCCAGATCCTGAAGGAGAAAGCTGACAGATGAGGGATGGGGAACTTCTGGGCAAGTTTTTGGTTTATAGCCTTTTGGGGAGCAAGGGGAGTGCTGAGTCCCGTGGGAGAGCAGAGCTCTGAGCTGAAGTGCTCGCTGTCCTCCCCAGGTGGGAATATTGTAAATAAAGGCCTGTTTTCTTCAACAGTAATTGTTGGGTCTTACACCAAGGTGCCATGCGCAAGAGCCCCCTTTTGCTCAGTAACAGTTTCTCTGCTACCCCGCCACAGTGTACTGGGCAGATCTTCCAGGACTGGCTCCCTGGGGCAGAGTACGTGTGCAGTAACCCAGATTCAGGCTCCCAGCCACCCTCTCAGGTGCTACTCTGCCCTGTTTCCACACCGTGTTGGACCCAGATCAGTTTTAATTTTCATGTAGGTGACACCCAGCACCATTTTCTGTGCAGTGCTCCCTGTGTGTCATTTTTAAGTCATATTACATGGCCTCCACTTCAGTCTTGTGGGGACCAGAAATCATATTCACCATATTTTGTTTCTATTACCTCTTATTAAAGAAAGTGTTGAATTTTTACCTCTTATTTTGAATTATTTGTCCTCCATGTCTGTTCTCTTTTTCTTTATTTTCATTACTGCTATGTCTTTGTAAGACACATGTGTTCTCCCTTCTTTTGTTCCTTTTGTTCACTGCACCTCTCCCCCATCTCACCCCAGTCCCTTCCACCACCTAATGGTCTCCCCACCACATTTTCTGCAGACACCAGTCTCATATAGAAGGTCCCCTTCCTTCTCCCCTTGGTCAATCTTGCTCATCCAAGGCTGCTCTTGCCATTAAGGGAAATCAGTAACACCAGAATTGGACAAATTCCCACTCTATATAATAAAGAGATGGTGGGAAATTATTCTCCCAAAAGAACCTGCTAGCTGCTGCCACACAAGCACACATTCCCTTGACCAAGTGAAAGCTGTTTCCCAGCTTTGAATTTGTCTGCATTCCAGCTACCACTTGTTCCCAATGCAACCACAACCAATGTGATATTGTTATGCTAAAGTATCTTTCCAAGAGTCTTCCCTCTCAGTCAGCATTTTGCTTCACAACAGATTATACCTCAGAAATGCAAATACAGGTAATGTGTGCAGAGAGGGTTACAATGCACCCTGCAGGCACCATCAGAGTCAGACCTGCTCCGCTTTCTGACAAAGGCAGAGAGAGGCACTTTCACTGCAGACCAACCTGCTAGCTAGAAACTGGGCTGCTGAATTTCATGTCACCAATAACTCAGGTTTAGAAGCCAGAACATTGCAAGCAGTTTAGAATGAGGAGGAGGCAGTACAAAATGCCATTCATTCTTTCGGGGCTGACTCTCTGGCAAGGCTTTAGAGAGCATTTATTTTCCAGTTTGATTATATCCCCTTCCCACTCCAGTGTCTCCAGTTCCTCCCGTCTCTTCTCTGTGGCCCTGCCTGCCCCCAATTTTCACACATGTGCATGCTCACACACACATACATCTCCGTGAAAATATGCACCCGAGTCCAAGGATTTTCAAAATGAACTCACTGATAAGAACCAAGAGCTGTTTATTAACATGTCTTTTGTTTTTGTTGCTTTTAATTTGTAGCACAATAGAAAATAAAGAAGAGAAATAAAGACAAGTAGAGCTTATAATGAGGACACATCCCTATGTATCTGGTGAGACCTAACCACTGAAAATCTCAGAGGACTGGACAGCCCCACAGGAAACTGGTCTCCACAGGCTTGCTGCTTTAGGGCCCTGAGGTGTTGGGAACACCACCTGAAGACAATGAAAGATCCAAGACTGCATGTTGTGGCTACTCACTAGGTGTCCTTTCTAAAAGTCAATCCAATCTGGATCTATCCTCTAATGGTAACATGGAGGAGCTATTTCAACAGACATTAGTGTTGCAGTGAATGGTAAATGGCCCCCTTTTGAGTAACAAAATCAAAATTGAGTTGCTGCTTTATCTCAACACATCGTCTCTAACTTGAAGCTAAATGATAGTGGCACAACTCTGCATTCCACTGAGCTAGGGAAGAATCTGCATGATTTTCTCAAGGATGACAGAACCATGAAAAATAGGTCAGAATACAAATACCTCACTTAAGACCAAGTGCACAGGATTAAGACAAAGTCTATGGAGGAATCAGAAGTAACATTGATTTGGGAAGATGTCAAGCAGGTAGGAGTGAGAGGGAAGGTTTTAAATAGCTACTGCTAGCTATAAAAATAAATGAACTGTAAATTCTTCTGACTGTAGGTTTCCTAAAACAGCAGAGATAGAACTATTTCTAAAATCCTAACACAAGTAAAGTCACTCCAATAAATACTTCTTAAGGGAATCGATGCATTAAGAGGAAGCATTTGTAGACTAAAAGCCACATAATACATAGAGGTTGCAGCCTGACAGAATACTTGTTAAAAGAATCCATTTGCAGCTCCAATATTCAGGGTCAGTAATTTCTCAGAAAAAGGTTAACGGAAACAAAACAGAATTCAGGCACCTTCTCCCAACTAGTGTGCAAAAATATAAGCAAAAATACACTCTTGCAATATCCTCAGGCTATAGAATGCAAAATTATTGCAGCATTCCATTAAGTAGAATTTGCAATCAATGCAATGGAAAAAAGAGGGAGGCTGGATGTCAGGAGACAATTCTGTGTGTGATTGAGCAGGTATATAAATTACCTCTGGTTACTTCCAGCCTGAAGTTGCAATGGTTCCATGTCTGAAGGCAGACAGTATGGATGTGAATCAGCCAAGTGGTGGTGACTGGATGAAGCTTTAGAATTGTTTTTTAATTTTTTAAAATTAATTTTTATTTTTTAACAAGGTTATTTTTTTTATCTGGTTTTAGAGAGAGGGAAAAGGAGAAAGAGAGGGAGAGAAACATCAATGTGCACTTGCCTCTCATGCACCCCCAAATGGGGACCTGGCTTGCAACCTAGTCATGTGCCCTGACTGGGAATCGAACCAGTGACACTTGGTTCGCAGGCGGATGCTCAATCCACTGAGCCATAGAAATTTTCTTAAATCATCTTCCAACCCTGAAGCTACTCTGAAAATTTTATAAATGCATCACAGACTTACAGATTACCAGGGAAAGTTGGTAAAGAATGAAGCCATTAAACCTAATGGCTATGGTCTAGTCTTCCTGCCTGGAGAGAGAAACCTGATCTGGGCAGCAGTATTCTAGAAGGGTTGGGACGGTGGAAGTCTGGCTTCGGTTCCAGGGTCCAAAGCAACAGCGTTCTCTAGAACATCACAAACAGTGAACGTCCCAACAGACCAGGAGAAGAATCAAGCAAGAGAAGATGTCAAGAGGTACTCTAGAAACACGAGGAAGACATAGGGGCCTTATGCACAGAGGTTTGGAACAGGGTGAAGGAGCAAACATGAGGCTAGATAAGATCATTCCAGAAGGGGATATCAAGGCTATCTCAGTTCAAATTACTTTTGAATAACACACCACTGCATTTAACAGGCCACACAGATATCCATACAAGTCAACCACAGCAGGTATGTTGTGTTTTTTGGCTGAGGATTGTGCATGGTCTAGGCTTATCATGAATGGCTTTCAGTGAGGCCTCACAGCCTGCCAGGCTCAGGGAAGAACTTTCTGCATGCAACATCTTAGTTACTGTCTTCACAACAACCTCCATCTTTATCAAACCACTCAGAGAAATAATATTTATTAAGGATTGATGGATATTAAATGGCATTGCTCAATTAAATTATAAAATCAGGAAGTTACACTACAGGAATGTTTGGGGATACATGGTGCTCATTCTCTCTGCACATCAAAATCCTTTAACTGAATAGCACTGTGGTATGACCAACCAGCTAAAGCTGTAAAAAGAAATCATGTGAAAAGCATCATTGTGTTAATATAAGGATACTATCTATTGTATTGCATAGTATCCTCCTCTTGAGTCCCCAAGGGACAAAACTCCTGATCTTAGTACTAAGAATTATCATAGGACAGCTCTGCCTAAGACACAGGGGCAAACAAACACAAGAACCTGTCGAAATGAGGAGACAGAGAAGTATGGCCCAAAAGGGGGAATGGATTCAAAGTTCCAGTGGGAAAACTAAGCAATGAGGAGATAGCCAACCTAACAAATGAGGAGATACCAACCTAACAGATGAAGAGTTCAAAACACTGGTGACAAAGATGCTCACAAGCTTGATGGCTATGCTTAAATCTGACAAATGCCTAAGGGGAGAAATGAAGGCTATGCCTAATGAAACAAAGGAAAATCCACACAAAACCAATGGTGAAGGGAAGGAAACCAAGTTTTAAGTCAATGATTAGGAACATAAGGAAGAAAAAAAACAGTCAACCAGTACAGAATGAGGAAACAGAATTGAAAAAAATGAGGAGAAGCTTAGGAACATCTGGGACAACTTTAAACATGCCAACATCCAAATCAAAGAGGTGTCAGAAGGAGAAGAGGAAGAGCAAGAAATTGAAAACTTATGTGAGAAAATAATGAAGGAAAACTCCCCAAATTTGGCAAAGGAAATAGACGTACAAGTCCAGGAAGCACAGAGAGTCCCAAGCAAGCTAGACCCCAAAAGGTCCACACCAAAACACATCATCATTAAAATGCCAAAAGTTCAAAATAAAGAGAGAATCTTAAAAGCAGCAAGAGAAAAGAAGAGAGTTACCTACAAAGGGGTGTTTATAAGACTATCAGCTGATTTCTCAAAAGAAACTTTGCAGGCAAGAAAGAAGTGGCAAGAAATATTCAAGGTAATGAAAAGCGAAGACCTACAACCAAGATTACTCTATCTAGCAAAGCTATCATTTAGAATGGAAGGGCAGCTAAAATGCTTCCCAGATAAGGTAAAACTAAAGGAGTTCATCATCATGAAGCTATTATTATATGAAATGTCAAAGGGACTTACTTAAGAGAAAGAAGATCAAAACTATGAACATTAAAATGACAACAAACTCACAACTATCAACAACCAAATATAAAAAATAAAAACAAAATCCAACTAAGCAAACCAGAATAGGAACAGAATCATAGGTATGGGGATCATCTGGAGGGTTGTTAGCTGGGAGGGGGAAGGGGGAGAAATGGGGAAATGGTGCAGGGATTAAAAAGCATAATTGGTTGGTACAAAACAGACAGGGGTGAGTTAAAAATAATATAGGAAAGAGTGAAGCAGAAGAACTTACATGCACAACCCATGGACATGAACTAAGGTGGTTGGGATTGCTGGAGGGAAGGGCAGTACTGGGCAGAAGGGAGCAAAGGGGAAAAAAATTGGGTCTACTGTAACAACATAATCAATAAAATATACTTAAAAAAATTATTATAGCTCTCTTAGGATCTGACTTGTTTTTATATTATAGACACCAGAACATGCAATTGATCCTCTTTCCCTGCTTGCATTAGTTGCTAGTAAGTTACAGGCCAGATTTGTGGCCTAACTCAAGGCATGCTATTAATGCTGTTACCCTGGCTTCATTCCATTTTTTCTTTTTCAATTTAGTTTGTTTTTTACCCTATAAAATTTTGCACATTGTTTAAAATTTGTACAAGATGAGGCATAAACACATACATATATAAACTTATATGTACAGATCTAAAAGTGCCATGGTGAAAAGGGTAAGTTTTGTATTATGTATATTTTTCCAAAAGAAAGAAAGAAAGAGAAAAAGAAAGAAAGAAACAAAGAAAGAGAAAAGGAAAGCAAGCTACAGCCAAATTGCAAATACATTGCAGGTAATAATGGTTTTGTGTATGTATAATTGAAATTAGTGAAATTCCTCTCCTCTGTTAAAATTATTTCTTGTTAATATTTATAAGTAACCCAGTTTTCTGCTTTACATTCTCATGGAGTATATCCATTTTCAACTTGCCATGAACCTGAATTTCTATATCCCTCTTAGAGGAACTAAACCTTCTGATTTATATGGAACAACTTCTCCATCTATTGGCACAATTTAATATTGCAAGTAATATCTGAAATAAAATGTTTCCTTATTACTCTGTGAAGATTTTTTTCCCCATTAAGTCTCTTAGAAAGTTTCCAGTGTCAAATACTAAATACATCTCTGCTGCAGTAAGCTCTTTGCCTTCAAGGGTTAAAAACTTATAGAACTTAAATTATGTCATCACCACTGTGCTGAGGTTCACTGGATCACAGTCTTTCTCCTCAAGGAAGTCAAGCCAAAGTTTCCAAAATAAGAGAGAAAGGAATGAAGAGATATTAAGCACAGATCATCTAAATCAGGCTGAAATGTAATGACCATTTTTATATCAGGTTTAAGGGCTGAGTGAAACATCAGACGTGCCAACATTTCGATCCTCATTGGGAAGAACTTATAAGTGACAAAGTATATGGGCATTCAAAAGGGCCAATCAACTGTATAAGTATGTATCATAGACCAATAGTGACTGTTGAGATAAAACCAGTTTCACCACTCCTCATCTACCAAAAAAACTCCACTATTTTTTTTTTTTACTAATATTGGTGTGGTGGTGATGAATTCCTTTAGCTTTTCCATGTCTGAGAAGCTCTTCATCTGTCCCTCGATTCTAAATGATAGCTTTACTGGGTAATCTTGGTTGTAGGTTTTTACTTTTCATCACTTTGAATATTTCTTGTCAACCCTTTCCTTTAAGAAATTAGCCACCAGTCTTATAGGAGCTCCATTGTAGGTAACTAACTTTTCTTCTTTTGCTATTTTTAAGATTCTCTACTTTTAGGTAAATTATTGCCTTTAACTGACTAGACAATCCCACTTTCTTGTAAACAAAATATATCACCCCTGAAATTTTTTTAAGGCATAAAATTTTCTCAAAATTCCTGTAACTTTGCAACCTCTATACCGATTCTGTGTATCTACAGCAAATTTATTTATATGTACAACTCTTGAATTATTACCTTACAGATCTGAGCTTAAAACCTATTTCTTCCATTTAAAAAACATGTGCAGCCTTAAGCAAGTTATTTTTACGTTTGCAATCTTCTTTTCTCATGTATGCATTAAAATAATACTGATTACCTTGTAGAACTGTTGTGAGCATTAACTAATATTTTTTAAAAAATATCTAGCACTGAAGCTTCTGGTCAAGATGGCAGAGTAGATAAACACTGTGCTCACCTCCCATGACCACATCAAAATTACAACTAGACTGCAGAACTAGCTCATCACCGGGAGCTTCCTGAAGTCTAGTTGAACAGAAGTCCTATAACTAAGAATATTTTTTTGAAGTCCCATCAAGACTGGTAGGAGGGGCGAGATGCAGAACAGGCTGGTCCCATAACCGTATGTAGAGATTAAAAATTGGAAAGGACATCTTGGTTGTGGAGATCCCCCATAAGGATCAAGGGCTCCCAGCCCCACACCAGGCTCTCCAGTCCAGGGTTCCAGTGCCAAAAAGAGAAGTACTCATAACTTCTGGCTGTAAATCACCAAGAAGAAGAAAAAACAAGAATGAGAGGAGAAAAAAATAAGAAACCAATGAAATTAAAAATAGAAAATCAGTAGAAAAAAATCAGTAAAACTCAAAGTTGGCTCTTCAAAAAAAATAGCATCAGTAAGCCTTTAGTCAAGCTAACTACACACACACACACACAAAGGGAACACGAAAATGAAAGGGAACATCATTACAGATCTCGTGGGCATTAAAAGATAATAAGAGAATACTATGAACACCTCTATATCTACAAATTTAACAACCTAGGTAAAATCAACTAGTTGTCTGAATGACACAATCTGCCAAAACTCAAAAAAATACATTATCTAAATAGGTCTGTGGATATTAAAAAAATAAAATAAAAATTTAATAACTTTCCAAGACAGAAAGCACTAGCTTCAGATGGGTTAAGTGGTGGATTCTGCTACACATTTAAGGAAGAAATTTAACCATTGCCTACAATCTTTTCAAGAGATAGAAGCAGAGAGAACACTTACTAACTTATCATATGAGGCCAGCATTCTCCTAAAGCCAAACACAGGCAAAGACATTACAAGAAAACTACAGACCAATATCTCTCATGAACATAGATGCAAAAATCTTCCACAAAACATTAACAAATAAAATCTAACAATGTATAAAAATAATTATATACCATGACCAAGTGGGATTTATTCCAGGTGTGCAAGGCTGATTCAACATTCAAAAATCACTAATGTATGTAATCCATCACATCAACAGATTAAAGAAGAATAATCACAAGATTATATGAATAGGTTCAGACAAAACATTTGACAAAATTCAATATCCATTTGTGATTTTAAAAACTCTCAGCAAACTAAGAATAAAAAGAAACTTCTCCAACTCAATAAAGAATATCTATAGAAGAACCCAGAGTTAACAGCATACTTAATAAAGCATTTGCACTAAGATTAGAAACAAGGTAAGGATGTAACCTCTCATAACTGCTTTTAACATCTCACTGGAAGTTCTAGCTAATTCAACAAGACAAGTAAAATAAATAAAAGATATATGGATTGGGAAGGAAGAAATACAACTAAAACTGTCTTTGTTTGCAAATGGCATGGCTGTTGTTAAAAATACAAAAGAACTGAAAAAAAGAAGGAAAGAAAGAAAGAAGGAAGGAAGGAAGGAAGGAAGGAAGGAAGGAAGGAAGGAAGGAAGGAAGGAAGGAAGGAAGGAAGGAAGGAAGGAAGGAAGGAAGAAAGAAAGAAAGAAAGAAAGAAAGAAAGAAAGAAAGAAAGAAAGAAAGAAAGAAAGAAAGAAAGAAAGAAAGAAAGAAAGAAAGAAAAGAAAGTCCTGGAACTAATAAGCCATCATAGCAAGGTTGCAGGATATATAGTTAATATATGAAAGTCAATCACTTTCTTATATACAAGTAAAAGACAAGTGGAATTTGAAAGAACACTTACCCTTTGCAACCACATGGATGGACCTGGAGAATATTCAGTGAAATAAGCCAACAGAGAAAGACAAATGCTATATGATCTCACTTATATGTGGAATCTAAAGAACAAAATAAACTGATGAATAAAATAAAACCAGAGGCATGGATACATGGAACAGATTGACAGATTGCATAGGGGAGGGGTATATTGGGGACTAGGAGAGATTAACCAGAGAACATGTATTCATATATGCATAGCCCATGGACACAGATAAAAATGTAGTGAAGGCTGGGAGGTGGGGGAAGGATGGAAGGGGGCAAAACTGGGGAGAATGGAGGCCATCTGTAACAGTGTCAACAATATAAATAAATACACACATACATACATACAAGAAAAGCACATTACCATTTGCATTAGCACTTGAAAAAATGACGTAACTATGTAAATATCTAACAAAATATGTACAAGGTTTATATGAGGAAAACTACAAAATGCTGATAAAAAATAAGGAAGTAAATAAACAGAGAGATATTCCATTTTCATAGATAGTAAGGCCAAGTTGTCAGTTTTTCTCAACTTGATCCATAGATTCAACACAATCCAAATCCAAATGCCAGCAAGTTATTTTGTGTGTATCAACAAGCTGATTTTAAAGTTTATATGGAAAAGCAAAGACCTAGGTTAGCCAATTTAACATTTGAGGAAAGGCAAAACCTTGAAGACAATGGTTTCCAGAAATTAGAGGAGAGAGAGGGATGAATAGGCAGGGAATAAAGAATTTTTAGGGCAATGATATTATTCTGGATAATACCATAGTGGTTGACACATGTCAATAAACCTTTGCCAAAACCAATAGAAAATACAACACCATGAATAACCCCTAATGAAAACTATGAATTTAGAGTACTAATGATGTGTCAGTGTAGATTTGTCAGTTGACAAATGTACCACTCTGGTGTAGGATGTCAAAACAGAGGAAGTTATGTCTGTGGAGGGGGGAAAGGGTGCTACAGACAGTATAAGAAAACCCTCTGTGCTTTTCTTTCAGTTTTGCTTTGAACCTAAAATGGCTTTTAAAAATAAAGTGCATTAATCTTTTAAAGTTCCTTTAAGTTATCTGACAGGCAATCAATAAAATATGAAAGATACTTTCATATGGTGATATACACTGTCAACGAAATAACGAAGAGGTTATGTTATAGAACGTGACTGGGCGGGGAGGATATCTCTATATTTTTCTCTTATGATTTATGCTTTTAGTGTCATAGCTAAGAAATATATGCCTAAACAAACATAAACATTTTCTCCCATGGTTTCCTCTATATCTTTTATACTTTTAGATTTTAAATTTAGGAATATCATCTATTTTGAAGAATTTTTGACTATGATACAAGATATGGATTGAAGTTGATTTTCTTACACATGGATATCTAATTATTCCAAACTTCTATCCATTGAGTTGCGCTTGCACCTTTGTTAAAAATGAATTGTATTTTTAAAAGGTACACATATATTTAATATACACATGTTTATTTCAAGACTCTATTATTTTGCATTGATCTAGATAGCTATTCTTTTGCCAATACTGCCCTGTCTTGAATAATATAGTTTTACAATAAGTCTTGAAATCAGGTAGAAAATGCTCCAACTCAGTTCTTCTTTTTCAAAATTGTTATGGTTATTGTATTTCATTTTCTTTTCCATATAAATTTTAGAATCAGCTTATCAGTTTCTACCAAACACAATCCTGCTATATAGATAGGGATTGCATTGAATCTACAACTCAATTTGGGAAAAAATGACATCTTAACAATATTGAGATTTCAAATTCATGAACACTATATCACTCTCCATTTATTTAACTTTTCTTCAATTTTGTTCATCAGTCTCTTATTGTTTTCACCATACAGATCACACACATATTTTTTCTTGAGTTTTGCACTTAAATATTGTATAATTTTGTGATGTTATAAATAGTACTTGTATTTAATTTCAATTTCCAATTTTCATTGCTAATATATAAAAATGCAACTGAACTTTTTACATTGACTTAATATTATAAAATTCTGCTAAACTTGTTTATTATTTCTACTAATCTTGTTGTAAATTCTCTGGGATTTTCTACATGGTTGTTCAAATCACTTACTAATAAAATACAATTTTGTTCCTTTTGTGCTGGTATGTATGCCTTTTATCCTTTTTCTTGACTTATTTCACTTGCTTGAATCTAGAAAAAAATTGAATAGGAGTGATGACAATGAACATTTTAATCCATTTCTAATCTTGCAGAAGTATTCAGTCTTTCATTGTTAAGTATGATGTTAGCTCTAAGTTTATTGTAGATGTTCTTTCTCAGGTTGAAGAAGTTCCCTTCTATTCTGAATTTGCTGAAGTTTTTATTATGAATGGATGTTGACTTTATCAGATTTTTTTTTTTTTCATCTGTTGAGATGATCATAGTTTTTCTTAGTCTGTTGATAAGGTAAATTACACAGTTGATTTTCAAACGTAGAACCAGCCTTGCTTTTCTGAGATAAATCTTTTTGTTCATGATTTACTATCTTTCTTATATATTGATTAAACTAGTTAATTGCTTTTGAGGATGTGCCTGTTATAAACATTTCATACAAATACAATCATACAACATGCTGTATTTTATAACTCACTTATTTTGTTTAGCATGATGTTTTCAAGCTTCAGCCATGGTGTAATATGTGTCGGTACATCATTCGTTTTATTGCCAAATAATATTCCACTATATGGGTATACCACTTTTTGTTTATACTTTCACCAGTTAATGGACATTCAGATTGCTTCTACTTTGGGCCATTATAAACAATGTTTCTATGAACATTCATGTACAATTTTTATATGAATATATGTTTTCATTTCTCTTGGTTACATACCTAGAAGTGAAATAGTTGGTTCATGAGGTAACTATATTTCCAACACTTTGAAAAACTTCCAAACTGTTTTCAAAGTGATTGCCCTGTTTTACATTCCCATCAGCAATGAGTACAGGTTCCAATTTTTCCACATTTTCATCAATATTCATCATTGTCTGAATTTTAATGTTTGGTTTTTAAAAGTTTCTGCTTTAAAGACCATATATTTCTACTTATAACCCAAAAGAATATTTAATATGGTCTAATTATAATAAAGTAAATAAAGCCATAATCAGCTAGTGAAATAGTATAAAATTTAAACGTAAGTTGTCTGTATTAGATAAATAAAATTTTGTGCTCCAAAGAAGTTTTTAGAACCTCTTGCAGATGAATTACTCAGATCTAAATTCATGATAACAAAAAAAAAATTAAGAAAAATTTGACTAGAACTTTATTCTCCAACCTGAGTAATATTTGTACTTTTTTTCCCAAAGAGCTAAACCACTTTTTCCAGCTTTACTGAGATATATTAATAATATACCTCATTAACTATTGTATATACTTAAGGTATACAATATTATGATTTGATATATGTATATAATGAGAAATGATTACCATGATCAAGCTAACTAACATACTCATCACCTCAACAGATACCTTTTCTGTGTGTGCAATGAGAACATATCTACTCTCTAAGAAAATAAAACAATAAGACATTGATGAAAGAATTTGAAGAAGATACAAGTAAATGAAGAGATATCCTGTGTTTATAGATTGGAAGAATTAATATTGTTAAAATATCCATACTACCAAAAGCAATCTACACATTCAATCCTTACCAAAATTCCAATAGAATTTTTCACAGAAAAAGAAAAAGCAATCCTAAAATTCATATGGAACTGCAGAAAAACTTTGAATACCAAAGTAATCTTGAGAGAGAACAACAGAAAATGGCATCACACGTCCTAATTTCAAACTATACTACAAAACTATAGTAATCGATACAGTATAATGCTAACTAATATTTATACTCTAAAAAGTCAAGTTTTCAGCTTTGCACTCATCTTCTTAGTGTCATATAATAACTATCTCAGTGCTTCATACTTTCAAACATGCATGTCATAATTATATTTCTTCCCAAGATTCCTGCTACTGAAATGTGTGACTTCTAGTTTCAACTATAATTTCTCTCAAAGCTAAATCAGAAATATTGATAATTTACAAATTAATATTCAAAATGCAAATTTTAATGAGTAAAAATTATTAATTCTCCCACCAATAAATAAAAATGTAATAGTAATAGCCAGCATTTTTAAGGATCCCAAAACAGTTATTCTGCATCAGCCAGTAGAAATCTAAACTAATATGAGTTTCCCAGAGGACAATTTAGAAACATTATACAAGTTTTAAGAATATTCAAACTCTTTGACTCAACAATTCTAGGAACTTATGCTAAAGAAATAATTAGAACTGTGCCACCCACACACAAAAATAAATAAATAAAAGAAATAATTAGAAATATGGTCAAAGTCTTATGCCTAAAAATATTCATCTTATGAAAAAATAAGGAAATTTTAAAATAACTGAAAATGGGAGTAGGTCACTGGTTAAGTAAAATGCAATCTACTGTTTGATGCAATATTATGCAACAATATAAAAATTATTTTCTTTCTTTTTTTTTTACAGCTAATAAGTCTTCTTTAATGGTTTTGATTTTTCTCAGGACTTGAGTTTGGGGGTGGAGGGGATCCTCCTTTTAAAAACTTGCTATCTAAATGGTGGGCAATTTTCTTTCTTCTTTTTTTTTTAAGTATATTTTATTGATTATATTGTTACAATAGTTCAATTTTTCCCCTTTGCTACCCTCCGCCCAGCACCCCACTTCCCCAACAATCCCCTCCCCAAGTCCATGCCCATGGGTCATATATACAAGCTCTCCTGCCTCACCCTTTCATATATTCTTCTTCTTTTTAAAAAATAATTAATTAATTAGTTAAATATTTTAACAATAAAAAATAACAATCCCTCCCTCTCAGACTTAAGACTCTTTACAATCTTATAAAGGACAATGGATGAAGGTCTCGAGCTCCTCTAGCTGCTTCAAGCTGGACATGGTCGTCGTCCTACCTACCCTTGGGTCAAGAAATCCCTAATAAGAGTGGGGGTGTGGAGGGGAGGGTGGCCTTCCCACAAGGGGAAGGATTGTGCAGACTCCAGGTTGGTTGGCTGTCTCTGGACAACGGCATGCTTGGTTTAACAGGCTGGCATCCTTGTTGTATTCTGGGGGCAACAGGGTTAAAGGACATCATTCAATCCGTAACCCCTAGATGACAAAAGACAGGTAATAATTTTTCAATGTCCCACATTAGGGAAAATAAGGGCTTCTTTGGAGGAAGGTATGCCAGGTACATCTCACCTGTCCAAAACCCTTTTGCCCATTATACTTAGTTTGGACTGAGGGAAATATTTTAGGTTTCCCCCATCTCAGACTCTTGGGCTCTTTCTGTCCAAGCCATTAGGATAGAAAAGAGAAACCAGTTTTAAAGCGAAGCCCACAGACCACCCCGTTCTTCACCAACCCAGCCACTTAGTTCAGCCAAACCATTGAGTCTCAGGAGGCAGCAATGCAGACAGGATTAAGTGAGGCCTATACGTACAGACAATCACTCAGGTATTGAGATCGTAGGCTTATGCCCTTTGAAAACAGAAAACACATGTTAATTTATGTAACATAACCCACACACAAGTTTATAGATCTGTAGGACTGTCTTATAGGAAAGACATCCAGTTGCAAGGCATTTGACATTCTTCTTGCCTGTAAATTAAACATCTTCGATAATGCCACAGACATAGTTTAACTTTCAAATGAAAACAAATTTTAAATGAAAAGAAACTTTAAAGACGGTTAGCTGCACTACTTTATAGTCTGCCACTGGGCATTGTGATCTTCCTTGAATCATGATTTTTCTCCCTAAGACTACCCTCATTGTCATTAAAGGGACTGCATTAAGTTCATTTTTAATTTATCCTGTTCATTTGCATAAACACAACAAGAGCAGCAAATAATCACTTATGATCTTTATTTCTGCTTTGCTGGAACTTACACAAGGAACATTTAGGGTGACCTTCAGTCTGCTCTTCAGGGCACAGAAGCTGAGCCACATACCTGGCATTCAGCCTTGCCTGTAAACACCTGTCTTTTCCAGGTCCTCCTGGTTTTCCATTGTGCCTTAAGGTCCCTTCTAACCATCTTTCAGGAAAACAACCTTCATTCCTTCCCTGGAAAGATTGCCATGGACCGCTCATCCATCCAAGGTACCAGGCCTTTTATCTCGTGGACTTTTATTACCTTTGAAAGTCAGTCCCAGTTGCTCAGGGCTTTTTGGTAACAACCAAAGCACAAGCATGTCTCCTTTAGGCATGACATTCCAGTCAAAGTCTTAGTTAAAAACAAAAACAAAAAACCTCTATTAACAACTGGTCTTATTAGTTTTATGCAAAGAAACTTAGGTCATTACTTACTTCTTTAGAATGCCAGATTCTGGAGAGATCAGATAGGGAGAAAATATATACAGTGTGAAGGAAAATCCTTGTCCTTCTAATAGTCACTGAACTTGCATTTCTATTCTTTATATTTTTATTTTTCCCCCCACTAAAAATGTTTCTGTTTGTTTGTTTTTCCATTACAGCTGTCTCACTTTTTTCCCCCTCTTGCTTCCCTGCACCCTGCCCCCCCTTCTTCCACATTCAGTCTCCGCCCAGTTGTCCATGTCCATGGGTCATTTATACATGTTCTTTGACTAGACCCTTCCCCTTCTTACCACTTCTCTCCCTCCCATCTCCCCCTTTGTTACTGTTAGTTTATTCCTCATTTACATACCTCTGGTTCAATTTTGCTCATTTGTTTGTGTTGTTCATTAGTTTCCTGTAACAGGTGATAGCATAAGGTAATTTTCTTTTGTTGCCTGGCTTATTTCGCTAAGCATAATTCTCTCTAGTTCCAATCATGTTGTTGCAAATGGTAGAGGTTCCTTCTTTCTTTCAGTACTTATTCATTGTCATTTTCCCCCTTTGTACTCGTGTTCCTCTCTGTCTCTCTCTGTTTCTTCATCTTCTTAAAGCAGACCCTTTAGCATCTCTTGCAATGCTGGTTTGGTGGAGATGTATTCTTTTAGCCTTCTTTTGTCTTGGAAACTCCTTATTTCACCTTCCATTTTGAACGAGAGCCTTGCTGGGTAGAGTATTCTTGGTTGTAGGCCTTTGTTTTTCATTACTTGGAATATATTTTGCCATTCCCTTCTGGCTTGTAGTGTTTCTGCTGAGAAATCTGATGATAGCCTTATTGGAGCTCCCTTGTATGTTATTAGTTGTTTCTCTCTTGCTGCTTTTAGGATTCTCTCTTTGTCTTTGAATGTTGCCATTTTAATTATGATGTGTCTTGAAGTGGGCCTGTTGGGGTTCATCTTCATTGGGACCCTCTGTGCTTCCTGGACTTGCATGATTCTTTCTCTCTTCATGTTAGGGAAGTTTTATGTCATTAGTTTTTCAAAGAGGTTTTCTATTCCTTGCTCTTCTTCTTCTCCTTCTGGAATTCCTATGATACGGATATTATAATGTTTCATGTTGTCCTGCAGCTGTCTTAGAGCCTCTTCAGTCTTGTTCAGTCTTTTTTTGTTTCATTGTACTGTCTGTGAGTTTTTGTCTACATTGTCCTCCAGCTCGCCGATCCGATCTTCTGCTTCCTCTAGCCTGTTTTTAATTCCTTCTACTGTGTTCTTCAATTCAGAGATCGTATTCTTCATTTCCTTCTGGCTCTTATTGATAGCTTCCATGTCCTTTTTGATGCTGGTATAATTCTCAGTAAGATCCTTATAGTTCTTCCGGAGTTCACTGTAGTTTTTCTGGAGTTCTTTGTAGTTTCCGCTGAGCTCATTGAGCTTCTCCATAACCCATGCTTTCAATTCCATATCTGATAGTTGGCTCCCTTCTATTTCATTTAGCACTCTTTCTGGGGACTCTACCTTTCCTTTCGATGGGGGGTTGTTTCTCTGTCTCCCCATTTTTGTGACTCCTATTGTTTGTTGGTGCTTCTTAGAATGATCTGCACTTCCTGGATCTGCCCCTGGTGGCGTCAGATCCTGTACCAGTCTGGGCCTAGGCAGCCTGTTGGAGACTTCCAGGGATCTACTGCCTTTGTCTGGCTTCTTTAGTTGTTAAGCTATTCAATCTGTGATTAGCCATCAGGCTTAAGGACCATGGGCGTGGCAGCTTAATTCCTGTCGGCAGGGCCTTTGCTTCCCCTCAGGCTGACGCCATTTGGCCAGGAATGGTCTGCCTGCAGTGTGGGGATGAGTCAGCACTGGGACCCGGCCGGCTGCTTCCCCAGCTCTCCCCTCAAAGCCACCACACCAAACTCTCCCCAAGCGTCTCCAGTCCTCTCTGCCTTCCCTCTGCTTGAGCTCAGGGTAAGTGAAGGCCAAAATATTTTTGTATGTGATCCGCTTAAGAGCTCTTTTTCTCCAGCTGTTTCTCTCTGGCTAGCAAGAAACCCTGTGGCTTTTCGCTTTTCTCAGCTGGATACTCTTTTACTTTCCACTCTGTTGCTGTAGGCCGGGGGTTTAGACCCTGCCCTTCTCACGGGGAATCCCCAGCTGCTGAGCTGTTTCTCAGCCCCTTCAGCTGCCACCCGTGGGAGCCCAGCCAGCCCTTCCGCGTCTCCGCACTCCCTACCAGTCACGTTGTGATGTAGCGGCCTTTTCTGTCTCTCCGTGGTTATAAGACTTCTCTCCAGCTGGTGTTCGGTTGGTTATTCCAGATGATTTCTCCAAAATTATGTTGTAAATCCAGACTAGTTCTGGGAGGAAGTTAGTGTAGCTTCCACTTACTCCTCCGCCATCTTGTTTCTCCTCAAAATTATTATTTTCAATTAACAACTTACAATGGCCTCAGTTACGTTCTTAATGTTATGTTTTGGAAAACATGCGACATCTAAAACTACTTATCGTGTGCTCCCCCCACTTTTTGAGATAGAACAGAAACAACAGAACTGAACATATTAATAGTGATGTCATCCATACGTGGTAGAATTATGGGTATTTTTTAATGGAGTGTGTGCATGAATATGGGAATATTTTCAAAGCCTTTTGCAGTGAACACGTTTTATTTTTATAATGATAATGAAATTGATGCACAGAAATGTTCTTACTTCCACCTTTGTTTAAAACCACATCTTTTTATTTTACTGCATAGCAATAAATGTCTCCAAAAGTTGCAAAAATGACTAAGATAATGAGCAGTTTATTTTCAGTAATAGTATATTGGCTCTACTTGGGGAACTCGCTCACAGAACTTTTCCCTATGGCAAAACAGAAATGTCATACACAGAGTCATTACAGGGTTTATGCTAACTCTGGCATTTTACATGCTTGAGCTCATTATTATTCTCATTAATTTTATGATTGTTAATAGCACTTCTGTTTATATGATGACTTAATCTTTACAGATTTCAATCAAAGATTTGAAAATTCAATGAAGACTATTTCTAGAATGTAAGAGGACATATCTTTGAGTGATTTTCCCCAGTGGGGAGCATATTTTGATACCCGACATATTTAAATGACTGTGTTGCCTAACCAGAGAAAGGTTGAGAAACAATGATTATTAAACTTATTAAAATCATAAATGACTAAATAATTTTCATAAAAATACATACAAATGTCAAATATACATATGAAAAGAAAACAACATAAGGAGTATTTTCTAGATATTCTCTTTTACATACATAACCTCAAACTAGACAAGGAATAAGAGCTTTTCACCAGGAGCCTTATTTTATAGCAAAAGCTGTTCTAGGGTTAAATCTGAACAGAATAAACTATAAAATTCAGAAGGATGAAAATATAGAAGATTCTCTATTTTAATTGTTAAGAATACAGCAAGGATGCCACTGTTACTTTTGCCAACGTACAGCTCCAGCTGTCCTGGCCAGTCATTATATTCTTCATCACAGAGTTGTTCATTAGTCCATGTCAGCTGTGTTTCTGTGTAGTCGCGAAGGGTTTTACAGCATTATTAAAGCCATTCTATATGACAAGCATAAACCAATGAGAACTACCATATCTTCCATCTTTTTCTGTATTTTAGAACAGTTTATAAAGCATGATAATTACCTATTGTTTAAAAAAACAGAACCATCCAACAGGAAAAATCTGAAAGTTTGACAAAGTAATCTTTTGCTGAGGCTGTGGTGAAATAGGTACTCAGTGGTGGAAATGCATAACAGCACACCTATGGAGACGGTATCCACAGAGATTATTACACTTTTGCCTCTCAGCTCTGAATATTTCCTTTTATACTCTGCTTCTCGGTGCTGGGACCAGGACTCTCCAACCATTTTTCTGTCTGCCAGGTGGCTCTAGGTTAGAATATGTTACTAGGGGCACCAGAGGAAATCTGGGAGGCTAAAGAAGGAGAAAGGGACTGGGCATTTCCTGGAAGCTTTTAGTTTTCCCCATGCTTACAAACTCCTGTTCCCCGCAGAGACACCAAAATCAGCTGGCTACATCCTTCTTCAAGATCTGGGTCCCAAGCCCACAGGACTCCTCATTTCAAACTCAGAAACACCAACACCCATCAGGCAGCATTATCTCCTCAGAGGTCTGGTTTGCAGTTCCACAGGACCCGACTCTTAGTTTGCTCTGCTGAGGGCTGCCGTCACTCCTACACTTGCTGAGTTTTTGATACCTTAAAAGTTCTTTTTTTACTCACTCAGCAATTAATAAGACTATACCTAGAGAACAACTCTTTTATTAAATTCCATTGATTCAAATAGCTGTGTGGTTTGTTTTCAAATAGGGCCCTGTCTTTCTTAATACAGCTTCTTTAAGAAATTACCATAGTCTACAGCCATACCCCCCTAAATGCACCTGATCTCATCAGATCTCAGAAGCTAAGCAGGGTCGGGCCTGGTTAGTACTTGGATGGGAGAAATTACCATAGACTGGAGGCTTAAAAAATAAACATTTATTTCTCACAGATTTCAAGGCCGGAAGTCCAATATGAAGGTTCCAGCATAGTCAGGTTTTTGTGAGGACCATCTTCTCGGTTGTAGACTGCTTATTGCATCTTCACATGGCAGTAAGAGATCAATCTAACTCTCTACCTTTTTAAGAAAGGCACCAGTTCCACTAATCATGGCTCTGTCTTCATGACCTAACCAACTAAAAGAATGGAAAAAGGCTCTACATATTGTTATGGCATCATCACTATAATATGTAGTTAAGCAAACAAAAAAATAAGAAGAAGAAAATATGTGTAGGATGTTTTTATATGTCTTCAAAAGAATAAAATAAAAGCCTATGAAACCAGGAAAAAAAAGACTGTAACCTATAAAGGAACTCCCATTAAATTATCACCAGATTTATTACTAGAAAGTTTACAAGACTGGAGAGAGTCAAAGGAAATATTCAAAATATTGAAAGAAAAAACCATCAGCCAAGTATAAAATATCGAGCACAGTTATCATTTAGCTATGAAGAAGAAATAGAGGCACACATGCATAGCTAAGGGAATTTGCCACCACAAGACCTGCATTTACAAGAAATTTTGAAAAGAGCTCTTCTACTGGAAACAAAAAGACAAAAGTATACAAAACTTTGACTAGAATAATTAACAGACAAACAGAGGCAAGAAATTATAAGTCTACTGCAGAATAGATTATTAAACACTTAATATAATAAATGTTAAAGGGAAAAGGAGGGCATTAAGTATAACTACAGCATTTGGTAACAAATATACAACATAAAAAGGTATAATTTGTGACATGATCATAAAATGAAAAAAGGAAAATAACTGAACAGATAAGGTGAATGAAGATGAGGCAATCAGATGAAAAAGAACTATTGTGTGTATATTTTACACAAACCTACTGGTGACCACAAAACAATTATACAGAGGTTAGAAAAAAAATTTAATAAAAAAATGAAATGGAGGAAAATATCATAGAAAACCACTAAACTAAAATAGCAGACAAAATCACAAGGAAAAAAGAAACAATAGAGATATGAAGAAACTAGAAAATAAAAGTTTAAATAACCTCATATATCAATAATCATCCTAAATGTAAATGGACTGAACACCCTCATCAAAAAACACAGAGTAGCAGTGTGAACTAAAAGCAAGATACAAGTATATGTTGCCTTAATAAGACTCATATCAGCTACAAAGCCAGACAGGCTTACACTAAAGGGGTGGGAAATGATACTAAAGCAAATGGCATCCAGATAAAAGAGGATGTAGCAGCACTTTTATCAGAAAAAAACAGATTTCAAGATAAAAAAGGTAACAAGAGACAAAGATGGAAATTTTTATAATGATAAAAGGGACAATTTATCGAGAAGACATAATGCTTATCAACATATACACACCTAACATGAGAACACCAAATATATAAAGCAATTACTAATAGACCTAAAGGGAGAAACTGACAAAAGTGCATTTAAAATAGGGGACCCGAACACCACAATAGAAAAATTGGCCTTAAATGACACATTAGACCAAATGTATTTAATCAATATTCTTAGAACTTTTCATCACAAAGTGACAGAATATATATTCTTCTCAAGTGCACAAGGAATGTTCTCAAGGACAGACCATATGTTGAAGCACAAAACTAGCCTTAATAAGTTTAAGGGAACTGGAATCATACAAAGCACATTCTCAGACAACAGCAGTATGAAAATGGAAATTAACTACAAGGAGATGCTGAAAAAACCACAAATGTGTAGAGATTAAAGAACATTCTAATGAACAACTATTGGATCAAAGAAGAAATAAAAGATCAAAGATACATAGAGACAAATGAAAATGAAAATATGGCATAGCAAAATTTGGGGGATGCAGCAAAAGTGGTACTAAGAGGGAAGTTTATAGTGCTACAGGCATACCACAAGAAACAGGAAAAATCTCAAATAAGCATTCTAACATTACACCTTAAAGAAATAAAGAAAGGACAAATGAAATCCAAAGTCAGTAGGATGAATGGAATAATAAAAATTAGAGTGGAAATAAATGAAATAAAGAACAGAAAGACATGGAAAAATTAATGAAATAAAAAAGCTGGTTCTCTGAAAACATGACAAAAATTGACAAACCTCTGGCTAGACTCACTAGGGATAATAGAGAAAAGACTCACACAAATAAAATTAGAAATAAAAGAGGAAAATTTACAATAAACATTACAGAAATATGAAGGACTATGCAGGGATACTGTAAAAGACTATATGACACCAAATTTGATAATCTAGAATAAATGGACAAATTCGTATAAGTATATAACCTTCCTAGAATGAACTATGAAGCACTGAAAAAATCTAAACAGACAAACCACTAGTAAGTAAATTGAAAGTGTCATCAGAAACCTCCCAAAAAAACAGAAGTACAGAACCAGATGGCCTCACTGGTGAATGCTACTAAACATTCAAAGACAATTTAATACCTGTTCTCAAAATCTTCCAAAAAATTAAAAAGGGAACATTTTCTAACTCAATTTTATGAGGCCAGCATTACTTTGATACCAAAAATAGACAAGGGCAACATACACACAAAGTAATTACAGGTCAGTATATCTGATAAACATAGATGCAAAAATCAACAACAAAATACTAGCAAACTGAATACCTTAAAAGGATTACACATCACAATCAAGTGGGGTTCATTCCAGGAATTCAAGGATGGTTCAGCCCCTGCAAATCAATCAATGTGATACTACACATGAACAAAATAAAGGATAAAAATCATTGGATTATATCAATAGATGCAGAAAAAGCATTTGACAAGATACAACATCAATCAATGATTTAAAAAGATTCAATAAATTGAGTATAGAAGGAAAGTACCTCAACTTAATCAGGGCCTTATACAATAAAGCCTCAGCTGATATCATACTCAGTGGTGAAAAACTGAAAGCTCTTCCTCTAATATTAGGAACAACACAAAGATGCCCACTCTCACCACTGCTATTCAGCATAGTACTGGAAGGCCCAACCAGTACAATTAAGCACAAAAAGAAACAAAAGGCATTCAGACTGAGAATGAATACGTATAACTGTCACTATTTACAGATGACATGATTTTATAGATAGAAAGCCCTAAAGAGTCCAACAAAAAATTATTTGAAATAAATATAATGAAGTTGCAGGACACAAAATCAATGTATAAAAATCTATTGCATTCCTATATACAAAAACCAAAATATCAGAAAGAGAAATAAAGAAAACAATCCTATTTATAATTGTAATATAAAAGATAAAAATACTTAAGAATAAACTTAACAAAGGAGAGAAATGACTTGTAGACTAAAAACTACAAGACTTTATTGGGAAAAAAAATGAAGACACAAGTAAATGGAAAGATATTCCATGTTCATGGATAGGAAAATTTGACATTGTTGAAATGACTATATTACCTAAAGCAATGTACATATTTAATGAAATCTCTATCAAAATCCTAATGGCATTTTTCATGGAAATAGAAAAAAAATCTTCAAATTTATATGGAACCAGAGATGCTGAATAAACAAACCAATCCTCAGATAAAAAGAATGAAGCTGAAATATCATGCTCTCTGACTTCAAGTTATACTACAAAGCTACAATACCCAAAAAAGTCTGGTATTGGCAGGAAAAGAGACCCACAGACCAATAGAACACAACTGAGAACCCAGCGATAAACCCAAATATATATAACTAATTTTCAACAAAGGAGCAAAAAAAATACAATGGATAAAAGAAAAGTCTCTTCAATAAATGGTTCTGGGAAAAATGGAAAACCACATGCAGAAAAATAAAACTAGACTGCTATCTGATGCTGTACACATAAATTAAGTCAAAATGGATTATAGACTAGTATTTAAGACCTGAAACAATAAAATATATATAAGAAAACATAGGCACTAAATTCAGAGGGGCTTTTGTGAACTTGATTTCAAAGTAAAGAGCAGTAAAAGAAAAATAAATAAATTGGTATACATCAAACTAAAAAGTCTTTGCATATCAAAAGAAGCCATTAACAAAACAAAATGGCAACCAAGAAGAGGGAGAAGGTATTTGCAAATGATACCTCCAATAAGGGGCAATATCCATAATATCAAAATATATTAAAAACAAACTGAAGCAGGATAGTAAGACACTGGGGAAATTCCTTGACAGGTAGTATAAGGGAAACTAAGACAATGTAATTTTAAAAGGCCAAATAGTCTGAGCAATTTACAGCTAGTTAACGAATTACAGTTTTATGTTTCCTAGCCAACGACACTAAGGAGCAAGTGATTTACACATTCCAGACTGCCCTGAAACAGAATGGCCTCAGTCTCAGTCCCTCTTCAATGATGTTCTTGACGATATTCTTTGCAAATAAAACTAATCTGCCCTGACTGGTGTGGCTCAGTGAGTTGGGTGTCATCCTGCAAACCAAAAGGTCACCAGTTTGATTCCCGGTAGGGACACAAGCCAGGTCACCAGTTGGGGGCATATGAGAGGCAATCGATCTATTTTTCTCTCAGACATCGATGTTTCTCCCCCTTCCCCACCTCTCTAAAATATAAATAAAATCTTTAAAAAAAAAAAAAACTAATCAGAAAATAACCACTGTCCCTTCAATATGCACATTTTGATGAATTAACATACTGAAGGATATATCTGAAAAGTTAATGAATATTCTGTTAAGCCTCTCCCCTGAGGGCTCTCTTAGAATTCCAGCCAACCAAAGAAAGATAAAAAGCCTCAAGACAAAGGACCCACGGTGCACTTTTGCCAGAGCACACACATACCTTGTACCTCTGTTATCTTTTTCTTTAATTCTAGGGACCCCACGAGACTTGCAATCAGGGGAGCATACCCTGTGAACCTGTCTCCAAAGTTCCCTTTTTCTCTTTCTCCTATTACTTCTGCTACCTTAAGCCCTTCCTTTGTTTCACTATGTCCAGTTTTAATAAACATAATCTCAAAATCACCTGGACTTGTGTTGTAAAATCTTTCCTACATGAAGTCAAGAATTCACATACTACCAACAGGCCCAAGGCAGACCCGCTCCAGGCCCAGGCCAAGACCCGGTCCAGTAACAGTTTGGCAACCCAGATGAGACTTAGACTTGTTTTCTTTTCTTTACTTCTTTCTAGTTCATCTTTCCTGTCACTTCTCATCTACAAAGCATTCTTGTGCAAAACATGGAAACATAATCAAGCTGTAACATACATGTACTGTATCTATTTTTCAGGGGACAGAAGAACATATTTTTACATCATGGAAATGCAATTAACACTACAGAACAAACTATTTCTTCAACAAATAACCGCAAGAAAAAGAATAGAGTGTACAAATCTGTAAATTAAGAGGGAAAAGGTTATGGGCTTAATTTAAACAAAGTGTAAGACAATTGGGGAAATGAACACTGATGGGATATTTTATTACATTTTGGAATTATTTTTAACTTTGTTATTATGATAATGATGTGATTATCTTCTTAAAACAAAATATATGATACATGAAATTGTATAAAGTCAGGTATTTTCTTCAAAATCATCAGAACTTTGTGATTTTACTTTTTTATGTTTATATTTTTATAATATAAAGCCTATTTAAATGACAAAATAATCTAATAGTTTTGAATGTAATTCTTTGATAACTTTTCCTATTACACTATTATTGCACTAGCCAAGGTTCCATTTCTTCTAGAGTCAACTTTTGTTAATTTATATATAATGCTGTGAAGAAATAATGTATTCATCAGAATTTTTCTTAGAGAATAAAAGAAATAAGACTATTCTCTATAGAATGTAAAACTGTTAGCCAACCTGTGGGAAGAACAATTTTAGATAAAGGATTTTTTTTTAAGTGAGACATTTCTCACATCTGAAAGAAAATGAGGCTCTGGAGAAGAAGAGAGTAGAGATGAGAGAGATTAAAGATCGCTGCTAGCTATGCACTTGAGGTGAACAGAAATCAGCTACATGAAATAAAAGGCTTAATAATAATATATAACACCTAGTGAGCATTTACGGTGTGCCAGTCGGCTTTTCTCAGCAGTGTATACATATTAGCCCATTCAATCTTTGTTATAACTGTATGAGGTAAGAATTATTACCACTATTTTCAAAATGAGGAAACTGAGGCACAGAGAGGTGAAATATTTTTCCCAGATGACACAAATATAGAAGTAAAAAGTGGAGTCAGGACTAAAACCCAGGATGGAAGGTAAATGACTCCAGGGACTGCATTTTTTAGACATTATACTCTAGGACAGGGTTCAGAAAACTATGGCCCAGGGCCAAACACAACCAGTAACCTGTTTGAATACCTTTTTTTCCACTGTGGCAGGAGTGGGGTTGGGGCTCTGATCTCCTTGGGGTTGTGGGGTTGGCTGTGGGTAGGGGGAGGGGTGGTAGAGGCCTGCGGAGGATCAGGGGGACAGGGCCTGCTCAGCAGCGAGCACTGCAGGAAGTCACGGCGTCCCTTCACCTGCACACCAGGTCAAGTCCACTGGCCCTGTGAGGCCACTGGGCGAGGCCCAGGCTGGGGTTCACCTACGGTTGATTGGAGGGCGAAGAGCTGCGCCCACTGGTAGCTCTCGAAGCCCTCGGCTGCTATCAGCTGCCAACAGCGAAGGAAAACAGAATCCCTGGCAGTTGGGGACAATGAGAGAGAAGAAGGAAAGGTCGGCAGGCCCACCGTGCTTTTGTCCGTAGGGTGCAGCTACACCAGGCAGCACTTCATCCCTCTGGGCCACCATAAGTGCAGCCCAGCTTTTATTATTGACAACTAAGAAAAGATTTTAGATTTTTAAAAGGTTATAAAAATAAGAAGAGTATAAGGAGTAATGTATGTGCCTACAAAACTTTAAAAAGCTGACCGATCCATGCTCTAACACCTTGCTGTGGTCCAGTGGCTTCCATGTGGAAAATGGAAAAGGGGCGGATAGCTGCTTGTTGTTGCTGGGAGGGTAGGAACAGTCTCAACAATACAGGAGTGTGGACTCTACAAAAAATACAAAGTCACAAAGTCTCGAAGCATGAGAAGGTCTTTGGGTTGTCACAAGAACACAGAAGTGCATCTGAACCAAAATCAACCAAATCTCTGACAGGAGGAAGCTACAATTGATATAGCAAAGATAGATAGATAGATAATTTGTGAGAAATTATGTCCTTCATGAGTTTAAAAATCATTTGCATAAAATATTTTATAATATTAAATTAATTTAACATCCATATTTTTAGTTACACATCTCAATAAATGTTTGCATATTTTTCCTCATTTTTACTTTGGTTTGTCAGAAAGTTCTTTTGTTTTGTTTTTCAAAGATATAGTTTGGAATTAGTCAATTCTATATATTTTATAATTCATTATTTTATTAGTAATTTACATTTTCTTTAGTTTTTTCTAACTTCATTAATTTCTTTTTTAAATCTGTACATTTACCACGATGTACAGCTTTGGTTACTTTAAAATATTTAAGGGGCGAGGGAGAGAGATAATTGTGATGCCTTTTAAAGAATTATTATTAATCTCCTAGCCAAGATGGAGCCTAGATAGACACACTGTGTCTCCCTGCACAACTAAGAAGGAATATAACTATCACAAAACTAGAGACAACCAGAAGTTCCAGAAAACCAAGCTGCATGGAAGTCCAACAAACAAAGATATAAAGAAGAAATACTAAACCAAACAGGTAGGAAGCAGTGTGGAGGTGGCAGCAGCGGTGGCAGAGGTACACCAGCAGAAAGCACAAACATTTTAAAAAGTAAGGAGGGACACTCGGGGAGTGCTCCCAGTACCAGACCAGACCTCACAGCTCACAGTTCCAGCACCGGGAAAAATAAAGCTTCATTGCTTCTGACTGTGAAAACCAGAGCCAGTTGGGGCAGAGGAAGAAACTGCCAGTCTCTCAGCAGAGTTTGCTTGTTTAAAAGACTCCCACAGTCCTAGAAGATCTGCAGACCCACCCACTCTGAGAATGATTGCCAGGGTAAAAGCTAGAGGCACCAGTCCCATTCAGGAAGTGGGAGAAGAGCCTGAAAAATTGTGAGTTCTGAGCAAACAGCATTGTTCCCTCTCAGACCCGTCCGCCACATACAGCACCACAACGTGGTGAAACAAGTTGCTCTGCACTGATGCAAAACTGAGGCTCGGCCTCTTACAACATAACAGGTATGACAGCTCTACCTAAGACACATAGGCAAACAAACATGGGAGCCTGTCAGGATGAGGAGACAGAGAAGTATGGCCCAAAAGAGGGAATGGATCAAGGTTTCAGTGATAGAACTAAACAATGAGGAGGTAGCCAACCTAACAGATGTAGAGTTCAAAACACTGTTGTTAAAGATGTTCACAGACTTGACAGAGATGTTTAAGTACAGCAAACACAGAAAGGAAGAAGTGAAGGCTGTGCTAAATAAAGAAAGGAAAATCCACACAAAACCAATGGTGAGGGGAAGGAAACTGGGGTTCAAATAAGTGATTTGGAACATAAGGAAGAAAAAAACAATCAACCAGTACAGAATGAAGAAATGAGAATTGAAAAAAATGAGGGGAGGCTTAGGAACTTCTGGGACAACTTTAAACATGCAACATCCAAATCAGAGAGGTGCCAGAAGGAGAAAAGGAAGAGCAAGAAATTGAAAGCTTATGTGAAAAAATAACAAAGGAAAACTTCCCTAATTTAGTGAAGGAAATAGACATACAAGTCCAGGAAGTGCAGAGAGTCCTGAACAAGCTAGACCCAAAGAAGACCACACCAAGACACATCATAATTAAAATGCTGAAGATTCAAGATAAAGACAGAATCTTAAAAGCATCAAGAGAAAAGAAGAGAGTTAGTACAAAGGAGTCCCCATAAGACTGTCAGCTGAATTCTCAAAAGAAATTTGCAGGCAAGAAGGGACTGGCAAGAAGTATTCAATGTGATGAAAAACAAGGACCAAGATTACTCTATCCAGCAAAGCTATCATTTAGAATGGAAGGGCAGATAAAGTCCTTCCCAGACAAAGTAAAGCTAAAGGAGTTCATCGTCACCAAGCCATTATTATATGAAATGTTAAAGGGACTTATTTAAGAAAAAGAAGATCAAAACTATAAACATTAAAATGAAAACAGTATCACAACTATCAACAACAGAAGCTAGGGAATGGAAACAAAGGCAAACTAGGCAGACCACCAGAGTGGGAACAGAATCATAGGTATGGAGAGCAAGTGAGGAAAGGTCAGCTGAGAGGAGGAAGGGGGAGAAATGGGGAAATGGTAGAGGGACTAAGAAGCATAATTGTTTGGTACAAAATAGACAGGGGGAGGTTAAGGATATTATAGGAAAGGGTGAAGCCAAAGAACTTATATACACGACCCATGGACATGAACTAAGGGGAGGTGGGATTGCAGGAGGGAAATGGGGTACTGGGCAGAGGTGAACAAAGGGAAAAGAAATTGGGACAACTGAAACAACATAATCAATAAAATGTACTTTAAAAAAGAAAGAAAATGAAAATGAATTATTAATGCAGCAGTATAGCTGATGTTCATGAAATAGTTCTTGAAAAATACAAAGAATATGAATAGTCTAAAACAAAGCAAATTCAACGATTTTAAAAGATAATATATTACAAGTGAAATTATATGATTTTATGAATGTGCTTTAAAGTAAGCAGGGATGGGAGGCAGATATAGAAGTAACAGATTAACCATAAATTGATAATTATTGATGCTAAGCAATGTCTACATGGGCACTCATTATACTAATATCTATACTTTTGTAGATGACTGAGATTATTCATAATTTAAAATTTTTTATTTAAGCTTTAAAAATGACTAAATAAAGTTCTATATTTCCAGCTTGGCAAAGTTTGGTGCGGTTGCAAGACAAGTTTGATTCATTGAATTTTTTTTTCTCAATGTAGAAACAATATTCTACAATTAAATTTTGCCTGGTAATTTCAACCAAACACCATAGTGTCTCCTAGCCCCCACCCCCTAAATAACAGCCAGATATCTGTCAGGGCTTGGAATTTCAGCCTACTCACAAGCTAATAATAATGTTATTATTTTATGAATATTGGCGGAAGACATGAAACTCCTAGGTCATAGAAAAAGACCTTATTCCTCACGGCACAGCACACAGCATGAGCATCAAATCCTTGTGGCAAGTCCATGGGGGTGATGTGCAGGAGCCCATAAGATGTAGTACATACAGTGGGATTGTGTTGTAGTTGACGGATGCTGAGCTAAGGCATTCACCACTATTACAGTGAGTTTTAAGAAAACCTGCACTTTGAACTCCCTGACCCAGACTCAAAAATTATAAATTCTTTGACAATGTTGTTTCATCTATAACCTCACTCAATTCTTCTCCCTATCCAATAATCTTGAAGCAAATGCCTGACTATATAATTCCAACCCTCAAGGTTGCTGACTGTAAAAACAACGCTAAGGAATGGCATGAGTAAAGAGCAGTCTTGGCATACCCAGCAAAAATGTGCAGGGGTGCTCTGGGCCCATGGAAGATTGCTGCCCCCATAAGTCCCCCCCATTATCTCTACATGTCTTGGCTTCTGGCAAACTTTCACAAAGGTGTATCAGTCTATTAGCCACTCTGATTAATTTAACGGAGTTGTTTTGTCCAATCTATTTGGTTAGTCTCATACAGCATTTAATTAAGTCTACCATCAGCAGGATTCCAAACAATGAGATTAACTTAACCTGCAATATTAATCTCAAATATGCCTTCCAGGGTCCTGGATTCATATGACTGTCTCATAGGAGACTGGGGTCCTTTATTTTAGACAGTTAGGATGCAGTCTAGTCTAAGGCTAGTCCATTATCCTTTACAACAAACATATGCAAGGGAGTTTATACTGATCTGCCAATCTTTGGTGCCATTGCCAATAATTACAGGAGACAATAAATGAGACAGAAACAACCTCCATCCACAATGGCCCATTCCCAACCATATACAAACTTATAACCCCAAAAGGCACAGGTAACTTCTATTGGATTTGTCGTTAAACTTTGTTTAGACCTATATCATTACATTGGTTTGGTTAAGTCATATGGCAGTGTCATGAGTGGTTGTTTCCTCCTTTTCCATACATGGCAAAACCCAAGACATCTCAAGCATGAGAGAAGCATGTGAATTTGTAACAGTCACAATGAGACAAGGTTGTATCAGTTCATGAGTTTATACCTGTTTAAAGGGGGTCCAAACTGGAAACTGCTATTGATGGTATAAGGCACAGCAGAATAATTCAGGTTCAGCCATGTCCACAGATTGTCAGGCAAAGTGGCAGTGTTAGAGCTAGGCAACAAAGATATTATTAATTGTACGTCTGGGGTCAAAGGTGTTCCCACCACGGGTGCCAGGTTTGTGTAACCTATCCACCTACAGTCTTCCAAGTGTTAGACCAGATAGCAGACAAGACTGCTACAGCATTGTCAATATATCAAGAGTCAGTAAAAACTATAAGTTTCACCATAGGAATTATTAGACAGAGTTATAAGAATGGCATTGACTTTTCCGCCCACTGAGTGGACAGCCACAGCAGTTGTCAGCCCAGGGGATTCTAAGAGCTTTCAACTCAGCAGAGCCATCAGTGAACCAGGCCCAGGAGCTCAGGTGAACCTCTGTGAATTGAGTGCCCCATTGAGCCAGCGGCTTTTCTTCAGCATGCATAATGCAGATAAACTCTCACCAGAGCAACAGCTGCCACTTATTCATATAAAGGAGATGCTACTGGGATCGGCCACTGCATCCTTGAACATTCTATTTACATTTGACAGTGAGATATATTGTGTCTTTTCCTTATTAGTTGTCAAGTATAAGTTGATGTACCCCCAAATGGGGACATCAGTCTGCAGTGTCACAGGCCACTCTGGGCACGGGTGTTGCCTTTCAACATCTGGGCAACAGGTGTAGTTAGTGTCTGATTCAGGATGGTGGCAGTATTGTATTAGGAAATTGCCTCTGTGTTCTGCAACAGAGGAGTCTTGAACTGAAGCTGTGATACTTGTTTCTTTTTAGGTTTTACATTCTTTTTCCTAGATCAGAGGGAAGAGGACTGAGGTTACCCCTCTACATGAGTAGAAAAAAGCCTTCTGGACTTCATGAGCATTCACAGTACAATCACATACAACATAAGTATCAATTAAATATTCACCATTAAAACAACACAATGATATGTTGACTCCCCAAAAGACCCCCCTTGCAAGGTCACTTTAACTTTCCTTTTTCACAGAAAATGTTTCCCAAGCCCAATCAGTTTAAATTTGGGCACTCTCCACCCCACCCCCACCCCCCGCCATTGCCCCCTCTTCACCTCCTCGCAAATAGCAGGATTCTGAAACTTGGCATTAGTGATGTGTTTGGCTGGATAATTATTTGTTTGTGGAGGCATTCTGTGCACTCTAAGATGTTTAGCAGCATCCCTGCTTCTACCCAATAAGTGCCAGTAGAACACACACATATACCCTCCAATTGTAACAAATATATCTCCAGACATTGTCAAATGTCCCTGAGGCCAGGGGTGGGAGGATTAAATTGCCCTGACTGAGAGCCATTGTCCTTTGGGTTCATGGGCCAATGGACCATGAAGTCTAACAGGCACATTAATGGCTAAAACTGCTGAAAGTTTAGGAAGTATAAGGGATGCAGATGGAGGGAGAAGAAGATGGGCCGTGGAGCGTGGCCTTTGTTTTACATTCAATAGTATTTGTATTAGTTTCAGGTGTACCACACAGTGGTCAGGCAGTCATATATTTCACAAACTACTCCCCCTCCTTGGTCTTTCCAGTACCCACCTTGCACCATAAGTAGTTATTACAGTACTATTGACTTTATTCCCTATACTGTACTGTACACCCGGGTAACTATTTTGTAACTGTCAATTTGTACCTCTTAATCCCTTCGCTTTTTCCTCCCAGTACCTCAAACCCTCTCCCCTCTGGCAAATATGTCTGCTCTTTATATATATGAGTCTGTTTTAATTCTGTTGGTTTATTTTTGACTGACTTATTTCGCTTAGCATAAATCTATCTAGGTTCATCCATGCTATAAAAAATGGTAAGGTTTTACTTCTGGCCATGATAGAGGCATAGGTAGACATGCTGAGTTTTCCTTCATAACTAAGAACAAATACATCTACCTCAAAAATTATAAAAATCAACCAGAAGTTCCAGAAATTCAAACTAAAAGGAAGCTGAACTAAGAGATAAAGAATATTCATCCAGACAGGTAGGAAGGGCGGAGCCAGGGTGGAGAGGAAGCAGGGTGGTGCACTGGTGGCAGCACAAGCTGCACCCAGGCAGCCGCATTGGTGGCAGTGCCCATGGTGACATCAGCAGCAGCAGCCCCCGCAACAGTGGTAGCTCAGTGGCTGGGGCAAGCAGCTGGAAAGCGCAGTCACACATTGGAAAAGTCAGGAAGGAAAACTGAGGTACTATTGCAGCCCTGGACCAGACTGGGTGGCTCACAGTTCCACCGCCAGGAGAAAATAAATCCACATTGCTCTGACTGAAAACCAGTGGGGGTTGGGGCGGCAGAGGGAGCTGCTGGTCTCTCAGCAGAGTCCCTTTGTTTGGTGGGAAAGGGGTGAGTACTGAGCAGGTGGCATTGTTCCTTCTCAGAGCCCTCCCCCACACACAGCACCGCAACGTGGGGAAACAGGTCGCCTCAGCACTGACAAATACCTATGGCTCTTCCCTTACAATGTAACAGGTACAACAGCTTTACCCAAGATGCAGAGGCAAACACAGGAGGCTGTCAAGTTGAGGAGACAGAGAAGTATGGGCCCAAAGGAGGGAGCATATCAAGGATCCAGTGGGAAAAATTTAAACGTGCCCACATCCAAATCATAAAGGTTCCAGAAGGAGAAAGAGAAGAGCAAGAAATTTAAAAATTATGTAAAAAAATAATGAAGAAAAACTTCCCCAATTTAGCAAAGGAAATAGATGTACAAGTCCAGGAATCACAGAGTCCCAAACAAGCTAGACCCAAGGAGGACCACACCAAGACACATCATAATTAAAATGCCGAAGGTGAAAGATAAAGAGAGAATCTCAAAAGCAGCAAGAGAAAAGAAGAGTTACCTACAAAGGAGTCCCCATAAGACTCTCAGCAGATTGCTCAAAAGAAACTTTACAGGCTAGAAGGAACTGGCAAGAAGTATTCAAAGTGATGAAAAGCAAGGACCTACAACCAAGACAACTCTATTCAGCAAAGCTATCATTTAGAATGGAAGGGCAGATTAAGTGCTTCCCAGACAAGGTAAAGCTAAAGGAGTTCATCATCACCAAGCCATTATTATATGAAATATTAAAGGTACTTATTTAAAAAAAAAGAATATCAAAACTATGAACATTAAAATGACAACAAACTCAAAACTATCAACAACTAAATCTAAAAAATAAGAACAAAAACAAACTAAGCAAACAACCAGAATAGGAACAGAATCATAGATGTGGAGATCATCTGGAGGGTTATCAGCTGGGGCGGGGGGGATAACTGAGGAAATGGTGCAGGGATTAAAAAGAAGAATTGGTAGGCTCAAAATAGACAGGGAGAGGTTAAAAATAGTACAGGGAAGGGTGAAGCCAAAGAATTTATATGAATGACCCATGACATGAACTAAGAGGGTTTGTATTGTGGGAGGGTAGGGGGATAAATGGGCGGAGGGGATCAAAGGTAAAAGAAATTGGGACAACTGTAATAGCATAATCAATAAAATATAATTAAAAAAAGAAATGGTATATATATATATAACCACTTTTTTAATCCACTCATCTATTGATGGGCACATAGGTTGCTCCCATATCTTGGCTATGGTAAATAATGCTGCAATAAATATAAGGGTGCATATATAAGAGTGAGCAAATTAAGTAAATGACAAGCCATCATTACCTAAAAGATAAACCATGAGTAAGAATACGAAATAATAACAATAATAAGGCAAATAATACAAGTAAATATTACAATAATTAATAAATAAATAATAGTACAAGAACAAGTACTGACTTCCAGGCACTCAAAACTGTAAACTTAATTTAGCTCACCCCTGTATTCTTTCAAATTAGTGCTTTGGGTATATACTCAGAAGTGGAATCTCTGAATCATAAGGTAGTTTCATTTTTAACTTTTAAAAACCCTCCATACTGTTTTCCATAGTGGCTGCACCAATCTGCATCCCCACCCACAATCACGAGGGTTCCCTTTTCTCCACATCCTCACCAACACTTGTTATTTGTTGATTTATTCATGATGGCCATTCTGACAGGTATGAGATGCTATATTATTGCAGTTTTAATTTGCATCTCTCTGATGATTAGTGATGTAAAGCACCTTTTCATATGTCTATTGGCCATCAGTATGTCCTCTATTTTTTAATTGAATAGAAGGGTCTATTCAGGTCTTCTGTCCATTTTTTAATTAGATCATTTGTGGTTTTAGTGTTGAGTTGTATGAGTTCTTTGTGAATTTTGGATATTAGCCCCTTACCAGATGTATCATTGGCAAATATTTTCTCCCATTCAGTATGTTGCTTTTTGGTTTTGTCGATGGTTTTCTTTGTTGTACACAAACTTTTTAGTTTGATGTGGTCCCATTGGTGTTTTTTTTTTTTTTTTTTTTTTTCCTTTTGTTTCTCTTGTCTGAGGAGATAAATCAGAAAAAAAATCACTAAGAGAAATGTCAGAGATTTTACTCCCTATGTTTTCTTCTAAGAGTTTTATGGTTTCAAACCTTACATTTAAGTCTTTAATCCATATTGAGTTTATTTTTGTATATGATATAAGAAGGTGGATTAGTTTTGGGTTTTTTTACATGTATCTGTCTAATTTTCCCAACACTATTAAATAGACTGTCTTTACCCCATTGTATGTTCCTGCCTCATTTGTCAAATATTACTTACCCTCTTCTTAGATTTTTTGGAATAGTTTGAGGAAGATAGTAGTTACTTCTTCCCTAAATGTTTGGTAAAATTCTCCTGTGAAGCCATCTGGTCTGGAGCTTTTGTGTGCCAGGAGTTTTTGATTACTGCTTCAATTTCATTACTTGTCATCAGTTTATTCAGGTTTTCTTCTTCTTGATTCAATTTTGAAAGACTATATGTTTCCAGAAATTTGTCCATTTCACCCAGGTTGTCAAATTTCTGTCATATATTGTTTGTAGTAATTTCTTATAATCCTTTGCATTTCTGTGGCATTGGTTATGATTTCCTCTTTTTCATTTCTAATTTTATTCATTTGAGTCCTCTCTCATTTTTTCCTGATGAGTCTGTTTAAAGACTTGTTGATTTTATTTATCTTTTAAAAAAACCAGCTATTGGATTTATTGATCCTTTGAATTATTCTTTTACTCTCTATATCATTTAATTCTGCTCTGATCTTGATTATTTCCTTTCTTCCACTCACTCTGGGATTTGTTTGTTGTTGTTTCTCTATTTCTTGTAGATGTAAGGTTAGGTTGTTTATTTGAAATTCTTCTATCCTTTTCAGGTATGCCTGTATTGTTATGAACTTCCCTCTCAAACTGCCTTTGCTGTGTCCCATAGGTTTGGGGCTATTATGTGTTCATTTTCATTTGTTTCCAGAAAATTTTTATTTCTTCCTTGATCTCATTGTTAACCCATTCATTATTTAATATCATGTTGTTCAGTCTCCATGAATTTAAATGATTTTAGGTTATTTCCTTGATGTTGGTTTCTAGTTTCAAGCCATTGTGGTCTGAGAAGATGCTTGATATATTTTGAATTTTCTTGACTTTGTTGAGGCTGCTTTGTGTCCTACCATGTGGTCTATCTTTGAAAATTTTCCGTGTACATTTGAAAAGAATGTATATTTTGCTTCTTTGGGGTGAAAGGTTCTGTATATATCAATTAAGTCCATTCAAATTAGAGTGTTGTTCAATGCCATAATTTCCTTGTTGTGTCTTGGCTTGGAAGATCTGTCCATTGTTGACAAGGGGTTGTTAAAGCCCCCTACTATGAATGTGTTGCTGTTGATATCCTTCTCGAAGCCCTCTAAGATTTTTTTTATATATTTTGGGTGCTCCTATGTTGGGTGCATATATGTTTACCAGGATTATATCTTCTTGATGAATTGTTCCATTAAGTATTATGAAATGTCCTTCCCTGTCTCTTTTTATGGGCTTTGTTGTGAGATCTATTTTGCCTGATATAAGTATTGCTACCCCAGCTTTTTTTTCATGTCCATTTGCTTGCAATGTTTTTTTTTTCCATCCCTTCACTCTCAGTCTGTGTAGATCGTGTGTACTAAAGTAGGTCTCTTGTAGACATCATATATGTGGGTCATGTTTTCTTATGCATTCAGCTACTCTCTGTCTTTTGATTGGAGCATTTAATGCATTTACATTTAAGAATGGTATTGATTTGTATTTATTCACTGTGATTTTTCCCCTCTGTACTTGTGTTTCTCCTCTCTGTCTCTCTGTTCTTCATCTTCTTAAAGCAGACCCTTTAGCATCTCTTAAATGCTGGTTTAGTGGGGATGTATTCTTTTAGCCTTCTTTTGTCTGGGAAATTCCTTATTTCATCTTTCATTTTGAGGGAGAGCCTTGCTGAATAGAGTACTCTTGGCTTGTAGGTCTATGTTTTTCATTGCTTGGAATATTTTTTGTCATTCCCTTCTGGCTTGTAGTGTTTCTGTTGAGAAATCAGCTGATAGCCTTATCAGAGCTCCCTTGTATGTTATTAGCTGTGTCTCTCTTGCTGCTTTTGGGATTCTTTGTCTTTGAGTTTTGCCTTTTTAATTATGATGTGTCTTGGAGTGGGCCTCTTCGGGTTCATCTTCATTGGGACCCTCTGTGCTTCCTAAACTTGTGTGACTTTTTCTCTCATCCAATTAAGGAATTTTTCTGTTATTACTTTTTCAAACAGGTTTTTTAACCCTTGCTCCTCTTCTTCTCCTTTTGGTATCCCTATGATACAGATATTATTACATTTCATGTTGTTCTGCAGCTCTCTTAAAACCTCATCATTCTTTTTCAGTAGTTTTTCATTTTGTTGCACTGTCTGAAATTTTTTTCTACGTTGTCCTCTAGCTCACTCTTCTGATCCTCTGCTTCATCTAGCCTGCTTTTGGTGGCTTCTACTGTGTTCTTAAGTTCAGAAATTGTATTCTTCATTTCCTCCTGCTGTTATTTATAGTTTCTAAGTCCTTTTTAATGCTGGTGTAGGTCTCAGTAAGTCCCTTGTAGCTTTCCTGGAATTCTTCATAGTTCCCTTAGAGTTCTTTGTAGCTTTCTTTGAGCTCGCTAAGCTCATTAAGTTTCCTTATAACCATTATTTTGAATTCCATATCTGAATGTTTGCTTGTTTCTATTTCACTTAACACTCTTCCTGGGGATTCCTTCTTTCCTTTCAATGGAGGGGTTGTTTCTTTGTCTCCCCATTTTAGGTGACTCTTCTTGTTTATTTCTGCTTCTTGGATTGATCTGCTTTGACTCCCTGTTTTTGTGGTGAAACCTTCTGTGATAGGAGGCCTGTGTGATTCAGTGGTGCAATCTCCTTGATATCCTGAACTTGATGCTCTTGGGATGTCCTTTATGTTGTTGTGTTTTTCTTTGGTGGGTCTTTCCCTCTGGCTAGCTGACTGAGAGTCACTCCTTCCACTATGACTTGTATACTGTTGTAGAGGTGCCGCTGGCGACATCAGATCATGTCCCAGTCTTGTCCTAGGCAGCCTGTTCGAGACTACTAGAGACCCACTGTCTTTGTCTTTTTTGATTGTTAATCTATTCAATCTGTGGTCAGCCATCAGGCTTAAGTACCAATTGGTGGGCAGATTAATTCCTTTGGGAGGGGATATTGCTTCCCCTCAGGCTGATGCCACTTGGAGGGGAGCCTGAAGTATGGGGGGTAGTCAGCACTGGGACCCTGTGAGCTGCTCCTCAGATCTCTCCTCAAAGCAGCACCCCAAACTCTCCTTAAGCATCTCTAGCCCACTCTTCCCTCCCTCTGCTGGAGCCCAGGGTGAGTGCCAATGTATTTTTATGCATGGTCCCTTTAAGAATCTCTCTGTGTCTCCAGCCATCTCAGGCAATCAAAATACCCTGTGGCTTTTCACTTTTCAGAGCTGGATACTCTTTTACTCTCAGCTCTGTTTCTGTAGGCTTGGAAGTCCAGTTGGGGGTTTAAACCCCACCCTTCTCAGCAGAAACGCCCAGCTGCTGAGATGTTTCTCTATCTCTTCAGCTGCCACCCATGGGAGCCCAGCCAGCCCTCTCATGTCTCTGCACTTCCTACCAATAATGTTGTGATGAAGTGGGCTCTTTTGTCTGTCTGTGGTTATAAGGCTTCTCTCCTGGTAGTGTTCAGTTAGTTATTCCGGATGATTTCTCCACAATTAAGTTATAATTCAGATTGGTCCTTGGGGTAACTTCTCCTTACTCCTCTGCCATCTTGGATCCTTCTGAGCATGACCGGTGTATCACATTAATTAATTTGTGAATATTACACATAGCTTGCACCTCAGTAATCAATATCACTTGGTCATGATTTATAATTTCCTTAATGTATTGGTGAATTCAATTTGTTAATATTTTGTTGAAAATTTCACATCTATGTTCATTAGATTTATTGGACTATAATTTTTATTTCTTTATAGTGTCTTTGTCTGGTTTTGGAATCCTATAATGCCGGTCTCATGAAATTAGCATAAGAAACTTCCTTTCTCTTGAATTTCTTGGAAAAGTTGGAGTATAATAGGTATTAGTTCTTCTTTAAATGTTTGATAAAATTTACCCATGAAGCTACCTGCTCCACAACTTTTGTTTGTTGGGAATTTATTGATCACTACTTCAATTTCATTAGTTGTAATTGATCTTTTCAGATTTTTTGTTTCTTCTTGATTCAGTTTTGGAAGATTGTACATTTCTATGAATTTATCTGTTCCTTCCATGTTATCCAACTTGTAGGCATATAGTTGTTTATAATATTTTCTTATGATTCTTTATATTACTGTGGTGCCTGTTGTTACTTCTCCTCTTTCATTTCTAATTTTATTTGGGTTCTTCCTTTTTTCTTTTTCTTGATAAGCTTGATTAAATTTAACAATCTTTTTTATCTTTCTAAGAACCAGCTTTTGGTTTCATTGATTTTTTCTATTACTTTTTAGACTCTATTTTGTTTATTTTTGCTCTGATCTTTATTATTTCCTGTGTTTTACTCATTTCGGGTTTTATTATTGTCCTTTTTCTAGTTCCTTTGGTATAAGGTTAGATTGTTTATTTGAGATTTTTCTTGTTTCTTAAGATAGACCTGTAATACTATGAATTTCCCTCTTAGGACTGCTTTCATTGTGTCTCATATATTTTGTGTTGTGTTTTCATTTTCATTTGTCTCAAGGCATCTTTTGATGACTTCCTTTACCTTGTTGTTAACTCATTCATTGTTTAGTTACATGTTATTCAGTCTCCATGTGTTTATGTGTTTTTTAGTTTTTTCTTGTAATTGATTTCTAGTTTCCTATCATTGTGGTCCAAGAAGATGCTTTATATGATTTCAGTCTTCTTAAATGCATTGAAGCTTGTTTTGTATTTTAACATGTGGTCTCTCCTGGGAAATGTTTCATGTGCATTGAAAAGAATTTATACAGTAGTCCCTCTCTATGTCGCGGTTCACTTATCGCTGCCTTACTGTATCGTGAGATTTTTAAAAATATTATATTTAATTACTTATTGTGGATTTTTGCTATATCACGGGATTTTGTGGTACTGTATATGTATGTTGTTAAAGTTATGTAGGTTTAAGAGTGTAGAATAAATGTAAGGTTCCTACTTCGCAGTGGGGTCTAGAACATAATACCCGCGATAAGTGAGGGAATACTGTATTCTGCTACTTTGGGGTGGAATGCTCTGAAAAAAATTAAATATATCTGGTCTAGTATGTGATTTAAGGCTGCTATTTCCTTACTGGTATTCTGTCTGAAATATTTAGTCATTGATGTCAAGGTGGTGTTAAAATTCCCTAATATGATTGTGTTCCTGTTAGTCTCTCTCTTTATGTCCATTAATATTTGCTTTATATGTTTAGGTGCTCCTATGTTAGGTGCATAAATGTGTACAAGGGTTATATCCTCTTGCTATATTGATCCTTTTAGCATTAAGTAATGTCCTTCTTTGTCTTGCACTATAGCCCTTGTTTTAAAATTTGTGTAATATTAAGTATTGCTACCCCAGCTTTTTTTGTTTCAATTTGCATTAAATATCTTTTTTCCCTTCCTTTTACTTTCCATATGTTTCTGTCTTTTGATCTAAAATGGGTCTCTTATAGACAGAAAATATATGGGTCCTATTTTCTTATCCATTCAGCCACCCTATATCTCTTAATTGAAACATTTAATCCATTTACATTTAAAGTGTTTTTTTTTCTATTAAAAATTGACTTTCTTAATAGTTTATTTTATTTTTAAGTTTATTTTATTGATTATGTTGTTATAGTAGTTCCGATTTTTTCCCCTTTGCTCCCTTCTGCCCAGTAACCCCCTTCCCTCTAGCAATCTCGCCCCCATTAGTTCAAGTCCATGGGTCATGCATAGAAGTTCTTTGGATTTACCCTTTTCTATAGTATTCTTAACTTCCCCTTGTCTATTTTGTACCAACTGATTATGCTTCTTAATCCCTGCACCATATCCCCATTTCTTTTCCTCCCCCTCCAAGCTGACAACCCTCCAAATGATCCCGATACCTATGATTCTATTCCAATTCTGGTTTGCTTACTTGGATTTTGTTTTTATTTTTTAGATTCAGTTGCTGATACTTGTGAGTTTGTTGTCATTTCAGTGTTCATAGTCTCGATCTCCCTCTTCCCAAACAAGTTCTCTTGACATTTCATACAATAATGGCTTGCTGATGATGAACTCCTTTAGCTTCACCTTGTCTGGGAAGCACCCCATCTGCCCCTCCATTCTAAAAATAGCTTTGCTGGATAGAGTAATCCTGGTTGCAGGTCCTTTCATTACATTGAATACTGCTTGCCAGTCCCTTCCTGCCTGCAAAGTGTCCTCTGAGAAATCAGCTGACAGTCCTATAGGCAACCCCTGTAGGCAACTCTCCGCCTCTCTCTTGCTGCCCCCAAGACTCTGTCTTTACCTTTTACCTTTGGCATCTCAGTCATGATGTGTTCTGGTGTGGTCCCCTCTGGGTCCAGCTCACCCGGAACCCTCCATGCTTCCCAGACCTGTATGTCCATCTCCTTAGAAAAATTTGGGAAGTTTTCCTCATTTTTTTCAATTCTTGCTTCCTCATTCTGCACTGGTTGACTGTTTTTTTTCTTCCTTATATTCCACATCATTGATTTGAACCCTGGTTTCCTTCCCTTCACCATTGGTTTTGTGTGGATTTTCCTTCGTTTCACTTGGCATATCCTTCACTTCTTCTCTTATGTGTTTGCCATACTCAAGCATATCTGTCAAGCCTGTGGGCATCTTTATCACCAATGTTTTGAATTCTGTGTCTTTAAGGTTGTCTATCTCCTCATCTGTTAGGTTGGCTATCTCATCATCTCTTAGTTCTCCCACTGGAACTTTGATCTATTCCCCTTTTGGGCCATACTTCTCTGTCTCCTCATTTTGACAGGCTCTTGTGTTCGTTTGCCTCCATGTCCCAGGTAGAGCTGCTGCTCCTGTTATGTTGTAAAAGGTGGAGCCTTAGGAACTTGTCATTACAGAGTGACCTGTTTCACCACATTGTGGCACTCTGTGTGGGGGAGGGGTCTGAAGGGGAACAATGCCACCTGCCCAGCACTCGCCCCTCTTCCAGGCACTTCTCCCACTTCCGGAGTGGACCGGCGCCCCTCTAGCTGCTGCCCTTGCCATCGTTCCCAGAGTGCGTGGGTCTGTGGATGTTCTAGGACCATTGGGGCCCTTTAAACAAGCAGACTCTTCTGGGAGACTGGCAGTTTCTGCCTCCACCCAAACCCCCACTGGTCTGCACAGTCAGAAGCACTGAGGCTTGATTTTCCCCGGTGCTGGGTCCGTGAGCTTCGAGGTCCGAGGAGGAGCTGGGAATGCTCCTCAGGTGTCCCTTCTGACTTTTTAAAATGTGTGACTGCGCTTTCGGTCAGCCTGCCACTCCCGCCACTGCTGCCACCACCACACCACATCTTCTCTGCCCTGGGTCCACCCCTCCTACCTGTCTGGATGAGTATTTCTTCTTTCTATTTTTGTTTGCTGGACTTCCATGCAGTTTGATTTTTTGGAACTTCTGGTTGTTTCTAGTTTTGAGGTAGTTGTATTCCTTCTTAGTTGTGGAGGAAGACGCAGCATGTCTGTCTATGTCTCCATCTTGGCTGGAAGTCCTAAAGTGATTCTTGATAAATACATATTTATTGCCATTTTATTCTTTATAATTGTATCCCTCTTTTTTTCTTTTCTTTTTAAGTAAGTCTTTTTAACATTTCTTCTAATACTGGTTTGGTGGTAAAGAACTCCTTTAGCTTTTTATTGTATAGAAAACTATTTCTTTCTCTTTTAATTTTAAATGATAGTCTTGCTTGGTGAAATAGTATTAGTTGTAGGTCCTTGCTTTTCATCACTTTGAATATTTCTTGCCAATTCCTTCTAGCCTGAAATGTTTCTGTTGAGAAATCAGCTGGAAGTCTTATTGGAGCTGTCTTGTGTGTAACTCTTTCTTTTTGCTTTTAGATTCTCTCTTTTTCTTTAACCTTTGCCATTTTAATTATGGTGTGTCTGTATGGACCTCTTTAGGTTCATCTTGTTCCAAACTCTCCTCTCTGCACTTCCTGGACTTGTTTATTTTTGTCATTCACCAAGTTATGGAAATTTTCAGTCATTCGTTTTCAAATAGGTTCTCAATTTCTTGCTATCTTCTACTTTAGTGCTCTTAGAAGGAAGATTTAGTGACATTTGATGTTGTTCCAGATGTCCCTTAAACTACCCTCATTTTTAAAAATTCTTTTTTATTTTTGCTGCTCTGATTGGGTGTTTTCTACTACCTTATATTCCAATTTGCTGATTCAATCCTCTGACTCCTTCTAGTGTATTCTTTATTTTAAGTATTATATTTTTCATTTCTGACTGGTTCTTTATCATGGTTTCTATGTCCTGTTTATCCTTATTAGATTTTTCTTGAAATTCTCACTGAGCTCATCAATTTTTCCCCTAAGTTCCTTGAGCATCCTTATAACCATTGTTTTGAACTTTGTATCTGGTAGGTTGCCTGCCTCCATTTCATTTAATTTTTTTTTTCTGGGGATTTCTCCTGTTTGTTCATTTGGGGCATGTTTCTTTGTCTCCCCATTTTGGCTGCCTCTATATTTGATTCTGTGTATTAGGTAGATCTGCTATGTCTCCAAGTCTTGGTGTAGTGGCTTTTTGTAGTAGGTGTCTTGTAGAGCTTAGTGGCACAGTCTCCTTGGTCCACTGATCAGAGTGCTCCAGGTGCTCCAGGAATATCCCTTGTATGGGTCTATGTGAGTCCTCTTGTTTTAGTTGAGTTTTTATTGCTGTTGGCCCATCCATGGGTAGGGTTGACACTCCAGATGGCCTTAGGGATCGACTCCATCCACAATATATGAGCTGATTCACTCCAACAGGGTCTGATGCCTGCTAAGATCTCCCTTTGGGTATGCCACTTGTGACGTTAATTGGGTTTACTCTGATATGATCTGAATCCTGCCACTGGGTGTGTTGGTTTGGTTTTGGGTCCACTTAGAAGGGACCCAGTGTAGGATGATGTCAGGCACTGTCTCTGACCAGCCCTGGGCTACCTGTTTGGAACTACAAAGTGATCCACAGTTTGTGGCTGCCTCTGCTAGGCCTTGGTGGGCATGGGAGGGACCAAGCTTCATAACAAGGATAGCTTCTTCTAGCACCAAGCCTGGGAGTAGATCATCAAAAGGTCCAAATTACTCAGAGATCTGCCTTCACTTGCTAACTGCCTGTTAGGCTCAGTCACTGAAAGACCCTCTAGCAGTATGTGAGCTGTCTAATGTAGGTTCTCAGTGAGTCACGGAGTAGAGGTCTCTGGTCTTCACCAGGTTGATACTGATTCAAACTCAGCACCAGTGCTGGGTCTTAGAATACACCAAGGCCAGCCACCACCCACTGGGTGTCCTGCATTCTTTTGTGGTGGGATGAGGTCTCAGACAGTCATCAAGGTAAGGCCAGAAAAGTTCATCAGCCTAAAACAGGCCTAGACTTGGCTGTGCAGGGCTCTGCACAGGAACAGTGGCAACAGTATGAGAGGGAAAAATCGCCCTTGCCCCAGAGCCACACAACTCAGTCTCTGCCACCCCATGAGTCTGTCTGAACCTCTCTGAGAGACTTCCAAGAAAGTGGGCACCATTGGCCTAGAAGCCACTACAGGGCTACAACTTGGCAGGCCAGGGCCACAAGAAGTCAAAATTATTGGGCTAATAAATCTCCCATGGGGGGATGATGCTGGTCAAGCACGAAAGGAAAAAATGGTCCTCCCCCTAGAACCACACAACTCAGTCTTTCCTTATTCATCTCTGACACCCTCAGGTCTACTCAGACCACCTCAAGAGCCCTCAAAAAAAGTCGATACCACAGGCCCTGGCTGGCTTCAGCCAGCAGACTCCTACACAGAGGAAGAGCTTGGAAGGGCAGGGCTAAGGGGAGTCCAAAGGGTAGGGCTAGTGCAGTCCCCCACGTTGATGCCATATTGGGGAGAGTGCTCCACCCAGGAAAGATGGCATCTGTGTGGAGTAGGAGTGAGGGACTCAGCATGGAGACCTTGGCGGGGCTTTCCCTTTAGCCTTCTCCGTAAAGATGCACAACCCTCTGAGGTGCCTTCCCTCCACCAGAGCCCAGGGTGAGTGGCCATGAATAAGATTGGCCCTTTAAGAAGGTGCATCAGTTTCTAGCAGACTCCTGTCTCACCCTGGCAGATGAAATCCCTGTTAGTTTTCACAGGCAGATGTTAGGTAGACTCATCTTCTGGCTCTTGTCCTCTGTGCTGGGGAGCCTGGTACAGGGTTGAGACCCCTCACTCCTCCAGCTAAGATATCCCTGGGAATTCTCAGCCACTGGACCTAGGTGCAGGACCAACTTTCTTCACAACATCGCCCTTCCTACTAGTCTCAATATGGCTTCTTCTGTAAGCCCTTGGCTATAAGATTTCTGTTCAGCTAGTCTTCAGTTGGTTATTCAGGTTGATTGTTTTATAATTTAGTTGCAATTCCAGTTTGGTCCTGGGAGGAGTTGAATATAACTTCCAACTACTTTACTACCATCTTGGATTGCGAGGATGGCTTTTATTATTATTATTTATCTCTTCAAGCCAGGCTCAACACCAGTTCTCTTGCCTCCATTATTATAGTCCTCAGTGTCTTTAGCTGCCCTTGCATCCAATCCCTCAGTGTCCAACGCCCTTTCCCCAGCTAGTTGGGAAGGATTATGACCTGAGCACTTGTATGCAACAGCACTAAAAATATCTGAGTTTCTCCCCTCCCTGAAGTTCCAAAAGCATACTCAGATTTTCCTTAAAGCAGCTGAAGTTGGAGAATGGGGGAAGGGAGGACTCAAGAGATATGGAAGGACAGAGCAACTCCATGAGAGTAAGTAAGGCTTTATATCAACTTTCAGTTTCAAGCAGCTTCCAGAAATTCATGCTCATTCAAATGAACATCAATTTTTAGTCCAGCGAAAGCTCTACTTCCTTATTGCTAATGTCATTTATTTAAGCTTTGGGGGTCCCATGACTCAGCAGCTATGTCACTTTTGGCTGCCCCACTTCGTTGCCCCATTGTCATATAACATCCCTTTCTCCCCCTGCTGTTAAAGACAGTAAGCACAACCAAACATCATGTGGGTAGACCATTTCCATTCTTCCTTTTGCCAGTAAGGAACCCTTACTCTTCCCCTTGCTCATCACTTGGGTGAGAGAATTTGTTACTGGATCTTTAAGAGTCTCCTCATGTTCACTAACACAGCCCATGGGACCTTCCAAAAAGGTATGTCTCTGCCAGCATTCCATTTTGACAGCAAAACTTGCAGGATCTGAAATTTTACTCTATATAATCTCACTATTTAGCCTGTTACCATTTCATGGATGTTGGCAAAAGACATACGATTCTTGGGTCAGAGATACGGTACTTTATTACTCATACACAGCCAGTAGCATGAACATGATGTTGTACCAATTCCTAATGGGTGCAACAGGTAGAGGCCCAGGTGAATGCTATGCAGACAGTGAGTTTGCATTGTAGCTGAGGGAGTATGAGCTTACGGAATTCACTGCTTTTACAGTAACTAAAAGTAAGAAATACCCAGAATAAAGGACAAAGAAACTAAAACAAGGAAAAGAGTGAAGAGAACATAAGCAACATAGAAGCTATAGAAAGAAAGACTTTTTAAAAATAGTTTAATTAGTATGTGAAAGGAGTCTTTTTATAACCTGGTAATACAAATGAGTCCAATTAGTGACAGAGGTGCTAGCTTTTTAAACTCCCATTTGCCAATGTTACCAAATCATCTTCTGGGAAAAAAAAAAATTATGTCAGTCAGTAGCAACAGCCTCTGAACAATGACATTAGTGCTCCTGATTTCCAACACCTCCACCCCCAGGATGAGGAATACTTCACCTGTGTGCACTTGCAGTACAGGACTGCAGCGGGGATCTTTGTACTACTTCCCAGGAGAAGAAGCCCTAAAAATAAATGAAAAAGTAATTCTAGATACATGGTGATAGACCAACGTACCCTCCCAGAACATTTAATTTTCTCTTCTTTTGTGCAAAAAATAAGTAATTTATAACCTTAGGGTAGCCAATAATTTCACTTCAATAAAATTGTATTTGCTTGCATGGAGGTTAAAAGCACAAGGTCCGGAGTTAAAACAGCCCTTGTTCAAACTCCAACATCACCATTTATGAGTTCTGTAACATGAAGCAAATTATGTGATCATTCTTAATCTCATTTATGAAGCGGCAACAATGTCATCAGCCTCAAAGAGTTGTTGTAAAGATTTGATGGGACATTTAGTCACATTTGGCTTTTATTATTAGCTACAGTGAAGGGAATGGCACTTAATTGTTAAGTAGGTAGTCAAATGATCCTTGTTCTCTGGAAAGGCAACTCAGAAGTTTAGGCACTTGGGCAGCAAGAAAGAGCATACACAAATTAAGACTAGCCTTGGCTGGGTTGCTCAGTTGGTTAGAGCATCATCCTGATACACCAAGGCTCTGGGTTCCACACCCAGTCAGGGCACATACAAGAAGCAACCAATGAATGCATAAATAAGTGAAACAACAAATCTCTCTCTCTCTCTCTCTCTCTCTCTCTCTCTCTCTCTCTCTCTCTCTCATTCTCCCTCTTTCTTTCTCTCTCTAAAAAAATCAATAAATAAAAAACATAAGATGATAACAGGCATGTAGGGTGGTGGCAGTTGCATATTTATGCAGGGCCAAGATAAGACTAAGAAATGTCTTGCCTTATGATGAATATAGCATTTTTTAAAGGAATAAAACATTTACTTCAAACTTCCTCTCATATAAGGAAGACATAACTTAGTAATGAACTTTGGTATTCTAGAATCTGTTTAAACAAGAATTTCAGGAAATACTACTTTATACTTTACTTATTGCCAAAAAGATGTCTCTCCTCTGTGTTACGAGAATAGTGAACAGCACACAGGCCAACAGAGAACAGTAGACTAGGAAGCAGAAAGAAATTGACAATAAGTCAGTCAACAAACTGTATTTAGCACCTACTATGTTCCAGGCTCTGTGTTAGGGATAGTGAACAAACTGACATGGTTGTGCCTCCATGGTAGCAGCTCCCTGGTGCCACGCTCTGGACATGATAGAGCTGCATCATATGTAGCATTTAGATTTCTCAGACTCTGAGCACAATCCTACCACGCCTGACCTAATGAATCAGACAGTCTAGGAGATGGGGGACACAGGAAACTGTATTTTTAATAAATGCCTCCTGATGAGTCTAAAAAACACCCTGTTTGGGATCCAACACTGCTCTTTCTCAAAGGGCAGTCAGTCTCTCAAACTTGGTCTTTTTAGGAGTGTAGCATAGGAATGTGTGTTTTCAATGCACCAAGAGGTTTGGGAACCATTATGTGAGACTGCCTTTCTCTTATACATCTATTCCCTTCTATTAAATAATATGTCTGAACATGCATTATGAATTGCAGATCTGTGGAGGAAAGACTGTTCCATGACATGACCTCTGCTGGGCCCCTTGAGCTGGACCTGGGCTAGAACACGGATTGCTTACCAAATCCTGCCTTAGAGACTGTGTGATAGTAAGCAATATTAATTCTGAGATAAATCAGCACTCTTCCCCTGACTCCAGCTATATGCTGGTTCCTGGAACAGGCCGTTATTCTGACCTGGTCACATATGTGAAGCAATTTTCCGTACCTGGTAGCATTTGCAACTAGTGTCTATGATTATCTCTGCCTGCATTTTACCCTATGTAATTCTTTGACACCTGTCAGGCAGTGTGGAGAATAGCCTCTTTGTCTCATAGCTGCCCAAGATGCATCTCCTAGGTAAGTTTCCCTTAACAGACTCTGTTAGTTGCCAGTCTGGAATGACCAGCCTCTCTTCAGTCTTTCCTGCCCTCCATGTACAGAGGTAGCTTTTCAATCTCGGGGCTTTTTCCTGGGTCTGCATGTATTAACAAAAGCATGATACAAAGTTAGTTGGGTCCAGTTTTTTAGACCTTTCTATAAACTGGAGTAAGTCCAAGTTATACAAATAACACTGTCAGTTGGAATGTAATGAGACATTTCTAAGATGTTAATAGGTCTCAGACTAAGTCCTTGTGGTTCTTATAGTAGCAGAAACTTCTGGTGCTAAGACTGTTAGAAAGAACAATGCTGCTACCTCAACTGAGGACCCTTCTGCCACTGGGTACAGATCTGTTGTGCAGGAGCAGTTACCACACCAGGATGGCTTTCTCTCAGAAGGTCCATGAAGTATATACACTCCTTTGGGCCACTTGCAGAATCTCTTGTGTTACGACAGAAATACTTATCAGGCCAACCCTGTTCAACCATAGTAATATGATTCTGAACCATTAGATGTTAGGTTTCTCAACACACTATAAGATCGTAATTCAAGGGGTGGTATTCAGGGTGAGGAAAAACTGCATGGGTATAAGGGGACAGACAGATGGTCAGAGAAGGTACTTAATTCCTATTTTAGATGGGAAGAATGCAGGTGCCTTTGGAATATCCAGGTGGCAATGTCCCACAAATGGCTGGAAATAAAGAGTGTAAACATCCAAAGAGGGTTAAGAACAGTGAAAGGCAGATGTAGTAGGCTTCTGGTATAGGTTTGCATTAGAGAGAAATGAAGAAAACTCACCAGTGTATGAAGTCACAGATAAAGTGAGAGTACAAAGTGCAGTGAAAGAGCCTAAGAAAAAGGTAAGTAAGGAAAGCATAGGGCTCTAAAGCCAAAAGACAGGCTAGTCACCAGTGTCAAACACCACAGGGAAGTCAGCAAGAAAAAGCACAGAAGAGAGGCCAATGGATTTGCAATATGCATGTCACTAGTGACATTCCAAAGGGCAGCAGAAGGAAGTGATGTGGAACTATTTCCTTCATGTATTTGGCCAAAGTGTTTACTACTAAATCTCAATTCCCTTTATAGTTCTGATTTAATCATTTTCTGTCAAGGATTACCAGTTACCATATTATATGGCTGTTATCATTGAACATTAGGAAATTTGCTTTTTGAAAGGCTGTCTCAGTGAGAATAAAAATTTAGCTGAAATTACTCTCTTCCTACCTCCCAGCCTTCTGCCCACTCCTGCAATACCCATACTCTTCCTAACTTCCAAGGCAGAGGGGACTCTAGTATTATT